>NC_139631.1:34595509-34770509 GCF_964638095.1 Poromitra crassiceps
TGAATACAGAGTTCAGCTAGCAGTCTTACCTCCTCTGCTCTGTGTGCCTATCGCTGAATGTGTGTGCGTGTGTGAGAAAGAGAGAGAGTCAGATGAGAGTCCCGTGCTAAAGGCATGTAGGCGTACAGGCGCATGGCCCTCAGCTGCCAAGTGCCTGGGGTGCCTTCTCTCGCCTGACCCCTCCCTCCTCTGCCCTGACCCCTCCCTCCTCTGCCCTGACTCCTCCCTCCTCTGCCCTGACCCCTCCCTCCTCTGCCCTGACTCCTCCCTCCTCTGCCCTGACTCCTCCCTCCTCTGCCCTGACCCCTCCCTCCCCTGCGCTACCATCTCCATCTGTACCGATCCCAAACAAAGCGCTCCTCTGAAGTCGCTGCGACCACGGCTCCACGCTCACCGACACCTACCTGCCGACTGAGGAATACCATCTTAAACGTAACGTGCTAAAACCAAATCGCACCTCTAAACTGGGGCAGCGCGTCGGGGCTGCCATTAAACCCGGCGGTGGCGCGGCCCATGTCAGATAGGTCATGTGGCTATAAATAGGAGCTGGAGTAGAAGGAGTATGCAGCAGCTCTAACATTGCTCTGCCCCTTTCATGGAACACGGCTCATCCATTAGTGAGGAGCCTCGCGCGCCACTCAGTCAGGTCAAATACTGAAACATTAGTGAGGAGCCACTCAGTCAGGTCAAATACTGAAACATTAGTGAGGAGCCACTCAGTCAGGTCAAATACTGAAACATTAGTGAGGAGCCACTCAGTCAGGTCAAATACTGAAACCACTCAGTCAGGTCAAATACTGAAACATTAGTGAGGAGCCACTCAGTCAGGTCAAATACTGAAACCACTCAGTCAGGTCAAATACTGAAACATTAGTGAGGAGCCACTCAGTCAGGTCAAATACTGAAACATTAGTGAGGAGCCACTCAGTCAGGTCAAATACTGAAACATTAGTGAGGAGCCACTCAGTCAGGTCAAATACTGAAGCCACTCAGTCAGGTCACATAGTGAAGCCACTCAGTCAGGTCACATAGTGAAGCCACTCAGTCAGGTCACATAGTGAAGCCACTCAGTCAGGTCACATAGTGAAGCCACTCAGTCAGGTCAAATACTGAAACCACTCAGTCAGGTCAAATACTGAAACCACTCAGTCAGGTCAAATACTGAAACCACTCAGTCAGGTCAAATACTGAAACCACTCAGTCAGGTCAAATACTGAAGCCACTCAGTCAGGTCAAATACTGAAGCCACTCAGTCAGGTCAAATACTGAAGCCACTCAGTCAGGTCACATAGTGAAGCCACTCAGTCAGGTCACATAGTGAAGCCACTCAGTCAGGTCACATACTGAAGCCACTCAGTCAGGTCACATAGTGAAGCCACTCAGTCAGGTCACATAGTGAAGCCACTCATTCAGGTCACATAGTGAAGCCACTCAGTCAGGTCACATAGTGAAGCCACTCAGTCAGGTCACATACTGAAGCCACTCAGTCAGGTCAAATAGTGAAACCACTCAGTCAGGTCAAATACTGAAGCCACTCAGTCAGGTCACATAGTGAAACGGGGCGATCATGCCGCCTCGCAAATATGGAGGAAAACTGCAGCTGCACTGAAAAAACAGTTGGAGTGAAACGTATAGTGTGTGTACGACGTGTGTGTATGTGTGTGTGTGTGTGTGTGTGTACTAGTGATGTACTGTATATGGAGTCTCATCAAGCCAATCGTGGGGATTAACTGATAGCCTCATGCTAATAGGAGCAGGATAATCTGGCAATGGGGTTAATCTCATTAAAGCTGCTCGCTGCACTGACACAGAGTCACAACATGACAAGAGTGACATAACTGTTGCGGAGGATGATGGGATACGGCCTACGCAGGATGCCACGTTCACATGAACATCTAGATTTATGTTTTATTCTGTAGAAATCTAGATTCATATAGCAGGTGTAGGAGGAGAAGGATGTTGTCATTGTTGTTCTACCCTTTTCCACTATGCTGTCATTTGGATTTTTGATTTCCAAACAGCTGTGTCTTCGCTTGTCATCTAGTTTTATTTTATTTTATTTTGTTTCTGTCTTTCTTTTGTTTTGGACTGAAATAAAATGCTGTTACAAGCCCTCCCTGTTGTTGCTGTTGTTGTTGTTTTATATCTCACTTGTACAAATAAGTAATTGCATCACTTCACATCAGTGTGCTTTTTAAATGTTTTTTCCCCCCTATATTTGATCACTGCAAATCATCTACTTAATTATACTTTAATTTGTGATTTATGGTTAGAGATAGGCCCAGAAGTCAAGTCACATGAAAATGTTAGGTAACTAAAATGATGTGATTAAAGTTAGGCTAAGGCTTTGCTCGTGGAAAGGCTTAAGAAAGGCTTTCTGTAAAAATGAAAACTTCCCTGGCATGAGTTGGGAATCGAACTTTAAAGTCGAGCTGAACCCAAAAATGATTTTTCTTTTCTTTTAGTTCAAATACCTAGGTATTCAGTGCACCTATTTAATAATGTATGCCAAACAAATCACAACAATCTAATTTCTTTAGTTTTTCACACTTTTTCACATCAAAAGTTCATTTTTCAAGATTTCATTGATAACAGTAATGTACAGTTTGCTGACGTCACCTAGTACTATCAAATTTCTACCCCATATCAACCAATCATATCACGACATGCAGCTGTCAATCAAATCTTCATTTCAGGATAATTTTCTCTTCCAAATGAAGTAGAAAATGGCGCCTAGTGCCTGTCATCTGGCAGAATTCCTATCCCATAAACTAACTACTAACTTGGCCAATTGTTAGAAACATGAACAAAAAACAAATACTATAATCTCTAAGAATGCAAAGAAATGTAACTGGCTCGTTAAAACGCGTATTCCAGGAATATTATTTACATTTATAACGATAATGGGGCGCGCCTCCGAGCCTGACAGCCTCCCTGGCTGTCAGGGGTCGTCTCTTGGAGATTCCAGGTGGGCGGGCAGCACCCATGCATCGGATCCGCACGAAGCCGGTGGCTGCCTGGTGCTCCGCGGATCCCACTGGCGTAGCATGGCAACACGCTGAATCCCACCCGATTTGGGGGTGGAACACGCCAGGATTGGCCGATGCCAAAGCCAGTCGACAGAATTGTCAAATCAAATCATCGACACCGTATATGGCCCGCCTCTCAATTTGTTTTCAGTCTGAAACGGACTCAGATGCACGTGACGAACGGGTTCACCTGGACTTTAAGACACCGTGCTCATTTGAATGTCATGTGACTGACCAGGCTGCAAATACTGACACATTTCATTCAGAACGTCTACTGCAGTCTGAAATAGTCGGCATGTTCATTGATCCCAAAGGTGCCTTAATATATGTCTTATCCACATATCATCCAGACTAAAATATGTTTGATCCACATATCATCCAGACTAATTGTGAGTCCTCATTATGAACAGCACACATTTAGTCGTAATAATAGTGGAGCCCCGCAGTGGTGGCAGATAAAAACACAGACAAATGGATACGACCAGTCCTCCATATTCTAGGTTGATGCCCTCCGCTAATGCCTGTTAAAATGCCTGTTCACCACACTCCACATTTTCACACACAAGCAATGGCTGTGTGTGTGTGTGTGTGTGTGTGTGTGTGTGTGTGTGATGGCAGGGTGACAGTAAAGTGTCATTGCGGTGCCACCTGGCAGAGCCTCGGCAGTGGGGCTCCAGTTACGAGGCCGCGGGGGCAGCAGGAGATTTACACAGGGCAACTGGTGGTGTGACGAGCCACGGTGGCCATTGTGGAGCCGGCTTGGAGCTCATGGCCATGGCATTTGGCCTTGGCTTTGGCTAAAACCGTTACTGGGCGGACAGCGTGTGACACTAATTAGGGTGTTAAAAGGAATGATTTCTTATTTATGAAGGAAAAATGGCACGTGATCTCTGGTATCAACCTAAACAGAGAACATCGTCTTATTGAGAACATGATATTTCATTTGAATGTTTTAGGCATTTAGTTGACGCTATTATCCACAGCGATTTATGATCAAACTTTGTATTATTTTTTACACAAACACTTTAGCCAACCACACTGTCACATACATACAGACAAGACAAACAAGAGAAAACAGAGTAGTAAGTGATATCTGTGTAGACTGTGTACATAGTTACGTATGCTTACGATACAATAATTTTAGTACACCAAAAAAGAAAAATTGAAAGAAAGAAAAAATGGCGGGGCTTATTGTACACAACAGCTCAACCCAAGTCTGGATTGCATATGATATAGTAGCGATCCGGCCTCAAATTAATAAAGCGAGCATGTTGGTCCTTGACCAATGGGATTGTCTCTTTGGGCTGATGGTTAACATGTTGCGCTTGTAAATGACAGAGCCCCGGGTTTGATACCAGCCTGTGTGCTGTTACATTGGTGTCAGAAGTGGGATGGGCTGGCCGCGTGGTCATCGGAGGCGCAGGCCTCCCAGCTGCTGCGCCAACTGGTTGGCTGTGGAAGTACGCTGAAGACAGGGGAGGCAGCGTACCGATTGTGGTGATGATATATTGGATTATGGCGTGTAAGGGGGCATGCACACACAACACGTGTGAACGCTCTGGAAATCATGTCGAGAGCGCTTCCCTTGCGCACAAAACAGCGCACAGAGCGTTTTTTGTGCTTTGTTTTGTTTTCAGGACCTTCTTGCTGTGAGGCAACAGTGCTACCACTGCGCCACCGTTTCAGATACAGAATTATATAAATGTCTACACTGTAGGTGGAGAGGTAACCGTTGGGACAGTGAATCTAACAATTGAGTCATTCTTACACATTCACTCACTGTGCTTTCAGGGAGTAAAACAACAGCTAAATTAAACAGAACATGTTTTGTTGGAGACCCCCTGGGATCCTTTCAAGGACCCCCTAATGGTCCCCAGGGCCCATTTTGCAAACCACTGGTCTATAGACTCTCAATGACAGAACATTTAACATGGTCCACTATAACAGAGTCAACTCTACCTGTGGACAAAACAGGCTGTGCTTGTGCTTACCTCTTGCAGATAACTTTTTGGTGTTGATTATTTTGGCGGCATACTCCTGTCCTGTGCACAGCTTAGCACATCTGCGCACCACTGAAAAGGCTCCCCTGTAAACACAGAAATAGAAACAAACTTAACTAAGCTCCGCTTCAATGCTTAAATGAACAGCTCGCAGTCATAAGGCAAAGTCAAACAGGCTCCTCCTGTCTGACGCCTGATTGAAGTAATATGTTGCAGTTTCTCTAATTGCATCATTCATCATTATTTAATGGAAATGCATCATTGGCACACCTGCAGTTTCTTGATGAAACTCAATGAGAGCCCTGGAGGATGTCGGCTAACTATGCAAGCTTTAGCTGAGAACCTTTTCTGCACAGCTAGCATTTGTCCCGGCCCGATGCAGAACAGAACCTGATGTCACCCGACGTGTGGCTATAGCTACACTAATAGACGACGCTGCCAGGGTCTGTATGCCTAATAGGCTCCCATGAGGTTCCCAACACGCAGTCAGCACATTCTACATCATGTCAAGACATGTGACATGTGAGATAGGGCTCAGATGGGTTCTGAAACATATGTTTAAGGACAAACACGGGCTTATGTGAACAGGTCCTAACCAAACCTGTCATGATGCACAAACTGTTGAAAGTTTATAGTACTTAAACACACAAAAAGAAAATGAAACCTATACTGTAATAAGGACTATTACGCTTCACTGTTAGCCTGGGCTCCATTTTGATCATTTTGATCTGTAATGTTCATAATACTGCCTCTGTTCAGTCTCTGCCGTGCTGGTTGTTCCTACATAGGGCTGGGCGATAATTCAATATTATCATTTATACCATGGTCTGGTGAATACTCGTTTCTGATTGGCCGGCAGGTGTGCAGACTAATTGACTTTTTTCACAGCAGTCATTTTGTGTCTAAAAGGCAGGGTAAACACAGGTGCAACCAAAGCATTAATGGGGGTTTCCAACTTCCAATCCAGTGCTGGGGCCCTCATTAATGTTTTGGTTGCACCTGTGTTTACCCTGCCTTTTAGACACAAAATGGTTGCTGTGAAAAGGCCCATTCTGGGGGAAACACTAATACTTATTATTTATTTATTTATTTTTATAAAAAAAAAAAATCAAACTGAAACATATCGAATTGGCTTCAAAGACACACCGCCTTCCCAGTGGTTTTGATCATCCCTAGTCTCACTCCAGTGTTGACAGTGAAAGGCTGACTGGTGCCGCTGGTCTGCTTCCACACAGAGACAGAGTGAATTTAGACCAGCGCCAAGGTCAGGGTCAAAGGTCACAGCCGTGAGCCCGGCTGACCAGCAACACAGAAGAGCATGCAGGGATTGGGGAGAAGAAGCTCTGTGAAAAGACCCTCAAACACGCGGCGGGCCTCGTTGGGGTGATTTCAACATCTACAACAGACGACGACGGGAACAGGCTGGTATCGGAGTAGCTTGAAGTGCCAGATCCCGGCGTCTGGCCTGTCTACTGAGCCCAGCGGCAAGGAATCAATGTGTTAACAAAGTGCTTTTCATTAGTGGCCATGTCTCACCAGAGACATTACAGTGATTTACAGTCACCTCACGCCCCCTTTCACTCCCCACACCCCATGTCAATTGACTGGGGGGAGAGGGGGGCAGAGAAGGCCACAGAGCCCCCCGCACCTCGCCCCACATAGCTGGCATGACTGGAGGCTGCTGGGAAATGAGACAGACACACACACACACTAGCAAGTTGCATGCAAGCCCAATAGGAAGAGACGCACTGACAGTTGCGTATATGGATCGCAAGGGATACATCAACTAACCACGCACGCACGCACACACACACACACACACACCACACACACACACACACACACACACACACACACACACACACACACACACACACACACACACACACACACACACACACACGTCACTGATACCAACCCCCCCCCAGCTGTGCCTGGAAAGTTCACACTCGGTCAGGCAGTATCTATTGTCAAAGCTAAATATGCTATACCACACACATAGAGGAGAGCAGAGAAGAGAGCAACTTCAAATGTATTTCAAATTTGGTTGGGTGGTTAATAAAAAAAAAAATTCTGTGGTATGACAAACTCAAAACACATTTTCTTGGTTTGCTGGCCCATAACTGTGAAGATCCTTGGTACTGTCATGGACAGTGACATTATCGGTGATGTCATAAAGCACCGATGATGTCATAGACCTCATCTGCTAGTGATGTCATAGACAATGTGGTCCTTCAAGCTATGACATCATCAGTGATGTCATAACCCCTTCCTGGCTGAGGCGATATAAGGAGTGCATTCATAGACGGTAGCTGCATCTACTTCAAAATGGCTGACCAGCTAACAGAGGAGCAGATTGCTGAGTTCAAGGAGGCATTTTCGTTCTTTGACAAGAATGGCGATGGCACCATCAACACCAAAGAGCTGGGTACTGTCATGCGCTCTTTGGGCCAGAAGCCCACAGAAGCAGAGGTGCAGGACATCATCAATGACGTTGATGCTGATGGTAATGGAACGATAGACTTCCCAGAGTTTTTGACTACGATGGTCAGGGAGAGGAAGTACACAGACAGCGAGGAGCTCAGAGAAGCGTTCCGTGTCTTTGACAAGGATGTCAATGGATACATCAGTTCTGCTGAGTTGCGCCACATAATGACGAACCTCGGGGAGAAGCTGACTGATGAGGAGGCTGATGAAATGATCAGAGAAGCAGACATTGATGGAGAGGGACAAGTCAACTATGAAGAGCTCGTACAAAAGATGACGGCTTAGTGAATTGTACAGATTTCTTATCTATACTATAATAAGAGAACCATCTCTATGTACAGTATGTCTGTCCTTCACATATCTTGAGAATCGTTCTTCTGATCGACTTCAATCTTGTGGAGGGTGCATAGGGGACCTGACGGAGTGCAGTGTGGGGAAAAATGCCCACGGGGTGCACTACAGCAATATTTTGCGTAGACAAATCACAGATCACCCTGCCATGACATCATCGTACATAGACCAATCACAGCTCACTCTGCTATGACATCATCTTACATAGACCAATCAAAGCTCACACTGCTATGACATCACTGATGACATCATACATCATGACATCATCAGTGATGTAGAACTGTATCTGATGATGTCATACAGTTCACATCACTGATGATGTCATACCCACTGTTATGACTGGCTCATCATAGGTCACAACTGATGCACACCAAACTGAGATTTAATTAACACGTTCACTGCCGTCGACGAGATATCTCGTCAAAAAAAATCCAACGGTTGACTGCCGTCGACGAGTTATCTCGTCAAAAAAAAAAAAAAAAAAAATTTGACGGTGGAACGTGGATCAAACCCTTTTACATCTCCTATAAAAATATGGGAGCCACCGAACGTGTACAACCCATTCCACCGACCCACTAAGTGGCGACAGTGCTCTCCAGACTAGAGAAAGCCGAGCCAAAACTGCAGGGAAAAGCGTGAGGAAACCATTCTCATACTGTAGAATGGTTTGGCGAAAACGCTTTCGCGCTGGCGCACAACGGTGGCGCACAATGGTGGGGGGTTCCAAAAATAGACTGGGTGCAACACACTTTGAAACACGCAGCATAAAGCGAATCGCACAAAGCTTCATCCCAGCTCTCAACCGAAACCCCAAGAAACGAACGAGCCCCATCCAGGCTCGCCCGACGAGGGGCCGCCAGGCAGCAGACAGGCAGCAGAAACTCGCTTGTGACACACCCGCTGCAGAGCCACGGAGGGAGGAGGAGAACACCCACGGAGGGAGGAGTTTGAAGGAGAGGGGGGTGGGGGTGCTGTTATGGAGGAAATTACTGTTCAGAACTATTGTTTAGATGTCTGATGTCTTACTGATGCCAAAAATAAATGGTTAAAGTGACTGTTCTATCGAATTTCACAAAAAGGCATTTATCTCATCTTTCCTTTTCAGACGCTGAAACCATGCTGTATTCAACTGCTAATGCCTACATAACTACTAACTCTACAAACTACCGTAAATTCCGGACTATAAGACGCACCGGTCTATAAGCCGCAGCACCAAAATTGACTATTTTTTTCTTCTATAAGCCGCACCGGACTATAAGCCGCGGGTGTTTTGATGTTTAATTACCATATGAAAGGGTTCTGCACAGAGAGGAATGTCGGGAAAGAGATCGCTGTTTGGGGAAGCTCCCATTTATTTTCAACAAAACAAGCATTACGGTAGGGTAGGCTATAGGCTATAAGAAGCTCCCATTTATTAACATTTCAACAAAATAAATACCGTAGCTATAAAAAATAAAACAATAATAATAATAATAAAACAATCCTCAAAAGGATAAAGTGCTGTAAAAACAATCAAACAATTCTCAAAAGGTTAAGGTGCAGTAAATAACTGGAAAACAAAAAACAATCCTCAAAAGGATAAGGTGCTGCCAACAAAACCAGGTACCGTAATCCTTCTCTTCATCTTTTAGATGAAGGTGCAGCAAACGGCTGTAAACAGAGTCAAAGTAAAGTCACTAATCCTCGTCTTCCTCGTCTTCCTCTTCTTCCTCCGTACTGAAACCAGCAAAGTCCTCAACTTCAGTGTCGGAAACGAACAGGTTCAGGGTGGCTTCGTCAACCACTCCTCTCTCTCCTTCGTTGTCGCTCTCAAAACCAACGAACTCCTCTTCGTCACTGTCCGAATCGAACAGCCTCTGAAGGCCCTCAGCTGTGGCGGCGTCCTCCTCTTCGTCACGCAGCAGTCCAGCCTTTCGGAACCCGTTGGTGATCGTGGATGTCTTAACACTCCTCCACGCTGTCAGGACCCACTGGCAAACTTGTGCGAAAGTTGCCTTCCTCATTCGCCCTGTTTTTGTGAATGACTTGTCCCCGCTCGTCATCCACGTCTCCCACTCGATGCGCAGCGCCACTTTAAATGCGCGATTGACACTGATGTCGAGTGGCTGGAGATGCTTGGTCGTGCCCCCAGGTATCACAGCTGGAATGCTGTTTGTTTTCTTGATGGCTGCTTTGACCGAATCGGTGATATGAGCCCTCATGCTGTCCAGGACGAGCAACGCTTTCTTTTGGTGAAAGAATCCTCCAGGGCGCTGGACGTAGCACTGAGACAACCACTCCTTCATGACACTTTCCATCATCCACCCTTTCTTGTTGACTCTGACGCAGATACCACTGGGCATTTTCTCTTTCGGCATCGTAATCCGCTTGAAAATCACCATTGGCGGCAGCTTCGCTCCAGATGCTGTGCAGCCTAGAACACAAGTGAAGTTGGTTCTCTCGTGACCTGTGGTTCTTAACGTGATCGACGATTCACCTTTCTTGTTCACAGTGCGAGTGAGTGGCAGGTCGAACGTCAAGGGCACTTCATCCATGTTTATGATCTGCTCCGGTTCGATGGAATGATCCTTGATCTTCCTTTGTGTGTATTCGCCGAAGTTTGCGATTTTCTCCTGGTAGTCGGGAGGGAGTTGTTGGCACACAGTCGTCCGCGCCCGGACAGACAGTCCCTTTCGTCTCATGAAACGAAAGCACCAAGATGGCCCACCTCTGAAATGTTCAATTTTCATCTCGGTGGCTACTGTTTTTGCCTTCAGTCGGATCTGCACCGTGGAAACGCCTCGGCCGTCTGCTCGCTGGGTCAACACCCAGTCCTCAAGGGAATCTTCAAGCTCCGGCCATCTGCTTTTGTGGCCTCTGAAGGACTTTTTTGTTTTCTTACACTGAGCCAGTTCCTCCTGCTGCTTTTTCCAACGTCTCACCATCGATTCATTTATGCCCAGAGTACGCGCGGCTGCTCTATTTCCCTCTTTTAGTGCGAGTTCGACTGCTTTCAGCTTGAATGCTGCGTCGTGCGAATTTCTGCGTACCTTCCCCATGGTAAGTGAGAGACAGACTGCTCGTCTTGTTGTGATTCCGGGCTGATGAACTTTGCTTACCGTAATTACCATATGTAAGGGTTCACGCACAGAGGGGATTGTTGGCTGTTTGAGGAAGCTCCCATTTACCGTATTACCGTAACATTTCAACAAAACAACATAACACAACACCTTTGTTTATTTCGACAGTGCACACAGTGTCCGCGGTGTGGTGAAAAGAGGGCAACAGAGGAAATTAAAACAGAAGTGGATTTATAGGTAGAAAGAGTGCTAAAAAAGAGAGATTTTATTTGTATTTGAAATTTTTTTTCTGAAAAAATCCATAGATAAGACGCACCGTTATATAAGCCGCAGGGGCCAAAAAACGGGAAAAAAGCCGCGGCTTATAGTCCGGAATTTACGGTAACTCTTTTAGACAGAGAAAGCACACATTCTATTAGGTATTTTGAGATATTTTGTGTTCACAAAGTCCTAGCAGAAAATAATCCTCGGCTCTTGAAAGATGAGCCAGAATCCTCAAAAAAAACCTTGGCAGAAGCTACCTACAGTAAAAAAAAAACTGTTGGCAGTGAATGTGTTAACAAACTTAATAAAAATATGAATAATACAACAGAAAATACAATGGTGTGTGGAAGTCACTAATATCAGTGGTGTCTGGAAGTGTATGGATGCAGAGGCCGACCACACGCTGCTGCGCGGGGGAGACCAGGTACAGAATGTAGGGAAACAGTGGATGGATAAATCCAGAAGGAGGCGGTAATGTAACATGAAGGATGTCTACTGCCATAAAACACCATAGAAGAAGAAGTATGGATGCAGTGAGTATGTGTGGTGAAAACAAAAGACAAAGGTGAAGCAGCTTGGTGGAGAGGAGCAGATGTAATGACGGGCAGGGCAGGTAACCCAGGTGCTCCCCATCTCTAAGCAGGCTAATAAACCCAGCCCTCAGCTCAGCAGTGCAAACTGAACACACTACAGAGCTCAACAGTCACATGACATTTCTTGCCCCGGAAGTGTTTTTCCCATTCATTTGTGACCATAAAACATTTCAGCTGGAGCAAAAACAAAAAATAAAGACAGAATTTATTTTGAAGAAAAAAAAATCGTTTTTCCCCCCGATGTTATTTTTGCTCCAGGTGTTCGTTGCACCGCTTTGAGGCACCAGGCTGGATGTGTTTTATGGAGCTTCCTCCATGAAAGAAGATCGTTGCTTTTTCTGCTGGCTGGTTTTGTTGGACAATAACTCTGGCTTGTGGGCGACTTTTAGGAGTATAGTAGCACTTCATAAGGTGGCCAAGAGCGCCATCTCTCGCACGCCGGTGAAAACACTGATTGACATTCTATCATGTCAATGGCGGGGAAGCGTTGTCTCTTAAATGACGTTAAAAGACACCAATGGGGGGAACCAGTTAAGATTGAAGGAAAGTGGATAGGCCTACAACAAAAAGTATATTGCAACATTTCACCAAAAAATAACTCAAATGGACTCATCCTGTTGATCAGTGTGTGTGTGTGTGTGTGTGTGTGTGTGTGTGTGTGTGTGTGAACCTGAGAGAAACCTGACCGCTGTTTCTTTTCAAAGCCAAGCCACAGATGACAGTAAATAACATGCTAAAAGGTGCAAAACACAAGCCTCACATTGCATTATACAGAATCTTTTCATTGCTATTCATTGATTCACAATCAGGGTCATTGTTATTTAACAGCAAGAGATGCTGTGATAAGTGTGGCTTATTGAACTATTGGTTGTGGGCTGTCGACAAATTAAATAAGCACAAATTTGCAATAGCTGCGACCAGATGTGCAAATTTTGCATGTTTGTGGACCAACCTGACCGACCGACCAAAGTGACTTATAGAGTTGCTGGTCGCAGCGAATAAAGTACACTTAAGTTATAACATAACGTCACTGTGGACTGACTCCGACCGACAGCTTCAGTTACTGTTATAAATGACCATGTTTTCCAACTAGTTTAATGGTGTAAAAGTCAAGTATAACTTCTTGTCTTTCTAACGATATATCGTTTTAGATTTATCTTTACCAGAGTCAGAAAAAGGACGCTATAGGCTGCCGGCCCCATGTCGGACACCCTGGCTCCATGCCAATGTAAACATGAATGCAGTTAAGGCATTAACAAATGATTGTCGAACGTCACCCAAGCGCTTCATCATATGGCTTTCATTTTGTCCATTTCAGTTTTTATAAATCTGCAAATAAACAAACAATAAACAAAATAAATAAATAAATTGCCTTCTCTCATTAACACGTTCAGTGCCAGCGACGCCATATGGCGTCATTAGAAATTTACCGTACAGTGCCAGCGACGCCAAATGGCGTCATAACTCCAAATTGTTTTTTTGACGGGGGGGTGTCGATCTAAGCTTCTTACGTCGCCTCTAACAATATTGTAGCTATTGGAGGTCGATAACCTATTTTACAAACCCATTAGGTGGCGACAGCACTCTCCTGATCAGAGAAAAAGGAGCCAAACACACAGAAATAGTCACTGGGCAAAATGAGGAAATCGCATCGCATCCGTCCGTATGCATCGACGTGCCTCCATAAACGAGCACAACGCCAGCTGTGCCCCCAGCAGCAGCATCCGCTGTCACAACTGAGCACTTCCATGTACGCTGCAACAGCACATTCACATAATCAGCATTATTATTCCGAACTGGAAGCATGCCAGCCCGTGACAAACACACGCGGAACCAAAAAGCTGAATGTCGCGCACCATTCACTGTGTGTGCGCAGCAAACTCAGCAGAGACTGAGAGCCACCAGACACATAAGACACACCCAGGAGGCGTGTGCAGTTGAGGGGGGGGGGGGGGGGGGGAGCACGGAGAGCAGCAGAGCAGCATACACTTCACCCAGACAGACCCAGACATCAGAAAATTCGCTTCAGAGTCAGAGATGTGCTTGAAATGTTTAATTTCACAAAAGGCTCATTATCTCAGCTCGTAGAAAAAAAGGTATGTTTTTCGTTCAATCGAGCTATCTTCTCCGGCTCATAACTAAAGAACGGAAAATGGGATCAATAAACTTTTTTTTGCAGGTGATAGAAGAGAGTCTCATCGTTATTTGTGCGTGTTCAGTGTTTACATAGTAATTATTAAAAAAATTATATGACTGTTTTAAAATGCATTGCGGCCTATGTGGCACAGCAAGCAACCTTTTGCCCAAGGGCCGTGGCACTGAAAGTGTTAAAGTCACTTTCCTAAAGTAATTGTGCATTTATATGTTCATGTATTCATATGAAATTTGACATGTAGATTATTAGACATGATCTAAATGAATCCCATAACAATAACTGGTGTTCGCTGAAATGAAAAGCCCCACAAAAGACTGGAAAATGCATCAGACCATCTCATCTCTGTCCGACTCAGGACACAGTTCCGCTAATACTGTCTGCTAACACCAATTTAAACTCACCATCAAGTGCCGCAGACACACTCCAAGTCCCTACAGGAGTATACAGTTACTAAAGGAGACACAAAATAACATACATACAATAAAAACTTACTATTGAGTCCCTATGAGAACATCAAAGGAGTAGCAAGTGTCACTTTCACTGCTAGGCTACTCAAAATGAAATCAGAGCATTGCCTATATGCCACGAGTCCACGACACAAAAAACAATATGAAATGTACTTTGTATGTTTCTTCCCCAACACGGCAGTTATCATCCCAGCAATGTCTGCTCTGCATGGGACCAATCAAGCTATCATATATCCAGTGATATGTACGCTAATCAATCAAAACACCAGCAGTGAGATGATGCAGCAGCAACGTAAACATGTGGCCTAATGAGGAGTGATTTCTCAATCATTTCCCTCACAGACACAAATCACATAGGAGGCTCCTGTAAGGACTTATAGTGTGTGTCCAGTGCTCAATGTGACGATAAAGTGGTGCCTGAACCGATACTTTTTAAATGTTCAAGTACAGGATTTCAACCAGCACACTTCAACAACACTCAGCAGCTTGGCCATGGCACCTAATTCTGTGTTGCAATTCGGTGGTAGCAGGTTTCGGTACCCAACCCTACTTATGCTATCATTGTAATAGTCCTATGTCTACAGGAACTGAGTGGGTTTGTGACACTCAGGATTGAGTGAGTTTATAGTGTATCTATTGTGCTATTAAAAAAAAAATCTGCAATAGTATTTCTGTAGGATTTTTTGAGGTATCTTTTTTCCCCATGTATTCTAGCTGCATGATAATTTCATGTTTTGCTATGATAATGTGTGCGGTATCCTTCTGAAATGTATTAGGGTATAATGTTCTTCCTCATGAAGTGATATTATGTCATTTTCAATTAATCAGATATTAGTGTAAAAGCTTACAGAGCAAGAGGTTGTTTCCTTTTGCCTTCTGCCAGCATAGGATGTCTTATCTTGTGTTATCTGCCACCACAATGTTGCAATAAAGCCTGGAAGAGAGGAGTGTGTAACTTCCTCTGCCAATGTCCTACTTGTATTCATATGACAATACGTTTCTCAATACAGAAATGTAAAACAAATATATATATATATGGGGGGGGGTGGCATTAATGTGTTTGCACATAGACTTGCACATATATTCATTTCAAATATATTTTGAATGGATGAAATACTTGATATTCAGCATAAACGGATATAAGTTTTCAACAGCAAAATGTATTCCTATTTCCAGCATCCAAATATACTTGAAATGATGATCTACGGGGTAAAAATCGATCAATGACAAATAAGGTTTTGAAAAGAGAGCAGAATGAATGGACTAAAATGGATTTAAAATGCATTTTGAAGTCAACAAGAATGTATTCTGCATACTATAGATGTTACAATGATATTGACTCACTTTTCAACAAGATTTCTGATCTTACCAAGTGTCAAGTAGCGCCACCATGTAATTCTTCTGTGCACTTTCACCTTCTGTATCACTACTGAAAACCTATACAAACTTGAATCACTGTAGCGTAGCATATAACTATTTGATTAAGAAGGAGGTTTTGTTCTCTACCTGTAAGTTCGGACCGTTACACCGTCCGCCTGACATTTTTAGACTCTGGAATACCAGAACTCAAAATAAATAAATAAAAATAAAATATGTATTTCAATACACATGGCTTGAAGCGGATATTGTAGAATAATTTGATGTATATTTTCTTTGGATTTGGACAGACAAAATGCACATTGTCATCGACCCAAATACATTTTTGAGAGAGAGAGAGAGAGAGAGAGAGAGAGAGAGAGAGAGAGAGAGAGAGAGAGCTAGACTCACATAATGAGAATGCCTTATGCATTCTAATCATATACATATTGATACAATGTATCAGGCTAACAGTGTATGTTACCGACGACACATTGTAACTGTAAATATATTCCATAGTGCTTGTTTGGCAACATTGTATCCTCCTAACATGCCAATAGCATAACGGAACTAAACTGAAGTGAGAGAGACTCACAGAATGAATGAGAGAGAGACTCGTTAAAAGAAACACTCACAGAAAGACAGACTCAGCAAGAGAAAAAGACTCACAGAAAGTCACAGAAAGACAGACTCGAGAGAACCACAGAAAGAGAGACATTGACCCACAGATAAGGGGGGGGGGTGTTAGAGAGAGAGAGAGAGAGAGAGAGAGAGAGAGAGAGAGAGAGAGAGAGAGAGAGAGACCCACGGAAACATTATGAGACACACTGACCCACAGAAAGAATAAGAGAAGGGGAGAGAGACATTGACCCCAAGTGTGAGAGATATAGTGAGAAAGACACACACACACACACACACACACACACACACACACACACACACACACACACACACACACACACACACACACACACACACACACAGAGACAGCTTCAGAAAGACTCGCAGAGAGAAGAGAGAGCGAGAGACTGTCAGTCAGAAAGAGAGAGAGAGAGCAGCAGTATTTTGAGAGCTGTCACCCAGAAAAGCCCGTACAGCTCGCTCTGCTCTGCCTGCAAATAGCCTGCTACTGTACAGATAACATACACTTTAACTGGCAACCCAAAAGCAAACACCACCAACAATGTCAAAAATGTTAATAATAATTATTATAATAATAGTCGGTACTCGGTACTCACTTCCCCAGTTCTTCGTATAGCTGAAATTCGTCCGTGAAGCGCGTGCAGGTTGTCGTGGCCATGTCTCTCCCCTGTCTCTCGCGCGTCAAAAAAGGGCTTCTTTTTCTACTGCTTCTTCAGCTCCGAAAAATATAAATATAATTTATTTTGTGTTGTGTTGTGTTGTGTTGTGTCTGTGTGTCTCTGAATGTGGCTCCGCCTAGCAGCTAGACGGGAAATGTTTTTGGCGTGCTGGTGAAGGACGGTTTGATAGAGCTAGACACAAGGTGGGTGATCTTTCTCTCTCTCTCTCAGCTGTACTCGCGGTCAAGTTAGCCGGGGTGAGAAAGGCAACTTCCGAGTACTTCTTTCAAAATAAATTATATCCCCCGTCCCTTGCATCAGGCAGTGTTTTTAAGCAGTTTATGACACCAAATGACACCCATGAGATCAAATTAGATGACACTTTAAATTATTCTCCGTAGATAAACTGGGTCATCATCACAGATAAGAATAGGACAAGAAGAGAAATGACTCTAACCCTAACCCAGTTACAACAAGAGGGAGGCATAGCCTACTGTAATCACAAGTGAAAAAAAATGATGCAGCCTCTTAGTTGCAAGATGTGTATAGGTTTGAAATTGTTCACAAGTACCTTCAACCAGCAAACAGAAATGTGTTCAATGAAATATGGGCAGAACATGCAGAGCTATAAATAGAATGGAAAATCCTTCTAAGTAGTGTTGTATACATTTCGTTTTTGAGTCTTTATAAAATACACTATGAAATGTATTTATTTAATACACTATTGAATTTATGCCATGAAGATTCATGTCTACCTAAAAGCAGAGCAAACTGTTGCACTCCATTAGGGTTGTGCCTTGATGCTTTCTTGTCCAAGTCTCCTGTGAATGTGTCTCAATTTCAATGGGATGATGAACGTTAAGATTAAAATAAACAAATAAACAAACTCAGTTTACCTGCCTTTTTATTTGCAGAGTATGTCAGAAATTCTTGTTTATATTTGTAATTGTTTGCCTTATAATGATCACTGGCTGGAAGTCATAGTTTACATTATTATTATTATTATCATTATTACTAGTTATTAATTTTCAACCCATTTTCAAGAAGTCTGTTTATGCTTTTATTGTGAAGGGGGAAAACTCACCCATTTTCCGGTCTAACAAGTGTGGCTCGCTTGACGCTGGTGTGACTGCAGCTTCACCTCGGAGCGGCGCGGAGGAAGCGCTCTCTGCTTCCCTCTTCTGGAAACAGCGTGCAGCGGCATGCGCGGGCAACGTAATCAAACGCACCTCCCGTCTGTACAGTACGCACTTCCAAATAGGGGCAAATATGAGGTGGTTTGTGCTTTCAAATATGCCGCCATGCGCGTTGTGCATGCATGTTTAGCTGGATTCAAGCCGGACTATTTTATAGTAGGCTATCTCTAAAAACTTTACCAGAACAAACTATAGCAATGAATCCTGTAATACATTTTAGAAGTATATTACACACATATCACAGCAAAACTGAATCCCTAGGAATTCTAAATTATATGGATATTATAGGGATACCAAATACATTGGTTCTCAAAGTGGGTTCCGGGGACCCCAGTGGTCCTTGAGGGGGTTCCAGAGGGTCCCCAGCAAAGAAGAGTAGCCTAATTTCTTTTCACTAGAAGTCCGACCATAACACTATAAAAATGTATGTGTATTTTGGGTGTCATACACTTTCTGTATTAAAACATCTAAAGGTGTGATGACAATTGTTGTTTTAATGAGGGGAGTCACACACCAAAGTAAAAGTTATAATAATCATTTAACAGAACCAAAATTTGCATCAGTGAGGAGTGAGTGAGACTGAAAGGTCTGAAAGTCTTCTTAAGCACAATGAGTAGGCTACACCGGGCCCAGAAGATGCACCCAATCCGCCTAACCATCCCAACACCGGGCTCCTGCAAGACAGGAGAGTGGGAGGGCCATCACAAAAGCTAAAATCGTATCCGATGGGGGACCCTGGGACAAAATCTGATCAAATGGGGATCTGTGGTCTAATTTGTGTCAGTTTAGGGGTCCTTGATGTGAAAATGTTTGAGAACCCCACTGCCATAGAACATGAAACTACTGTGTGAAGTACATGTCACTCTGAATATTACAGGGACACTGAAGCTTCGAAGCCCAAAAATGGTATTCGGGGACAGCCCTACATGACCCACTGACTTTTTTCTCAGCCTACTTGCATGTTCAAGATGATGGGGGAAAAAATGTAGTTTAGTGTTTCCGTTCCTCAGAGATAGATAAAAGAACAGAGCATACAGTAGGCCGACAGTTGGACCTTTGCTCCAGGAGTCCAGATCTGCGGTGTTTACAGGTGACATGAATTAACAAAAACAAATCCACAATGCAAAAAGAAGAGAGAAAACATTAAAGGGATAGTTCGGGTTTGTTTGAAGTGGGGTTCTATGAGGCTACACTACAGTATGCATCTCTGATGGTGCCAAACTGCCATGACAAATATTACACGTGAAAAGACAACGCTGTTTATTTCATAGGAGGATGCACTTGACTTGTTTTTTCCTGACTGGCAGCTAAGCAGAGATGTAGTGATGGATGAAAAACAAAAACCTAAAATTATACTTCCATAAAAAACAAATGTTATGCCAGAGGGTCCAATTCGGCACCAAGGACGACTTTGTAGGGTGTAAAAATTGCACAGAGAAGTCCTTCAAACCAATGTGATGCACTTGTGAAGGCTAAGGTCGCAGGTTTCAGGAGCAAGTTCAATATTACAGTAAGTAGCCTATTTATGTTTTCTGTATTCTTCACTAAATGGTAAACTATTTCCATTACTATTGAATATTGAGATTTGCCCAGTTGTTTGAGAGGCCTATGGTAGCTGAGATAACGCTATGTGAAAAATGTGTTCTTAAAAAGTAGCTGTAATTCTTTACACTAAAAAGAAACTTGGGACGTGTTGTCATTTAGGTTATTATGCATTGATTTTCTTTGTCTGGCCCACTTGAGACCAAATTGGGTCGCATGTGGCCCGTGAACTAAAATGAGCTTGACACCCGTGCTCTAAACCCAGAAATACAAATCAGACTTTCCACTACATCATCCTTCCTTTCCTTCCTCAGCTATTAAAAAGCCTCACAGCCCAGGACTGATGCAACACAACATAATTGCCCCCAATTAGCTTTATTAGCCACTACGGCTCATTAGGGACTAGCCCTCCAATTAGCTTTATTAGCCACTACGGCTCATTAGGGAGTCGCCCTCCCTGGCCTGCCTCCCAAAGTCATGTACTCATGTGCTCCTGAGGACTGCTTGACCTCCTGAGTTTGTTGCACCCAGCGTTAATAATTAGAAAACAGTTCCACTTGATGTTAATGAAACAGTGATTAAGCCCGTCTGCTCCACCATGGTTGCACAGGTCAACCAATATTCTCGCCTAGTATCAAACGTGGGAAAAGTTGCGGTTAAGTTGAACTTCGTCTTTTTAATTTTTTTTTACAGTAGATGAGAGCATAGCATACACACACTAGGGCTGGGCGATATGACCAAAATCTCATATCCCGATATAGGTCATTTCATATCCCGATACCGATATATATCACGATATAGCATATTTTCTGTAAATTCAATTTATAGTTTATATAAAATCACCACATGGCCATGTAGCAGTTAAACCAGTTAAAATGTTGTCAAACCTCACAAAGGATACATGCATTCAGAATACAGATAAGCATGGCTATTCTTTACAATACAAATAATAATAATTAGTTGCAGGGCAGTAGAATGAAACACAAACTGAACCACACCACCAGTTCGATTTTCAAAGATTACATTAGAGCAAAACGGGTAGAATAGAAGATCAGATCGTCATCGTCATCCGACCAGTGACGACAACATCCGAAGTCGGTCCCCGGGCGCTGTACGAGAAAGCGACCACTGCTCCTGGCCTTCCCCCCGGAGGAAAAGGACAAAGCCAGGATGGGTTAAATGCAGAGGACAAATTTCACCGGCCACCGTCAGCATGTGTGTGTTTGTGGCCCTCCGTGCATGTGTTGATGTGTAACCGTGTGACAATAAAGACGGGCTTGTCCGTCTGAAATCGTGTTATTTTTTATTTTTTATAAAAGTTATTTAACCTATAGTTCAGTCCAGTTCTCTCAGTTCGTTTATAAAGGAACAAAAATGCTCCACTTCGGGATTTCCATGTTACCAGTTCAGTTCACTCAACAAAAGTACTCCACTCCGGGATTTCACGGTTATCCAACCAACACAACTCACCCAGGGAAAGCTAAAAGCTAAAGCTAACGATAGACGTTTTGTTGTCGGCCCTCAAAGGATTTCCTTGGGATGATGAGAGGATGGGAGATGTTTTGCCAGGTTTAACGTTAGGAGGACACACGCAAATATGGATCAAACGCGGACTTAACACAGCGCAAATGCCTGGGTAGGCTAGGCGGACGGAGTGGAGGTAACATCTCCCTGCTCTTTAGTCTTTAGCCTACTCACCGGCTGATTTGTGCCACTTATAAAGGGACGCAAGGGGCTTGTTGACACAGAGTCTGGTGCGTGTGTGGACTGTGGACGTGAGTAAAAAAGAAAACAGAATGAAGAAAGCACAGCGGAAAGCATGACGGACAATATTGCCGTAAAGAGTGTGATTGGCAATACAACGATATAAACGATAGAGCATCATATGAGACGAAATACATTTTCTATCGTCCAGACGATATATCGTCATATCGCCCAGCCCTAACACACACATACAGTACATAGGCATCAGAACACACACACACACACACACACACACACACACACACACACACACACACACACACACACACACACACACACACACACACACACACACACACACACACACACACACACACACACGTTTTAGAGAGATGCCATGACACTGGAATAAATTAACATCATGAATACATTTGAACATCACATCCATCACAGCACACAATACAAAAAATAATCACCGCAATCAATCAAATAAATAAAACTTAATTAAGACTCTCTATCGCTTAAAATGTTATGCATTGTCTGATGTTCTGCAGCGAATGCCACATTTCCTTGGACATAATACACGCAGAGAGGACAGAAATTATGAGGAGGTGTGTGTGTGTGTGTGTGTGTGCAGTCACTGTAGCAGCCTGACAGAGTTGATGTGCAGATGGTAGAGGAAGTCGGCGTAGGACGCTCCACCGTTGGGACTCTTGTCCTCCACCAGGTGGCGCTGCAGGGCCTCCTCACAGCTGTCGCCCTGTTTCACGACCCACAGCTGAGCCGAGAGAGAGACGACATGCACATCAGCTGTCAGGACAGACCTCATGTCATTTATCCTGACCAAAGACCGTTTTTGACCAGAGACATTTTTATTTTTTTAGTGAAGCTACCGTGCCATTTTTTTTTGTGAAGCTACCCACTGGCTTATGGACTCCCGCTTTGAAGCCTGGAGTTTGGCATTTTGACTGTCGCCATCTCGCACCCTATTTACACCTGGTTTTTAAATGTGACCTGTATCCGGATAAGTTATCTGGATGTTATCTGTATCAGGAAAAATGCGTGCTAATGCAAGTTTTGCATGCAACTTTTCACCTCCATGTGAAAACTTGCTTTTTCACATGGAGGTGAATGGGGACTGACTCGCTTTTGCAACCAGCCTCAGTATTTCCGCATTGTCGTCATTGAGACCAAGACAGCCGGCCCCCTCGCAAAGGACACAACAAAGAAACATCAGCCACTGAAAAATTTCATCTTATTTGGCGATAAACAGATGGCAGTCAAAAGGATGAATATCAGCCGATAACGCTGTATGGCCAAAAAGCCAGTGCATCCCAACAAAAATATCTCATGATAAAATCCCTGTCTCCATACAATGTTAGAGTGTGTGCTGAGTGTTGTGATGAGCACACAGTGTTACAGAGTTACAGTGTGTGCTGACTGCTGAGTGTTGTGATGAGCACACAGTGTTACAGTGTTACAGTGTGTGTGTGCTGAGTGTTGTGATGAGCACACAGTGTTACAGTGTTACAGTGTGTGTGTGCTGAGTGTTGTGATGAGCACACAGTGTTACAGTGTTACAGTGTGTGTGTGCTGAGTGTTCTGATGAGCACACAGTGTTACAGTGTTACAGTGTGTGCTGAGTGTTGTGACGAGCACACAGTGTTACAGTGTGTGCTGAATATTGTGACAAGCAGCGGCTCACCGTGCGGGTGCAGGGAGCCTGGGAGTCCAGCGAGTCGATGAGGGAACGAATACTAGAGGACAGAGGGTTATCCAGAGCAGGCAGCTTGGTCTGGAACACATACACGCACGCACGCACGCACGCACGCACGCACACACACGCACACACACACACACACACACACACACACACACACACACACACACACACACACACACACACACACACACACACACACACAAAGGGTGCATCTTAAAAGTCTAAAAACCACTACATCTCCCATTCCCAATAGCTTTAAAGGGCCAAAGTTTCATTCAACTCATTCTATAAATGATCTGAAATTTTCGTCCCAAACGTGCGTGGCCAATTACCCACCCCCTCTGCTGATCTGGGAAGAGCCGTAGACTAGCACATGCTTCCTCTGATACATTTGCAGTCGCCAGCCACTTCTTTTCACCTGACAGGGAGGAGTTTCACAGGCAGGACATAGCACCTGGGAGGATCACGCTATTCCCGCCAGTCTCCTCCAAACAGGCGCCCCGACCAACCAGAGGAGGCGCTAGTGCAGCGACCAGGGCTCATACCCCACCGGCTTTCCACCCGGGTCTCCGCAATGCTAAGCGAGCTCTACACTACTCAGACGCCCTTATGTCCTCATTTCATCTCTCACCTTTCCGGACGGCAGGGACGAGAAGCAGCTGGTGTTGAAGAGCTGGACCAGGGTGCACGCCGGGACATCGGTGCCCACCCACAGCAGCAGGGAGAGCGGTCCGTGGACCAGATAGAGGCCCCTGGGCTCCAGGCAGGCAGCACTGCAGCGTAGCGCCTCCTGCGGGCTTGGAGGGCCGGCGTCAACAGAGCCGCCGGCTGACAGTGGCTGTAGGCAACAGAGTGGGACAGAAAATGACCAAATTGAATAGAATCTGTCCAGAACAACTTACAGTGACGTAGTGGCTGTAATACATTTCTGGCTTTCTAAGCTACAAAAGCAAAAATAGTTTATGCCAAGGTCACCACTTCAATATTATATGAAAGTTCGTGAAAATTACTTTATTTTTTTATTTATGCTTATCATTTACATTTATACAGGGTGAGTCTCATTTTCAGGAGTGCCCTGTTCCCATTCACACACACATTCATACCTGGAAGCTGACCAGTAACAACCACAGTCTGATCTGCTGGCCACTGAGCAGCTCCACTGGAGCGGTTGGGGTTAAGGGCCTTGCTCAGTAATAATGAGGGAGGGGCAAGTGCTGCTTTTTCACTTTGCCCACCCAGATTTATCCTGCTGGTCCCAGGGATTGAACCAATGACCTTACGGTCACAAGCCACCACTTTACTTTGTTACTACTGTATCTTGAAATGCAACTAAATTCGTTGCATTACAAAGTTATTCTTCATTCAAAGTAACAGAGTACATTATACCAACTTCAGAGATGATCAAGAGGAAGATAATGAAGTATTTTTCCTCACACTCTCTCTCTCTCTCTCTCTCAGTTACTGCTCTTTATTACACGGCCTTGTTGGTTGCATGCTCGACTCTGATTGGTTAATCACGGCATTCAGCAGTCTGTTATAATATCTGTATAACAGACCACTGCTAAGGGATATCACACCGGTTCCCTCCACAGAGCCCATCTTAGGCATATCAATCCGCACAAGAGAGTCCAGTCAATTTAACAAGATCATTTGCGACACCCTGTGGCAAATAGGTTAGCTAGCAACAGTCTGTTAAAAATGGGTTGTAGCCTCCTACTAAACACCTCTCTCTTGGATATATTGCTTTCTTCGTTAGAATCTCAGACAAATCCAGGTAATGTGATGTAGCAGCATGTCCACGCAACGCTGCTTAGCAAATCCGTCTTAATTGTCTCCTCTCCAGGTGTGTCAAGGTACAGTAATGGCAAAGCCCCGCCGGTGTAGGAAACTAATTTGTAATTTTCAAATCAATAAAATTGTTGTTGTTGTTGTTATATTGTGTGTCAAATAATTGATTTATTTAGTAAGTAGCGGGATAATGTACAGCTGGTCATTATTGGAAAATAACACCCAACAGGCTGATCAGATCAGCTCTTCGTACATTATCCCTTATTTAGCTTTCAAGAGCAGAATATTGGCCTGATATATGGGTCTCGCCCTAATCAGCCCAGAGTGCGGTGTGTGTGGTAGGCTACTGACCAGCGGCAGCCGCAGGGGGTAGAAGGGTGTGGTACTGACCAGCAGGGGGTAGAAGGGTGTGGAACTGACCAGCAGGGGGTAGAAGTGTGTGGTACTACTGACCAGCAGGGAGTAGAAGTGTGTTGGTACTGACCAGCAGGGGGAGCAACAGGGGGGTAGAAGTGTGTGGTACTGACCAGCAGGGGGAGCAGCAGGGGGGTAGAAGTGTGTGGTACTGACCAGCAGGGGGAGCAGCAGGGGGGTAGAAGTGTGTGGTACTGACCAGCAGGGGGAGCAGCAGGGGGGTAGAAGTGTGTGGTACTGACCAGCAGGGGGAGCAACAGGGGGTAGAAGTGTGTGGCGGTGCTGCGGGCGTCCATCCTGAGCACCTGGCAGTGCTGTTGCAGCCGACCGGGCACGGAGCTCCGAAGGCCGGGCAGCAGCACATCGCTCTTCCTCACACTGTTGATGTAGACCGGGAGGGCGCGCAGGTACTGAGGGAGGACCAGCTAAGAGACACACACACACACACACACACACACACACACACACACACACACACACACACACACACACACACACACACACACACACACACACACACACACACACACACACACACACACACACACACAGCACGTGAGATCCAAGTAGTTTCAAATTTAACTCATGGCCTAGTTCAGTTAAGCTTTGTGATGAAGAAGCAGGAAGTTAAAATAAGATGAACCTGAGGGGAATTTCCCTGAGGGGAAACCGCAGCAGCGAAGAACAGACGGATATGAATCAAACAACTAAATTAAAGATAGAGATACTCCTAAAACTAGAAAAATCCATGTGATTTGGAAGGCAGCATGTTTTAACGTGTAACTATAACTAGTCTCGCATAGCCAGACCTATCCCCACTTAAAGGAGGACTTACCCCCTAGATATGTATTAGAACAGTGATTTGAAAATACCTATTGAAAAAACCAAGAAATGACATATACTCTTGTCTATACTAGACTCTTTGGCTGTGTTAAGTCAAGATTTTTTTTCGGAAATCGACGCCATTACAGTTTGCCTACTGCCTCAAAAATAATTTATTTGAGAGGGGCGATATCTTTATAAATATCATCAACTAGCCAACGCTGGTGGCCTGTATGGAAACAGAAAATCCTGAAATGGTTGATAGTTATATCAATTTGGCCATTCAGTGGCGAACTAGAAATTTAATTATTTTTGTCCCATTTTATCCCATGTGTGTGTGCGTGGCTTGCATGTGGCTTGTCTAAACTTACGTTAAGAGCCTCGCTGCTCGCAGCACACAGCACACAGTGAGGACAAACCTCTCGCTCTGGGGTAACACAATGCGAGATTTCTCCACGTAGACAGAAATAGCTGGTGTGCGATTTAGAGAATACAGTCTGAGATTGGGTACAGGATTGAGGGAATCCCGCATCTGTTTGCGAAGGTGCGACTGGACAGGACGCTTTTCACAGACGGGCACAGTAGTCGGAGCGAGGCGAGTGTCTCTCAGAGGGCACAGCTGCAGTGCAGATCTCTCCTCCGCGCATTCAGTCTGTCCAAAATCATTACCGATATAATCTCAGTAGGAGGGATGCAGGGAAATATGATAGTAGCCGATGTGTTTAGAGAAGCTTTGTCACGTTGTCACGTCGTAGTATAGCGTTATATTTTACATGTGCGCTAAACTGCGACCATATTTGTTTGCGGAAATATCAGACTGCTCTCTCTGCTGCTCTCAGAGCACAGAGAGCCCAGCTGCTGCTGGCCTGCTGCGCGCGCCCGCGGAGCTTGGGGCTCGTCCATGTAACAGTACGACTCTCGCCTGCCTGGGCTGGAGACAGTGCTTGCAACTCGGACTGATAATATAAACATCATCATTCGAGCTTATCCAGGTAAGATATCAATAAAGTAATGACACATTCAGCGGGAAACTAACTATAATTAAGACATGTGCCAAATTTGACGACGTTTGGTTCAGTATTTTAAGAGCAAACAGATTTTTTTTTTTACTTCAGTTAGAGCCCTCTGGAGCCTGATACTAAGTAAGGTTTTTCCATCTTGCCTAGTTGTATAGGCTTTGGAGATGCACCAGATGCACGCGCTAAACCCACCGTGACGTCAGGTTGTACCAAATATCCCATTCATTTGAGGGCACAAAAAAAAGCAGTTTTCCACCTTTAGAGGGCGCTTATGCCAGATATGCTGCTGAAAAATGATACAAATGGTAAAATGGCAACAGTTTGGTGTCAAATGTGGAAATTCTGACCAGAATTCTTCACACATCACCCCCAAAGTCATATATATTGGTTAAAAGCTGAAAAAAAGTGTTTTGGAGGTAAGTTCTCCTTTAAACACTTCCGGTGAGAATCTTTATAATAAAACCTGCAACACTAGGAGCTATATTCTATTGTATTCACCAACAGAACCTAGCAGGCCCATGAGCAGGCCTGCCTCAATGCCTGATCCAAATCTTCATCCAAATGAGTCATTTTAATTTTCAGGTTATTATTGTTACTAGTATGTTGTCACTGCAGTCATGTAGGCAATGCTTCTTGTCAACCACTGGGCCGTGGCCCACTGGTGGGCCTCAAAGCACCATCTAGTGAGCCACAGAGGACCTCTCACATCAACATATCAGAATGATAACCTATCATTTATTTGGGAAGGTGGTATGGATGGAAATGTTTTAACAATCAGAGGTGGGCCTGTGAGAGTAAAATTATTGATTGATTGCTTATTGAGTGGTTGTTGTTCATTATCGACTCTGTTCCATAATGATCTATGGCTCTGTTCTAAGATGTATTTTGTGGACTCTGCTCTCCATCTGCAGAGCATTCCTGTAGGGAGATAACATGTATTTTGTCTTGTGACCAGACCAAGGTTGTATTGTCTCTTATGAAAGATCAAGGTAGCTGTGGAAATATACTGGGAATGTAGTCTCTCTCGTAACGGGACAAGCCCAGTCTTTTATTGTCACACGAACACCACAACACATGCATGCGGCCACAACACACTCATGCTGACGGTGGCCGGTGAAAAGTGTCCTCTGCATTTAACCCATCCAGGCATGTCCTTTCCTCCGAGGAGCAGGCCAGGAGCAGTGGTCGCTTTCTCGTACAGCGCCCGGTAGGGGTGGGAATCACCAGATGCCCACGATACGATACTGAAACGATACTTGAGTCACGATACGATAGTATTGCGATACTGCGATATTTTCGATATTGCGATATATCGATATTGCGATATATTGAATATTGCGATATTTCGATATATTGCGTTTTCTTACTTTTTCAACTGCAAATTATGTCCCCAAAGGAAAACTTTGTCAACATCTGGTTTATATAAGAACAATTTTTCAGTCTGTACATCTGACTTCAACCATTTTATTGCAGCAACATTGTCAAGTAGACAGACCAACAACTTTCATAAAGTCATGTCATAGTTGCATGCACCTGACAAACTGAACTGTTTGTTACAGTCTACTTACAGTCCACCTTAACTGGATGTGTGTGTACTTATGTAGTTTTTGCAACTTCACTTCACTTACACAAAACATTTTGTGCAGCCCATTCAGTAACTGGGGAATTTGTAAATGACTGTTATGACAAAACTGTTACTGTTAAAACAAAATGAAAATATGCTACCGTTTGTTTACTGCTGGCCTTGGAACTAAAGTTTATAGTAGCCCGGTGGCATGGCATGGCCTGCAAAAAAAAAAAAAAAAAAAAAAAATTTTTTTTTTTTTTTTTTTTTGCAATATCGATACTTGGCGTCCAAATATCGATACAATATCGTCAGGCAAAATATCGCGATACTGTGGTGTATCGATTTTTTCCCCCACCCCTAGCGCCCGGGGACCAACTTCGGATGTTGTCGTCACTGGTCGGATGACGATGACGATCTGATCTTCTGCATGTTTTTAGTGGGGGGGTTATATACGGAGGAACCCCCTGGGGGAGCATGGGGAGAACATGCAAACTCCACACGCTTCCACACTGGAACTTCTATGAGCTAATGGAATTTCACAGCAGAGATCAGGGTGGGGAGGGCACCCTACTATGAGAGTGTGAAGATGAGAGCTTGGGGCTCTCTTGACTTAAGCGTTTTGACTGTCGGAGAGACTCTGTGCACAGATGGAACTTTCGGAATAAAATCCTCCTTATATACACTTTAAACGAGCAACTCATTATTGATGGATCAACAAGGCATTTCATTTATTTTGCTATTACAGGCCTTGAATTACAAAAGGCTGAGCGCCACTGATGTACAGTGTGTGTGTGTGTGTGTGTGTGTGTGTGTGTGTGTGTGTGTGTGTGTGTGTGTGTGTGTGGTCTGTCTGAACCTCACCTGTCCAGTGGACACTGAGGCGGCGCTGCAGTGTTTGCGGTAGCAGGCCAACGCTTGTGTCACCTCCGTCTGCAGTTCCTCCCTCAGCTCCTGCAGAGGGCGCTCCAGCGCTGCACAGTACACTGACACAGGCACAAATGTATCCTATCATTTAAAGTACCTAAAGGTGTCACATTTAAACCTCAAAGCGTTAACCTCAATAAATCATTACCACATTTAGACATAAATAATAATTAGTGCAAACAAATTAGACCACCACCAAGGAGACTGACAGCCTCTACCGGCTTCTACACTGCATTTTACATAGCGTGTCACCAATTTGGCAAGAACGCTTTATGTACAATAGTTTTAATCTGCTTTATGGCACCAAACAGGAAGAGGGCGCTGTTCCTCCAGAGCAAACAGAGCTGAAGCTTTCAAAGAATTCTTGCAATGACAGATGGTGGAAGGAGTGAAAGGCCGATGGAAAAATCACCAACATGTTTATCTTTTTCAGTAAGTAAATACAAAGAGAAAACGTTGGTGGGCATCCGGGTAGTGCAGCGGTAGATCCCCTGCCTAACAACATGAGAGTGGCAGGTTCGGACACCGTGTTACCTCCAGGTTCGTGCGGTGTCCATACAGACACAATTGGCCATGTCTGCGGGTGGGAAGCCGGATTAAGGGTATGTGTCCTGGTGGTCGCTACACTAGTGCCTCCTCTGGTCGCCTGTTTGGGGAACTGGGGGGGGGGGGATAGCATGATCCTCCCATCCGCTATGTCCTGCCAGTGAAACTTCTCGCTGTCAGGTGAAAAGTAGCGGCTGGCAACTGCACATGTATAGGAGGAAGCATGCGCTAGCTAGTCTACAACTCTGCCCAGATCGGCAGAGGGGGTGAAGGGAGAGGTAATAGCTTTATTTTGTGAACTTTGTGACAGCTTTGTACTTGAATTTCAGGCTTCAGAATTTTGTGCTGTGCAATGGAAAGATCTGTCCTTGTAATTCTGCATACTTGGAACTTAAAATTGACACAAGCTTGATCTATATTATCTATATCTATATTATCTATATCTATATTCAAGCAAAATTTCATTCCAAAATCTCGGCATGTAGGGAAGTTGATGTACAGCATGAATTCCTTACTCTTCTTGCAGTAGAAGGCGAGTAGTGTTTGAGCCTGGCAGTGGCGAAAGGCATCCAGCAGGTGGCGTGAGCATGGCAGGGTCAGAGTGTGAACCCTGGTCCTCCTGTCTCCTGCCTGGGTGCTGTAAGACATGACAACCTGGGAACCAGGAAGGGGGTGGATGAGGAGGAGGAAGAAGAATATGGTGGTGATCTATAAAATAGGCAAGTGAAAGCAAACGGAAGCCATCTTGTCTATAATGTCTGATATTCACTCAGTAGCGAAATTGCAACTGAGGAGCTTCCAAAATGTTGTATATCCTATCCTTATAGTTACTGAATGATGAAGTTCAGGTAATGATTACTTTTCTGCTAAAAGGATATACAACAGTCTTTAAAATGTCATTATTGTCAACCAATGGCTTCGACTTACCTACTTGCCTTAAAAAAGTTAAATCAATAGTTTTCATGGTTTCCTCCACACTTTAATCACAGTTTTATGATTTATTTTTTATTTTTATGTAAACTGATGTGTAAAAACTCAACACACACACACATACACACGCGCGCGCACACACACACACACACACACACACACACACACACACACACACAAACAAACAATCCTATCCTGACTCCGCTCTACCCACCTGTATGGCTGCACCCCTCTTCTCATCCAGAGCTCTGGTGTGTGTGAGCTCCACCGCCAGCGTTGTCTGCCAATCAACGGTTGCCAAGGCGACCTGACAGGGCCTAGGCCCAGGGATGAACAGTCCATAACAGCCAGACACACGCAAGTCTGGGGACACAGGAAATAATCATGTTATCAGAGGGATTTTTAAGGGATATCAGCTGAGAAATCATACACAGGCTCTTTATCAATATGAGATCTTGTGCGTTTTACATAATACTTAACCACTGAAATCAAAAGAATGAGAGGACAGAGGACAGAGGACTAATAAAGGTCCAGGAAGTTTACTTGACCAACAAGAATGAATGGAAAGCCCCAAGATTCATTGCGAAAATGACGGATCACGTCCAAGCAGCGCTGTAGTTTACAGTACAGAGCCGGTTTGGAAAATGAACCGCTGGGCGTCTGGGTAATGCGCAGGTTCGCGCCCCCGTGTTACCTCCAGCTTGGTGGGGCGTCGGGCGAGGCACAATTGGCTGTGTCTGCGGGTGGGAAGCTGGATTTAGGGAAAGTGTCCTGGTCGCTGCACTACTAGTCGGGTCGAAAAGAAAGCGGCTGGCGACTGCACATGTATCGGAGGAAGCATGTAAGTCTACAACTCTCCCTGCACATGTATCGGAGGAAGCATGTAAGTCTACAACTGAGCGCGACCTGAGGCACACAGTCCATCTCAAATTGTAAGGAAGCTTCTCTGTTCACCTCCATGAGGAAATTGTTCTCTCCAAGACAACTTGGGAAGAACTTTGTCCACAAGGAGGAAGTATCGAGTCAGCGTTCTTGGATTCGATAATCGCTCACCTTTGCTGACATAAATCCTGAGCTGAACCTTGTAGCCTGTGTCCGTCTCCACAGTCCTCCTAAGATCGGTGCTGAAACGCTCCCGGTCCAGTTCACCCTGTTGAGGAAGTCAATAAAATCAGTCCACACTGAACATCCAACTCTCATCCAGAAGCTCACAAAGCAGTTTACGCATGTTGACAGGCCCAAAACGGTAGTAAGAGGTAACGGTTTGAGTTTTGTGGACTTCTATACGCAGAAATGATGTCACGTGGTGTCAGTAACCTGCACATAGCACGCTCATGTTTAGGGCAGTGGTTAGTCCTGTAGTGATTGCCTATACAGTATATTAAGATAATATTATATAATAATATAAGTTTGGAAGAGGGCGGGCACTTTCAAAAAAATACTTGGAAGGCGATTGGATGAGCGATCTGTCTAGCACCGTCTATCACGGGCTAACATCTACCACTTCAACCTGCTTCCTCGGACACTGATTGGTCCACACCACTGGTGGAGTCGAGTCAAAGGCATATCTGGTAGCATGGCAAGATGGCTTTCTCGCGTAATTGTGATCTTGCGAATCCAGCTGCCTTGCAAGGTTATGTTAACTTCAAAAACTGTTCAGATATGTTGATAGGCTAAAATGTACACATAATGGCTGGTACAGAGGTGCGTGTGCGACTTCTATGCTTGTAACAGTGCTGGGCAGAGCTGCTGCTTTACCTGGAGGTGGCTGTAGGTGTGCTGCTTTACCTGGAGGTGACTGTAGGTGTGCAGAGCTCCACCGGTTAGATATGGAACGTGCCCCGGCCAAGCCCCGCCCACATCCTGCTGGGAGAGGGCAAACAGGTGCACGCCACAGCCCTGACTGACGCACTCTTTGGCCAATGACACAGCTAGCTCCGATGGCTGAAAGATGGACTGGGAAAAAAAACAAAAGAAGAGAGAATAATTAATCATGTAATAATAATAATACTGTGATATTTAACGATCCCTGTAGGGAAATTATCTGTTTGTTTGCCCCTGTTACCCCAAAAAGAATTAGGAGTTGAATGGGTGTGTTGAGAGAATATTTGTGTGTGTGTGTGTGTGTGTGTGTGTGTGTGTGTGTGTGTGTGTGTGTGTGTGTGTGTGCGTGTGCGTGCGTGTGCGTGTGTTACCTTTGGTTTGTTGGCGCCAAAGAACCCTGAGGAGGAGTGTGTGTGTTCCCTCTCTATCAGAGGGGCAGTATGAAAGATGAGCAGTTTGCCTGGACAACTCATCGCCTAGAGAGCAACAAAATAAAGTCTGTAGCTTCTCACACCAACAGCTCACAAGAGATCACAGTGTTCTCCCCGCACTGTCCGCGTGTAATATGGAGGTATACAATACTGAACAAATGCTTTGACAACATTCTTGATAGCAAACAATGTCACTTAGTCCATACTAAAGCTTCACAATGAATCATGTATAATCAAATATCTTGATATGGGCATATCGGCAATATTGAAACATTCCCTTTATCTTTGCAGTAAAAATACATTTTCTCCCACAAACCAACAATTGTGGTCATAATAATCTGAATATTAATCAGAATTATTATTTGCGGGGCAAATTAAACTTTCAATAGACAGTAACTGGTAGGGCTGGGTTAAAAAAAAAAAAACGATATATCGATATTGAATCGATATTAATTTGAAGGAACAAGTATCGATACATAAATCCCAGTATCGATCTTTTAAAATGCATTTTACAAAAAAATAAAAAAAGTAAAAAATAAACATAGGCTATAATATTATAGGCTGTGTGTGGTAGTTAAAACATAGTTTCAAGTTGACGTTTATTTATGTTTGTAGTTGAAACAAAAACATAAATACTGTAGGCTACATGTGCATTGTGCATGCATGAGCCAGATGTACAGACCTCAAATCTGTTTGCACTATAATGTTTGTGAACTGGAAATGTTCATGAGCTGTATTTAATTTTATTTTATTTTATTTACAAAGCATTTATACTTTATGAAACACTGTTTACAACATGCTGCTGTGGAAATCTAAATTTGTTTGGCTTCTCACAGAAGACTGTAAAGAAAGAGACAGAAGACTGTAAAGAAAGATAAGATGTTGAATGACTATGTTGGTCATGTTTAAATAAAAAATAATTACATGATGTAACTGCTTGCTTTATGGTCAATTCTTAATGTAAATATTAATATTTTTTAATAATGCACCAGGTTAGAGGGTTCCTTGTACAATTTACAGCATTAGTTCTTTGAGAATCTCTTCCATTATCAAAGCAAAACTGGTATTGTAACTAAAATATCGATATCGAATCATATCGTATCGGAAATCGTATCGACTTGGGACCTTGTGTATGGGAATCGTATCGGGAAGTCAGTGGCGATACCCAGCCCTAGTAACTGGCGACAGGTCAGGGTTTGTGTTGTGGTTACTACTGACTTGCAGTATGGCCAGCGCTGCTTTGACAGGCAGATCCAGAGGAACTCCACTGGAGTCATCACACTCTGGACTGACGAGAGGAATGAGCTGCAACACACTGGACACAAACACACAACAGACTGTCGGTGACCCCAAATGGCTTCAATGTTGAGGACTTCAGCACCAAGCGATGGTTTTAACGTCATTTTAACAGGTGAACGTCACATGAAAAGTAGGCTCCGTCACCTGTCAATGCTGTCTATACAGTCTTTGAGGGACACCAGAAGCCCCTCCCTCACAGGAAGCTGCAGGTCCTCCGTCTCCGTGAGGACCAGCATGTGTGGGCGGGACAGGGCGGGGCTGAAGTCGTACAGGTGGATCCTGCTGTCATACGTCATCAAACCCACCTGCACGTCTGACTGGGCAGCACCCTCCTCCCTGCAACACATCATCATCGGATCAATAATATTCAACTTTAGAGATTCCCGTGACAAAACGTGGGGTTGTTGCAGCAAAGAAAAACTGAGTTTGGAGGAGAGCGTTCATGTGAAATTTCCAAGTAGGAAATTTGTCCCCCCGCCCCCCCCCGATATAGCTCATAAATGCATAGCACGTCTAAAAGTGTCGTCAGCACATAGACTCTATCAACTATTCACTATTCTTTGCAACAACTAATATTCCATGTAATAGCTCAGTGCGGTCTACAGCTGTGTACATTTGCATTTATAATTTTATATTGTAGGTTTATTGGGTCTGACCCAACACTGATTTTTCCACATGCTTCTTCCCTGGAAAATTAATTTTCCAGACTTTCCAGGCCTGCGTAGGAATACCATTAAGTAGGTGTGTGTGTGTGTGTATGTGTGTGTGTGTGTGTGTGTGTGTGAGTGTGTGTGTGTGTGTGTTGTACCTATTCAGAGAGGTGAGCAGAGTGTGTATTTGTTGTGTTACAAAGTCCAAATGTCCTCCTCTCAGCGCTGAGGCAGACACATCTATGGCTATGAGCAGTGCAGCAGGTTCACCCTGGGATGAAACACAATGATAATTTAACACATACTGTACACACACACACACACAATTTCCCCCCCAAATTGGGGTTCAACGTCTGATTATCCGATTATCCGATGCACCCTCTCATTTTAGGGATCAGTTTCTTATGATCTGTCTTTAGGTCATTAATTAATATATAATAAAATAATACTTTGGCCCCTGCTCGCCCAGTTTTGTTTTGGGAGTTGCTTTAGGCCTGCTTAACAGCATCACCTGTATGTAGCGCACATGAATAGCTTAATTTCCATTTTGAAAATTGGACAGTGATATCATGTTAGAGGATATTAGAGTAATGACTGTTGGGAGCAGAGGTTGCACCCGTCCCGTTATTTCCCCAGGGCCCTGAAGTGTGTGTGGGTTGGGGGGGGGGGGGGTGGGGGGTGGCGTTAGTTGTGCACACATGTACTATCTATACAGCCACACACACTTCATAGCGCACCACACACACACACACACACACACACCCATGCCAATGCACACATTCAAGTGCAGGTATTGTATACCAACAGACACTGACGATAGTAGAAATTCAATCGTACCTTTTGAGAGTTGAGTATCTCATAGGATCCCACACTGAGTTCAGGCCTCTTGTCTCTATCAACCCGAACCCCTTCCACTCCTCTGGTGGGCTGGTAGTGCTGCCACGGCACTGAGATACAGGAGAACAGATATCACTGCTGCCGCATGAACGTTAGAACGCTACAAACCACAGAAATTGCAATCAGGTTCACTTTCCTAAAACACTATGGCAGTTGACCAATGCAGTTTATTGCTTCCTTCAAATGGGGTCGTGTTTACCATGTTGACGAGGAGAGTCCATATGAATGCCCCCCTCATGTGGTATTCACCACTTAAGCTAAGTGTACGAAGCTCAAAGCTCCGAGTTCACAACATCCCAGGTCACAAGTACGACTTCACGAGTTCCATTTGAGGCAGCGTATTTTCTATAAAAGGCTTTCAAGTGACATAACACACCTTCTGGCAGCCATATAGCTGATCATTTCTGAACGTTTAATGTTGGTCATCTGGACGGTATGGAATACACATGGTTCATTTGCTGTTTTGGGGAACTGATCCTTTCATGACTGATAGATCTGATTTTTGTGTTTGGATGATGTCAGCTTGTTAGCTGCATAACCATTATTACAGACCGGTCTTTTTGGGAATACAGCTAACACTAAACAGCTAGTAGCTAGTGTTAGAAGTTGCTAGTGGTTGTGTGCCAACATAAAACAATATTTGCGATTAGCTTGTTTGCTAGTTAGCTAGCTAACAATGCCAGAAACCAAATGTTTGGTGGTCTCTCGCAATTAGAGAAAGCACCTTGTAGCTAAAGACAAGGTCAGGCTCAACCCCTGCATCAACCGACATGTGTGCATTAACGGCCATGTGTGTTGCCGAAGTGTTCCTGAGAAAGATGCTTGACGTGTTCACACATTCTAAATCATTCTGGGAAAGAACATGTAGGTACATGTCAAATAGATGTGAGTGTTTTTTAACGTACCTTCGCTGAGTTTACCACAGAAGGGGCAGTAGAACCTCTGGCCACAGTCCTGCCAGCCCATAGCGGGGCACATGGAGGCCCCGCAGTCCCCACAACCACTCACACACTCTGGCTCACTGCATAGTGGCAGTGACTGCTGGAGGGACAAGCATACATTATACACACACACATAAGCTATACTGTACATGTTTTAACAATCGTGATTATATCATGGCAATCAGAAATTTGGTCTCTAAGCATGCACAATTGTTTTACATGCAGCATCAAGCAAACAGAGAATACATCTCTTGAGTGACTGTGTAGTAAAAAAGAGTAAAAAAGTAACAGCAACCTCTCCAGTGGTCTGTGTTGCCAGAGGGGTGAGCAGAGCTCCCAGGGGCAGGTGGCTCAGCAGGGCGATCTGCCCTTCACTGGGCACACAGTAAGAGGTGGAGCGGATGAAACAGGGACTCGCGTTACCTGGATTCAATAGAGACAAAGTCACTGATCACATGTGGAAGTTAGCTTAAAGTACAGATAAACAAGTATGCTGATGGGTAGGGCTGGGTGAAAATAACAAAAAATATATACATACACCAATACATTGCAATATTATTTCTCCAATTCAGAATTCCTTCTGCAAATCCTGATATCAATGCACGCAAGCCTCTCTTGTGTGTGTGTGTGTGTGTGTGTGTGTGTGTGTGTGTGTGTGTGTGTGTGTGTGTGTGTGTGTGTGTGTGTGTTTATAAAGACTCCACTCCTGCAGGTGGCACTATAGTGATTGTTTCACTGTGGCTCCAAGAAGTACAGACCAAACTACTTCTGTCAATAATAATTACTGCCAGGCCCAGCATTTAGCCAGTGCCAGCTAATCTGCGGGGGAATAGCTCTGCCTCACTCTGTCCCAGTGCCCCCTAGACTAAATTAATCTACGTGCGCTCAATTCCTAGGCTCGCCCTGCAGCTCATCGAGCTGGCCCTGCAGCTCGCATTCGCAGCTCGGCTGCTGCGCGGCCTTGCCTGCAGCTCGGCTGCTGTGTGGCCAATGAGACCAGCATCACTGATGAGGTCAGATTTATGACATCACGGATGATGTCACAGTGGGATTTATGACATCACAGTGGGACAGACAGAGAAACAGACAGAGCCCTAGCTCCCATTTATATACTGACTGATGATGATGATGATGATATAAGGGTATAGTCTCACAATGCAAGATACACTGTATAGTTTGTATGAAATTGGGACCCATAGTATTGATTTGATACTGACTAAAATCGTCACTTCCTTGGAAATGCCTAGCCATACAGACAGGGAGCTGGGATATAGGTTTGAAAACAACAAAACACACATTCATCGTGGAGTATGCCTCAACAACACAGATCTAGTCAAGAGTGTTCACCTCTATCCTCTATGATGCAGGAAGTGGTTGCCAGAGGAGGAAGAGAGGAACTGGGCTCTGACACAAAGACTTTGCCCTCCCACTCTGCCCTGTCCTCCGCCATCACCTTCACCTGAGAGACAGACAGATAGACAGACAGGCAGACAGGCAGACAGACAGACAGACAGACAGACAGACAGGCAGACAGACAGACAGACAGGCAGACAGACAGACAGACAGAGAAGTAGAATGTTGTCAATCAACAGGAGCATTGTAAAACTTCAATGGAGGGTTGGTGTTGCAGTGTCAGAGTATTTGGAAAAAAGAAAGAAAAGACAATAAAAAGAGTGAAGAGTGAGAATGAGAGTAGGACTTACTGCGCTGGGTAAGATCTTAGGGTCCAGGCCATAACGAGAGCCAGAGTTGGGGGACTATAGAGAGAAAATATGAGAAGAAATAACTCACTAGCGTGCAAAGTCAAACACACCTAACCATTTCGTACCATTAGACGGGGGATGGACAACTATTTGCGACGTGAGAATTTGTTCTTCTAGACCAGGGGTGGGCAATTATTTTTCATGGGGGGCCACATGAGAAACCCAGATTGTTGCCGGGGGCCGAACAAATATTGTCATGCCGTAACCCATGGATGGGCAACTTTGATGATAGAGAGGGCCACAAAAAAATGTCCTCGCTACCAGATTTTGCTGAGGGCTGAACGGCGCCAGCGTGAAAAATTTGGGCCATTTGAAGCCAGGTTTAGAGGAATAACTAATTTTAAATTAACAATTGTGATGTCATTATTCAGTCTTAACCACCAATATTTGATCCTTTTTTCACACCTATGTCACCACCTGCTCTCCCTGCAGGGCTTGAAATTAACTTTTTTCACCACCTGCCAATATGGCTGCTAGATTTTAAAGTTACCAGCCAATTAGAATTTCCACTAGCCGAAATGTTTTTCTTGAAATAAACCAGAATATGAGTGGGTTAATTTAAGCATAAGTATCAGTAAGTGGCCTGGGATTCTCAAAGCCTGTGTTGAGGGTCACACAAGAACAAAAATGCACTCTTGAAGCTAAATAAATCCAAAACCAACAAGTTAATTATTTAAATTTCTACTTCAATGTAGAACAGTCATTTCTTACACATGAGATTACTTTTAGCCTTTTAGTCATAAATATTATTGAAAGATATTCCATATTCCAGACTGAAATGCTATAACAGAGTATTGGCCAGAATGACATGAACATTTGGACACTTATTCAGCGGGTATCTTGCATGTTGCGTTCAGGTGCACTGTAAAAAAAAAAAAAAAAAAAAAAAAAATTGCAATTCCATCGCGGGCCGCACAGGGGGCGCCCGCGGGCCGTATGTTGCCCATGTATGTTCTAGACTGTGATGAGGCGATATATTGTAGGCAGTCAAACAGATACAGTAAAGAGCGTGGCTGTTCATAGCAGAATAATAAAAAGACAGTAATTGAATATGTTCTGTTACACCAATCTGTGATGCTCTACTTCAGTTAGTAATTCCCTATATTTCCCACCTCATACTCCAAGCTACGGAGCCATTTATTAACAGTGTGTTTGAGGGTGGATTTGCCCTTTCTCACCGGTGGCATGATGTTCCCCTCCAGCGATGGCTCTTTGTAAGGAGGCGCAGCTGCATCAGGGACAGACTCGTACACGGCTCCTGAGAAGAAGTCAGAGAAGTCACACAACGGAGGGGGAAGATGGGGGCAAGATCCTTGGTCAGCCTGTCACAAAACTACAATATTGTCATCTGAGGTCTGTTTTCAGTCAGTTTACACCACGTGTTTGAAAGAATGACAGGTGTATTCTGATCAGCAGTGTCGGCATACACTGTGGTCGGTGTGGCTAACATGAGATGCTTATTGTTGGCTATTGTTTGTGGATGATAAGGTGCTGCTGTGGTTTAAGCCCTGGTTGTCACCTGTCCCATTGTTGATAGAAATGATTTCTGACCTACTGAGCAGTAACTGTTCCAACGTGTTCATCAGATCTTGTGTATTCATACACAATTTTGTTCATGTGTCTTAATCCCAGTGAATACTCTACTCAAGTCTCCCATGTGCGTCTCCACAACACGACAGTGTGCCATCACGCAGGTATTAAGGTCCTTACACACCGGAGGGCATTTTTCCCCCCTGTGCGATTATGGTCATTTGCACGTCAATAGTATTTTTTAAACCTATATCCAGTCAATGTAAGCGTGCATACCAACAGCAAAGTTTCACTGAGCGATATTGTGGCTTTTCTTTTTTGGGACCAATTTTGTGCTGTTATTCGCATTTCTCTTGGTGTGTAAACACCTTTACAGGTAAACCCTTACCCGTATAGCGCGGTGGAAGTGCCCACTGAGGCTGCTGTTGGATAGGAGAGGAGGTGGGTGAGACCTGGCTAGGTGTGTATCCAGCACCTCCAGCCAGAGGAGCAGACTCCGCATTCACGCTGCCAAAAGTAGGTTGAGGTTTGCTCTGTGGGCCCTGGTTTACACATTGCCCAGCCGATGGTGGGCTAATGGGCAGATCTTGTTGATATGGTGACTGAAGTCCATCCAGTATACCCTGGTGTGTGTATGGAGGCTGAAAAGGCGGGGGCATTGTTTCATATGGGCTGTGGGGGGAGCAAAGTAGTGACATGGGTTGGGGTCTGCTAGGCTGTGGTCTTTGATTTGCTGGAGTTTCATTTTTTCCATGGCTTGCAACTGGAACCGTGGATGAAATGTGAGGGCTACGGTTAGCATTTGAAGGCAAGAGAGGTGCGTTCTGATTAGCGGTGTTGGAAACCAGCGTGGGGGACACAGCATTGTGGCTAACATGAGATTCTTGGTACAGTGTACTGTAATGAGTTTTGGTGGTGGACGATGAGGTGATGTAGTTCTTCTGATAGTCCTGGTTGAACGGAGGCAGGGCAACGTAGGAGGGACTCTGGTCAGCAGGCAAGCCCAGGCTGAGATGCTGAAAGCTGGGTACGGGGCTGCAGGGGGATCCTTGAGTTGAAGGAGAGGACCAGCCGTTCTGGTCCACCCAGGGTGTTTGACTCTGATTGGCTGCAGGGGCGTCCATCTTCCTCCATAACCGTCACTGATAGGCTCTTTTTCTCCTTGGAGGTGTGTCCTAGAGTGGCAACCAAATGTGCACAGATGATCATCGGGCTCATGAAATTATTCTCAACTTTTCTTTTCTTTCTTTTTTCAAAATGAATCTGCTTATTGCTAACACCAGATCATATCCTGCTGTAGATACCATTTTACAGTTGAATACATTTGAAAACTTCTCTGATCCTGTGGTTTTTCCAGCTATCTGAATGGCCTAAATCCGAACTGACCTAGGCCTCTGCATCATCAGAAGAACGTAAAACTGATGTCAAATGTCATCAAATTATGCCTAACGTTGTTGTGGCTTTTCTTTTCTTTTCCCCGTTTTTTACTTATTGTATTTTGCATAGTGGGTTGATTTTATTTCATCAACCCAACCCACATTGCTACATGTATAGAAAAAGTAGGGGCCTTGTTGAATGGAGCCTGCAGGGTGCTCCGGTGAGACTATGATTGAGTAAACGATCGAACGAGTAGTCGAATTCTGAGGCTACGCGACTGCGACTGACAGCAACTGTCAAGGTCTGATTCAGCCACCTGTGTCGGTGCTGAGACGGTTGCAGGACTCACAACAAATAGGCTCATCGGCAGAAAATCATCTACGTTGATTTGGAAGGGAAATATTTGACACATGAACGTAACGTTACCTCTGGACATCACTGGAAGCAGCGGGCTTTGCTCATCTCGTCCCCTTCTTGTTCGTTCGGTGAAGCTGTCACTAGTGTCCATAAAGGACCTCACTGCTGATGAAGTGAATCATTTATTATTCGCCTTCGCGTCAGGTGACAACAAACATCCATGATAATAAAGTAGCACATCTAGCTTCACGCTGAATACACACCGTCTTCCTACCTACTCTGCCAGAAGAATCTCGCAGCACTAGCAGCCAGTTGCCGACCGTGTGGGGATGGAACAAGCGTGCTGACGTAAGACGTTGGGTCTCTGACCACGTGAGACAACAGAATACATATTACAGTAACGGAAGACAGGAATCGCTAGCTTTGTGTCACCATCACCGTCTACTACAATGGAAATGTCTGCAGTCCAGAGTTTGAGGACGTTCGTCAACGAGCGACTAACTGCGGCTGCTGAGGAAATATTAGGAGTGTTTGAAAAAACTATAGTCGAGTACGAGGAAGAGATCTGCCGTCAGCGCAGACTGGATGTCGTTTTGAAGCCTGAGATAAAGCTACACAGAATAGGTTTGTAAAAAATCACACTATACTTTGTTCTTGCTGAAACAAATATTTTTTGGGGATTGGTCGTCATATAGTATAGTGCCTCCTCTGGGAGTGGCGCTGTTGAGCGCTGTGACGGCTGGGCTCTAACCGGCTCTAAGGCTCTAACCCGTAAAAAATAATATCACCAGCACAGACTTCGGATGAAAAGAGGCATTTATGAGCAGCGTCGAGCTTTCTAACCCCGACGTCGAGAAGCAATGCACACGGGACTCTTCTGGGTAGCTAGCATTAGCATAGCTAGCAGAACGAGTACCAAACGGGGCTAGGTTGCATGTAGCCAATTCAGTGGTCTGTCTGTACATGGACCACTACCACTAGGGGCGCTAAAATGAATGAATGAATGAATGAGCTTTATTTGTCATTTGAAGCAATCCCCTATGTGCGTTTAGACAAGACAATAAGTTAGGTAATACAGATAATGGTATAAAAGTACCGAGGTAATAAAGGGTAAAAGTGTCTAGTGTATCACAGTATGAGGTGATAAACTAAAAATAAAAATAAAAAGTGTAAAAGTGTCTAGTGTCAGGTTTGTTCTGTGTACACTATATACATTCCACTTACATTCCCCTTAGCATCTTGCACAGTCCTATATACATTAAGCATCGACATTGAACTTGGTTCTGTGTACATATACTCACATATGTCTATGTGAAAAAGCTAATGGTCCGGACCAGCACGGACCGCTGCCCCTAAACACGGACCACTGGGGGCGCTAAAGCAAATACGCCGGACGCGTGTATACTTTTGGCAACCCAGTTTCGGATGAAAGCACGCCCCAAACTAATTTGATTGGTCGCCGCAACTACGCCTTGCCGTCTGCCAAGCAAGCCGCTCCTCTGAACTCATATGCCCCAAGGGAGGCGCGCCGCACACACACACGCACACCGTGTCCCCGCCATAAGTGTCAGTGTCCCCCGCCACCACTGACAACAAACTACTGTCAACAGCAGAGGCGACTCTGCTGCACCCCGAACGCCTCTCTTTACAGCCAGGCAGGCACCAGACAAAGAGAACTCTTTCCCCGAAGTCGAGTGTGTTTTCCCCGTTTCCCCCCGTTTCTCCTTCCCCTGGAGGTGTAAAGGCCTTGACATACTTCCGCGTCAAACCCCTCGTGGAATGCGCCGAGGGGTGCGCCACGGCCGGCGAGCCTTTAAGAGAACTCTTTCCCCCCGAAGTCGAGTGTGTTTTCCCCGTTTCTCCTTCCCCTGGAGATGTGTGGCTCGGAGAACTAGGAGTGGGCGCAGCGCATCCTGGCTTCATTATGCAACGGAGAAAACGGACTCAACTTCGGCGAGAGTTCTCTTTGACACACCTTGTGGTGATACACCTGTGTTGAACTAATGAGCGCTCAGCTCGATGTGTTTCACGTCATCCTGATCTGAGCAGTCAGTGGAGAGCAACTGCGGTGCCTTGCTCCAAATCTGTGTCCGCCTCGCTCTCAGGAGAGTCCCGTGGCTTGGGCAGGCTCTCCACAGACCGGCAGAGGGGGTGGAGCTGCAGAGAATCCTGGGACTCAGATAAAATCATAGTAGTTAAAAACTAAGGTTTATATTTGATCAAGTGTCCCTATTGTTCCTACCTATATAATAAGAGTATTTATTATTTTCTCCTCCCCCCTTCAGAACCCCCGCAGTCACCTGTCATTAAGGAGGAGGTTATCCTGGACCAGCGGCACTGTAACCAGCAGAGGAACTTCAGTCTGGGTCAAGAGGATCCAGAGCCTCCACAGATTAAAGAGGAACCAGTGGAACTCTGCACCAGTCAGGAGGGAGAGCAGCCTTTACTGTGGGAGGAGGCGGATATCTTTAAGTTGACTCCTGCTTATTATGGAAGTGACCACAGTGAACATCAGTCTCTGCATTCAGATCTTTACCAAACTCAGAGTGTGGCAGAGAAAGAGGTTCTAGCCAACATCTCATCTGAATCTGACAGAGAGGCCTCTGCCGTATCAGAACCAGACAGCGAGCGCCAGCTCCTCTCTCACAACTGTCATGTAGCTGAGAGCCAAGCTTACAACACATCCAGCGGTGAGGAGGCAGGATCAACTAGGAGTACTGAGCCAAAACCACACAAGAAAACACACACATGTCACATTTGCAGTAAAGAGTTTTCTCGCTTATCTAAGTTAAAAAATCACATGAGAATCCACACGGGGGAAAAGCCTTTCAGATGCACAATCTGCAGAAAAGCATTCACTTGTCAGTGGAACCGTGACCAGCATGTTAGAGTCCACACAGATGAGAAGCCATACACCTGTAACACCTGTGGGAAAAGCTTCAGCCGCGCCGAGTATTTGAAAAAGCACATGAGAGCTCACACAGGCGAGAAACCTTACAGCTGTATCTACTGCGGGATGGGGTTTGCTAGCTGTTCATCTCTCACAAGGCATCTCCGAGTGCATACAGGGGAGAAACCTTATCAATGTCTTTTGTGCGGGAAAACTTTTGCTGCCAGCTCAACTTTGACAAAGCACACCAGCACCCACCTGGGAGAAACGCCGTATAAGTGCAGCACTTGTGGGAAAGCTTTCAGTCAAAGACCAACCTTGAGACTACACATGATGATCCATACGGGGGAAAAGCCATTCAGATCCAGTTTCTCTGGAGAAAGAGTCACCAACAGCTCAAACCTGAAGAGACACGTGACTGTCCATAATAGTTTCACAGAGTACTAGTGCTTAAAAAAAGTGTCGTGGTAGGCTAAGGCTACTTCATATGAAAAATGGTACAAAACGTTTTCCAGAATCGGTTCTCTTATTTGAAGTTCCAGGTTTTTTCTCCATGGTCTTGTTTTAAGACCTGGGGCCTGTGTCTCACTCTCATGAAGCAGGCTTAATGGGCTAGCAAACTAACTGTGCACAATGGTGTTGCAACTGTGCTCTTTAAATGGCAATTGTCAATAGTACATGGGACTAAAAAGGGCTCAGTTGAGACTTGAAAGAGGCACAATACATTCATGCGGTGTCTCGTCATAGACGCGTGGTCAATGGGTCAACGTGGGGGAAATCTTCTCGTTTCCCCCATAGACTGTAAAAATAGGTTTCCCCCCAGGGCCATGCACACACACATTACCGGAAGTAACGTGACACGACTGTATCTATTACTGTGGAAATTATTTTCTCCTGTCCTTACTAAATTTGCAAGATTCTTGCAATGTACATACTAAGCATTTTGTTCAACATTGGCCATTTTCTTTTTATTTCATAAATGGATTTAGTGGGTACCCAAAAATAACCTGTGAAAGTTTCAGGTACTTTGGACCAGCGAAATATGTTATATTACTGGTTATTAATGTTGTTATTACTATTTCACTGTATATTAAAATGTGTACGTTTTTTCTTCGTTGTGAAAAATAGCTTTTTTAGAGATACAAGGTTTCTGCACAACAGCAGCGATATAGTTTCAGAGGTCTTATGGAACAGAATTAACGTATGTAACTTGATACTACAATGAAAAATTATAAGGGTTGAATAATTTTCTAAAAATGCTCTGTACCAGACGGGTGATTTATCACTTTATTGTAAAGGTAGTGATTTTCTTTTTTCTTTTTTTAACAAAAAAAGATAATTTGTTGTCGTTAATATGATACATTTAATGTTATGCCCTTATATATATGGTGACATAATTTCACAAGTATGATTTTCTTTAAAGGGGGACTTACCCCCCCAGATATGTGACAAAACGGCATGCTGCTTATTTGAAAAAAACCTATGGGAAAAACCAAGAAATGGACATCTTGTCTCACTATACTCTTTGGCTGTGCTCAGACACAATGTTTTACCGGAAAGCAACGCCATTACAGTTTGCCCACCGCATCAAGAAAAACCTTATATGAGAGCTACAAAATCTTTATAAATATCAACAACTAGCCAATGCTGGTGGCCTGTATGGAAACAGCGTTGCTCAAAATGGTTGAAAGTTATATCAATTTGGTCATTCAGTGGCAAACTACTTTATTGCCATTGACTCCCATGTTAACTATCGTTAACGCGAGGTTATCGGCCGGCGGCCGCAGCAGAACACAAACCCAGGACAAACGCTCTGAATACACTCTAATGTAATTACAATGGGAGATTTCTGCATGTTATTAACTTGTGCAACTTGTCCTCTAGTCTACATCGCCATGAAGTCTGTTTTTAATTTTCGTTAGAAAAGTGGATTTTATGCAACAATTTGGAAGAGGCAACTATATGTATTTAAAAGAAGAGGATGTTGGCCATCGGATAGCGTCTTCACTTCACGTTTTTGGCTCAGGTAAGGGTTCCTTTTTATACCTAGATGTGAGAGCGGCACGATTGTTCGGAAATGCGTTGACGTTCGCCAGGCGCTAATGCTCAGTATGAGCGAGAAGCGCCTGGCTAGCGGGGTAAGTCTTTGGTACAACGTGATGTCAGGTTGTACCATATTGTGTGCAGTTTTGAGGGCAAAAAAAAGCAGGGTTGAACCCATAGAGGGCACTTATGCGGCTGAAATGGTACAATGGTAACAGTTTGGTCTCAAATGTGGAAATTCTGACCAGAATTCTTCACACACCACCCCCAAAGTCATATTGGTTAAAAGCTGAAAAAAAGTGTTTTTGGGGTAAGTTACTTTACCTGTCTACTTTTTCCAACAAGAGAAATACAATTTCGTTCAACCCATAGGTTCAAACATCGTGACTTTTATTTTGAAGGCTGTGAAGAAAATTCTACCGGAAGGAAGTAGCTTTGATTGTGGCTAGCTTCACGCTGCTACGGAACTAGCACGCTACACGAGTGGTTTTTAGTTGGTTTGTAACGTTAACGCCATTGCTTCTTGTGAATCTCTCCAGCAATAAAGTTTCACGTGAGTGTGCCTAGACTTCTTTAGTCATGGACCGCAGTAGGTCAGCCGACAAACGCACGGAGGCCTCCAGCAGACACGGGAGGGACAAAAAACAGGACAAGAAGAAAAAACGCAGACGGTCCTCTTCTTCTTCTTCGTCGTCTTCATCATCGTCGTCGACTAGCAGGAGCGCGAGCGCCAGATCATCAAAGAAATCCTCGCGTAAGAGCCAAGGTGAGTTTGTTGAGCAGTTTTCTATCTGTAAAATGCTTAGTTCACTCGGGCCAAAAAATAAATAAAATAAAAACTTTTAGATGTTTCTTTGTTTTGGTCCGAGTGAAATGTTATTATGACCTCTCCTGATTATAAATACTAGTGGACTAGCACACAATGATTTGTATTTGTATTTATTTAGCGCATATTAAAATAATCGGCATACAAAGACACCATCAAATGCAATTTAAATAAAAGAAAACATGCAAGGAGATTCCAAAAAGCCCTCAAGGGGCTTGACAAGAGGCATCCCCCAAAATATGAGGCAAAAAAAAGCATAGCTTAAAAACATAAATCAGAACACACACACACACACACACACACACACATAAGGACATCACAGTACAGAGATTAAAACAAACAAAATAAGTAAAATTAGCAACAAACAAAAAAATTATGATGTGCTCGGTGAGTGATGTCATAATTTACATGAGTGACGCCAATCATTAGGTAATTATGGCAATTACTCTATCAGCCCTAATTACCCAATGATTGGCCTAATTGCCTCAAATCCAGCTCTGTTAGGTCACCTGCAGGGGTGCTCTTTTACACTCATGTAAAATGGCAGAGCTGTGGCCAAACACAATTCTGCTCACTCACACACAGCCACTTCACATTCTTATAAGAACGCTGAATCACTTGGTTTGACCAAGACAAGTAAACCTATTTTTATATGCATTTTCCTCAATGTAGATGGGCTCAATACTTGATAAAAGGAGCTAATGCACACCTTCAGTAAGTTTCTTGTGGACAGGTGCATCGGAGGAGAAGTCCATAGGCCAGAGAAAAGAGGATTCCCACACACTGTCCTTTACTTGCAATAAACTTTATTAGTTGACGTTCCGGTCTTCATCAGGTATCTGATGAAGGACCGAAATGTTAACTAAATGTAGATGAAAAAATTAATGGCCGATGAAATCCCTTGGTTTGTATGCTGAATGTGGAAGAGGGTCTTTGGCAGTCTATTAGCCAAACTGTGACAGTAGCTAGTCAAGAGTATTCACCAGTTTACTGTGGTAGAGGGGGATTACAGGAACCATAACAGTGAGAAGAACTCAACTAAAGTAACATTACTTTTTTCTTTCTTTCCTTTTCTAGCAGATGTGAAAACGAAAAAAAAGAAACAAAAAAGGAGCTCCTCATCTTCCTCGTCCAGTTCTTCCTCCACATCTTCATCTTCAAGTGATGAGAAGGCGAAGAGGAAAAAGAGGAAAGCCAAGAAGAAGAAAGCCAAGGAGAAAAAGGCCAAGCTGAAGAAGCAGAGGAAGGAGAAGAGGAAAGAGAAGAGCTTGAAGAAACAGGAGAAGAGACAGGAGGAGGCTGTAAACGTGTTGCCCAGTCCATTAGTAGAAAAACCTCCATGTTTCCTGGAGCTGTGGCAGAGTGATGAAGGCACCGCTGAGCTTGGACCTGGTAGGACATGATGGCTGCTTATGTTAGGATTTCACATTTACCTGAATTTCCTTGGTGACCACTATTGATCAGTGAGTGTGTTTACATGCACACCAAGACCATGTTCACATTACAGGCAAATCCGATTTGCTGATGAAGTCATTAATCATCATTATCTTGATTGGTTTCCCAAATCTGATTTGGGAGTGTGTCAGCACTGCCACAAATCTGATTTTCAAGTCGGATCTGTGTGTCCAGACCTAAACAGCCTATCTGCATGGGTTGCTATGGTAACGACGTGGGCGTCAAATACGTACGTTGGTGACGTGGTTTTCCTGTGCAGAAGCATTTGATGACGAGTTGCGAGTGACGTTCAAATCAGATTTGGTGGATCTGCGTGTCCGCACTCAAGTCACATCAGTCGAAAGCAGATTGGAAACTACCTCCATATGTGGTTTGGGACAAGTGTCACAAATCAGACTTGGAGTGTCCAGACTCATAAAACCAATCTGGATAAAGTCATTAATTGGTCACTAAAGTTCACAAATCAGATTTGGCCTCCTAGTCTGAACATGGCCTAATAAACCGATCATTATCTGATTTCTGGAGTTAAAGGGATAGAAACGTGGACGGACAAGGATAGGCCAACCTTTTGGGAGTTTAGGCCATTTGCCATATTGTCTATATTAAAACTAGAACGTACATGGCTTTATTTTCCATCTGCGTGCAGTTGCAGTACAAACTGTGGTAGAGCCATCAGATGCTAATATCTTAGCGCAGTGATACTCAAACCGAGGCTCTAGAGCCACATTAGGCTCTTTTATGGGTAGTTGTGGCTCTTTTAAGTCCTACTTAAAATAAATAAATCAATAAAAATCTGAGAATAAATAATGGGAGGAAAGGGACTTTTTAGGATTGTGGCTCTTGCAAATATTTTTTTTGGTCAATGTGGCTCTTGAGTATGGACATGGTTGAGTACCACTGGCTTAGCGATAACAATGGCAGTCAATGGGATCATACTTCGGTTCAGTCGCCCAAAATGCACATTCAAACAGCGGCATAAACACTCGCATGTACATGTGACTTGTGTACTCACCACATGATTAAATAATAATCCAAAGTTACGTCAAACGGTCATTTTCGTAGTAAATCCAGACCGAGAACAAAACAAAGAGTAACCGAACTAACAGGAGTGTATAACTGTAGTTACTTCCTCGAACATGAAAGCGCATGCGCACTACTGATGATGGCACACAGCGCATGCGCCACATGGCAAACGAGGAACTAACTACACTACACTCCTGTTAGTTCGGTTACTCTTTGTTTTGTTCTCGGTCTGGATTTACTAGGAAAATGACCGTTTGACATAACTTTGGATTATTATTTCATCACGTGGCGCGTAGTACACGAGTCTCAACATGTACACGTGAGTGTTTATGGCACTCTTTGAATGTGCATTTTAGGTGACTGAACCTAAACTCCCAAAAAGTTGGCCTATCCCTTTAACCTGATTATTCAAGTGGTCATGTAAAACGCATACACCGATCTGCTTTGTGGGATAAAGGCCATTATCCGATTATTATGAGAAATCCGATAAACACTCCTCGCCCTTTCCCGAATCATCAGTTTTATTCGGTGCATCGCGTTAGCATCCACTCATGGACTTTGAGGACACATTCCGACTCCTTACTAATTAAAGTGCATGTAAATGTGTAAATCAGATTATTGCCAATTATCTGATTATTCCCAGTTGTCAGATTATCATGTGCGTGTAAACACACTCAGTGATTGAAGTGCCAAAGTAGCCATTTGTTTGCTTTCCTGTGCAGTCATGACAGACGAGCAGAAAGCCCGCCTCGCCACTAAGAGGCCGATCACCAAAGAGGAGTATGAGGCGCGGCAGAGTGTCATCCGCAGGGTGGTGGACCCCGAAACAGGACGCACCAGGTATGTCAGAGCTACACGGCATCCATGCAGTACATCCAAGATAGCATCCATAAACAAAGATGGAGTCCTCACTCCTCGCGCAGAAACACAGGATTCTAATGTTTATTTTTGGTGGGTCGGCTGACAATCTTGAAATACACAGCTGGGACAGCTGAAACGTCTGTGCCAAAAAACTGCAGACTATCTTTGTGTCTTTATTTTTCTTTGTGTTTTTGACTTAAGTTATGTTGTTCTTGCTGTTGCTGTCATTGATGTTATTGATGTTACTGCTGCTCTAACACCAGAATTTCCCCCTGGGGATAAATAAAGTACTCCATCCATCCATCCATCCATCATCCATCCATCCAGCAAACCTAAAGAAAAAGTTCACCGCAAAGTGAAAATTCAGTCATCATCCACCATGTCAGTCAAAACTCCACTCATATTGGTGAGAGCACCAAACAAAGCGAGTTAACAGCCCTGCTCCACTACAGGCATCAGGCATTGGCAATGGCCATCAGCCATTGAAAGAATGATTATTTTACCAGTACTGAAAAAGTAACCTCGCGTCACCAGGCTCTCTCTCAAAGGAGAGAGAACATGGTGCGCATTAGTGGCAGGGTGGTCCTCCTCCCTAAGACCTAGTGGTGTTTCTGGTGGGTGTTTCTGCTTTGTCCCCCATCAAAAAGATGGTTTTATATGGTGTTAGTTCATTTTATTTTTGTAGCTACATTGCTAGATAACGCACATCACATTTATTTACATTACTATGACGCCCTGTTTTCAGAGCAGAAGGGGTTTTTAGAGCACAAAAGCACAGACCGTTTCTGTCTGTGCCAGAACACCGTGGTGCGTTTCCACCGGAAGACCGTGGTGCCACGCTTGTGGGCCCAGACTACTGAAAAAGATGCTCCACTGTTCACATTACGTCCACATTGTGTTGTGTCCGATGTCTGCATTCAAGTAAAAAATAAAAAAACGCAGAGGTTCAATTCTCAATTGATTGTTATCTCTGCCACAGAGTTGGCTGGGCCAAGTTGGCTGGAGGTTGTTTTTGCCCCTGTCTGTCTCTCTAGGATATCTCAAAAAGTTGTGACTGGAGATTTGCACAAACCGTGGCAGAAAGGTTGGTCATGGGCCAACTTAGAAGTGGTTAACTTTCCACTGGCCAAAAGGGGGCGTGGTAATGGCGTGTTCTGATTCGGATGATTCAATCACAAAAAGGCGCCTAACTTCCACATGGATTCACGTAACTTGGTAGAAGGGCTGGTCATGGTGCGAGGACCAACTGATTCACTTTCCACGCCCACTAGCCAAAAGGAGGCAATGAGGGTTAACAACATGCCGTGGTGGAGGTATGCGCCCTACCGACTACCGACTACCCTCTAGTTTACTTCTGTATCCATTCAAAAGTCAAAACAACATTGCCCGCTGTGGAGCAGGGACGACGACACATTGATGGCAACGCGGCGCAATGCTGGTAGTTTCATTGCACTGTGGGTCCAAAAGTGAATCATTTACTCATTATTTCCTGTATTTGTCTCACTGACAACGCTCTGGTCACACATAATACAGCGATCTGGCAGCCGCAGAAGACTCTGCTTGATACTGTTTGGGTGTTCCAGAAGAAAGCATCAGTGTGTTTGGTGGTCCTAAGAACCTATTTCGACTCACATCGGGGGGTGAATAGATAATGAGAGCAATTTTTTTCAGGAAACCTTAATTATCCCCCCTGTTTTCCCCAGATTGGTGCGAGGTGAGGGAGAGATCATCGAGGAGATGATCAGCCGAGACAAACACAAAGACATCAACAAGGTACACATTTTCAAATAAGTCCTGAACAATTACTTTTGCTCAAGCACTTTCCTCACTGATACGTCATTTGGACCCCCCCCCCCTTAATAAAGTAATTCTTGCAAGTTAAGACGGTGTGTGGGACTAGTCCCTTTGCATCTGTCTTTAAGACTTTTAAGCCAGCAGGTATGCAGTAACCTTTCTTCTCACATGCTTGACTTTGTGATGTAAACATAAAGTTACCTTTTTATCTAACAATTAACTCCCATTTCCCCCGACAGCAAGCCACCAAGGGTGACGGCAACTCCTTTCAGAGAAAACTGGGACTGAATAAGTAGAAGACAGAAGTTATTTTCCTCTGCGGCCGCGACTGACGGTGGCGGTTGTCGTCAAAGATGGAACCCTCTCGGTTAAGTTGTGGCTTGTACTGTGAATTTGTCTGCCACTGCCATAGGAGTGTGCCACGTCTTCGCACAGAAACGTGATGAAATGTCAGCATACCACTGGTTTCAAAACAAACAAGAAAATACCTTTCCCCACGATCCCCACTCTGAACAATAGAACCTCAAAATGTTCAATATGAAGGCCCAAACATTCATCTGGATTGCGGGCCGTGGGCCAAAAATAATTGATGTTGTGTGAAATGACATTAGATTAAAATGTATTCTATTTTATAGATCATTTACATTCTAAATCTAACATATTTTTTTCAAACGTTTTTTTTTAAATTAGAGTTAGATTTAGAGTTGATTGGAAAGGGACACCTTTCTGACAGAAAGTGCATGCAACTCAAGGTGCATAACCCTAACCTAGGGCCATATGAAATCAGTTTTATTTTTTTCCAAGTTCCGTTTTATTTTTCCCAATTCTGTTTTTTCCATTTTAATTTTAATTTAGGGGTTAGTATTCTTTTTATGACTTTGTTCTCTCAGACAGCCTCTTCCACACTCAAAGTGAAAACCAAGCTGTGAGGTGATGCAAGGGTCCCACACAAGATCCACCCCCTCTCAAAACACCCCAATCCAAAACAGAATTATTTCTCTAGGCATATTTTACAATTATGAAACCATTTAGGTTACTACAATAATTAGGTTTACTTTTGATTTTGATAATTAGGCCTACTTTCTTTTTAATCAATTTCAGACCAATTATGGAAAATTATACAATATTCCATCTATTACTAAATTCCATGATTCCATCCATTTTGTGGAAATCATATGGCCCTACCCAGAGAACCCATTCTCATTCAGATATATTAAGGTGAGGGGTCAAGGGACCTATTTGAAAATGGCCATGCCAATTCCCCCCCCCCCCGCCAAAATGTAGTCTTAATTTGAAGCATTATTTAGCCCCCTTCCCGGCAGGCTAGGTTGACATGGTTGGTACCAATTGATTCCTTAGGTCTTCTAGTTTAATGGTATATAAGAACCATCACACTAGCTTTAAAAATGAGCCCGCCACAGCCTCCGAAATAAAGTATTAGCCGTGATTTTGTGATGTGTGTGTGTGTGTGTCTCTCTCAAATCCATGGTGGGCCAAAACAAACGGGGGTCGGACCAAACTTGGCCCGCGGACCCCAAATTGGTCAGCCATGAATTAAAATTTGAAACGTTTTCTTTCTCTCCAAAAATATATTTTACAAAGAGTTTCATGTTTAATATTACTGTAACTTGCAGTCAAAAGTCAGAAACAGAAAGTCTGAACATTTTAGTCTCGTCTTGGGGAAAAAGGTAGTCGATGACCATTTTTCGTCATAGTTTTCATCTACGAAATTAACACTACCTCTAAGTCTTACAGTCTATGGTTTTGCTGGTTTTTGTTCTGTACACCCCTGTACTAAATTGGCGTTATTGTTTTTTGTGACAGTTTTTCCATCGATCAGCACCATTCAATAAACTTGGTAAAAAGAACCATTCTACCTTTGTTTTGTGGTGATATTTTGAAGAGGGGTCTATCTGGAGACTGGAAGAGAGGCGTACCTTGAAGTATTTTAAAAGTAATTGGAAAGATTGATTCATAGTCACTTTATTATCCTTGCTGCGGTTTCCCCTCAGAGGCATACCTTGAAGTATTTTAAAATTAACAAATTAATTTATAGTCAATTTATTATCCTTGCTGTTTCTCCTCTGCTCTTTTGTCATCATCATTCAGGTGACAGGAATATTGGTTTCACCTGTGATCTCGGACCTCTGTGTTAGGCTACTTTCTTTTCTTTCTTTTATCAACCAGAGAAATACAATTCTTCTGTTGCATTAAAACATCAAGACGTTTATTTTGAAGACTAAGAAATTCTACCAGGAGTAAGAAGTGGTTGGCCTTGAAGTGGGCGTTCCTTGAAGAGGTAACTTGTAGCAGCAGATCTCTTGGCGTTTTTGCGTATGAAGACTCAGGTTTGGACACACTGGATTATAAAAACGGTTCACTATTATAGGAAAACATAATACAGACACGTGATTGTGGGCAAGAAGAAACAGTAAAACATTTAATATTACACTGTCAGAGATATGAGGCAGAAAGAAGGCAGCTGGTTCAAGACCTCAGAGGTAAAGTAAACTGAGTTAATAGATCTTTTGCAAAAGAACTCAGAAGATAAGTGTTATCGATTCCTATTTTAGTATCTTAGAACAACAAATTTGATTGAAAGGATATGAGGATGTTATTTTTATTACTATTCATTTTATTTTCAATTTGTAAACTAGACAATATTGATTCTGATCCACACTCCATACCAGTTGGTGGCGGTAATGCACCTATGCGAAGGCATAACCCGCCCCTCTCTGCCTCTGATTGGCCTAGGGCGTGGTGTTCCGGTCGCGCGTGCGCATGTTTGCGCGCTCCCACCAACACGGAACAGCTGTGAGTAAACGGCATTAAATCCGCTCAAAACGACTATTTACTGGGTAAGTATTTATGTTTCTCATGTGTGATGTTTACAGTAGCCTAAGTATCAAAATCTAATATTAAAGTAGGACGAACATCGGACATTAAGATCAGGACGCCATGATATGTGACGGTCTCGTGTCTGTATCATGGTCTGTATGAAGAAGACTGGAAACTCAGTCGGGCCTGCTTATCCATAGATATATGTGCTTATCGGCCAGGTTTAATGTGAGCGAAGAGCTATTTAGAATTGTTATGAGATGCTCTTCAATTCGGCATAACGCAACATACAGGCTAATGGGCACATTGGAGGCAGCACTTATTTCAATCAAATCTCAACTTTCTTTGCAGCTAGGATAATTTGGGACCACACGCACGTTTTTCCTAGACTAGCCCGGGCTGTCAGACAGAACATCTTCATACTGGTCAATTCTAAAGATGAACCCAGCAGAGCAGCTGGGAGCTGAAAGTAAAATGCAGACAGGGAGAGGCAGAACTTAAAACAAGGCACACAAGAAATCTGGTGTGGTGTGATAAAAATATGGGGAAAAGAAGAGAGGGACGTATGGATTAGGGTTTCACGATATAACCGTGAGATTAAAAAAAAGTCTTAATAATATACAATACCTACCTACAGTAATTACCTTTTGATCCTCATTTAACTCATCTCTGTCTGGTTTGTCTTCAGCTTCACTGAGAGAGAAAATGGCTTCCAGATCAGAGGAGTATCTCTCCTGTCCTGTCTGCCATGACATCTTTAAAGATCCAGTCATCCTGTCGTGTAGCCACAGCATCTGTAAAGCCTGTCTGCAGAGATGGTGGAGAAGTCAACAAATACATGCCTGTCCAGTGTGTAGGGCTACATCTTCACAGAGTAAACCGCCTTGTAACTTGGTGTTGAAGAACATGTGTGAGGCTTTCATACTGGAGAGAGATGAGAGAGCTTCAGCAGGATCTGAGCTTCTCTGCAGTCTGCACTCTGAGAAACTCAAGCTCTTCTGTCTGGACCATCAGCAGCCAGTGTGTATCATCTGTCGAGATTCAGAAACACACACGGACCACAGATTCAGACCCGTCGAGGAAGCTGCACGGCATCACAAGAAGGAACTTCAGGAGTCACTGAAGCCCTTACAGGAGAAACTGGAGCTCTTCCATGAAGTTAAAGGAAACTGTGATCAAATAGCAGAACACATTAAGTTCCAGGCCCGACGCATAGAGAGGCAGATTAATGAGGAGTTTATGAAGCTTCACCAATTTCTACAAGAGGAAAAGGAGGCCAGGATCGCTGCACTGAGGGAGGAAGAGGAGCAGAAGAGTCAGATGATGAAGGAGGACATTGAGGGTCTGAGCAGAGAGATGGCAGCTCTTTCAGACACAATCAGAGCTGTAGATGCTGGAGACGCTGTCTGGTTCCTGCAGAACTATAAGGCTACAGTGCAAAGAGTCGAGCACACCCTTCTGGAGGATCCACAGCTGCCGGTCTCAGGAGCTCTGATGGACGAGGCCAAACACCTGGGCAACCTGAGGTTCACAGTCTGGGACAAGATGAAGGAGATGGTCTCCTACACGCCTGTGATTCTGGACCAGAACACTGCTGATCCATACCTCGCCCTGTCTGAAGATATGACCAGTGTGATATTTGGAGATGAGAATCTTCTTCCTAAAAATCCAGAGAGGTTTTGTGACTCCTGCTCTGTCCTCGGCTCCGAGGGCTTCAACTCAGGAACTCACAGCTGGGTTGTTGAGGTTGGAGACAGTGACACCTGGGATGTAGGTGTGGCACCAGAATCTGTCCAGAGGAAGGGAATTTTTATAGAATCTGGATTATGGGTAATTAGGTTCAGTGCGGGTGTATACAGAGCAGTCTCGCTATCAGATCCAAACACTGATCTCTCAGTTAAGAAGAATCCCCAGAAGGTCAGAGTGCATCTTGACTGGAACAGAGGAAGGCTGTCATTCTCTGATCCTGATACTAACACACACATGCACACCTTCACACACACTTTCACTGACAGGCTGTTTCCATACATTTATACTTCGGATCATGAATGTTCTCTGAATATTTTACCTGTGAAGGTCTCTGTAACAGTGGGCCAGCACAGTTAGGGACATGTCCACCAACTAACACGTTGAGGGCTTGAAAGCGCTGGTGCTGAGGTGAAATAGGCAACTTTTTTCTTCTTATTTTGCTTTACCTCAAAGTAGGCGAGCTCTACTTGTTAAAGTTATTTTCTCGATTTAGACTGCAGGTAAAAGTTCACCCTGTGTTCTTTGGTTCTTCATCTGAAGTGTTAAATTTATTTCATCAGACTTTATTCCAGATTCTTAGTTGCTCTACACCAGTGGTTCCCAACCTTTTTTTTCCCCCCAGACTGGCAGTTACAGCCTGCCAGCAGTACAAGGAGCAACAATCGATAAGTTATCTTCGGTAATCACAAAATAATCAAATAAAAGAGTAAACATTTAATTATATGTTTGAAGAAGTTAGAGTTAGGTGTTTGGTTAATAAACTTTTTTAGGTTGCCGTTTTGCTATCTTATCCAAAAAGTGACAAGATGACCCAATGGCTGGTTCTGCCGAGGGTTCCGTCATACAGAAGTGGGCGTGGTTTCATCTAAATTGGGTTGGAAAAACAATAGAGGTCTCCTGCTCAGGGTGATGAGGGGCTGCTGTGTATCCCAGGCAGCATGCACTGGGCAGGGAGACCCCCTGCCAGGACTGTCCAGTGCCTGTTCTATAGATTTGTGTTGTTTTACACTAGTGACAGCAAACTACTACATTCTGGCTATTCAACTGGTTTCCTCATTTGAAATGGATGACTGAATTCATACAGTATAAACACCTTGAAGAGATCGGTTAAGTGTATTTATTTAGTATGTGTTGTGCAAACATTGTTAATTTTTTTCTATTTTGGCTAAATATGATCGACAAATTCATTCTTTTACATCCATTCTTCCCCCATTGTGATTATTTTTGGATTGGAATATATTTGCGTTTGTGTGAACTGATCCCAGAAAAATAAACATTGTGTGTCACCATGATGAATTTTCCATTCATATTTGATCAATGCCTGTTCTATGAAGAAATGATCTTTGTCACCAAATTAGGCAAAAGTTAGTTTATTGTTCATACAGTTTGTTCTAATTATAACGTTACACTGTACATAAAAACAAGGGAGGGAATGGATCAAATGAAGTTAACAAATTCCTACAAGGAAATGAAAATGTTTCCCAAGCTTTTACTAAAGAATTCTGGTATGTAACGGTATATACAGCTTATTATGGAAGCGAACTGCCATAACTGTTCAACTAACAGTTATGGCATTGCTTTAACTGTGGGAAGAGAGCATGAGATAGTCAAATGTCAAATTCACACTTAATAATAATAAAATCGTTTGTTTCCAATTGTATTTAAATGTGGACTGCCAAGTAATGATAAATATACAAAAAGTACAGCAAACCTTTTCTGGCAGATTAGCCATTTGATATGTTGAGTCAGAGCTTTGCCCTTTTATCAGTGAATGTCTTGACTGACGTTTGAAATACTCAGTTTCTTTTCATGTAACCTGATGATCTCCATCTTCCAACCATCATGAACAGCCTCCACTTCTAAATCTCAAGGAGCTTCATGAGCCATCGATACCTGATGCAACTTTTCAATTGCAATATGACAATACTGATGTTCATCTCAATTCAATCAATCAACCAACTTTTATTAATGGACACATAGTCCATAGAAAACAACACATACAACAATTAAAACAAAGAAAACACGCAAAAGCACAATCAAACTATAAAAGGCACTTATATGAAACTTTTCACATGACTGGTATCCCACAGTACCAGGATCAGTCAGCAACATGACATTCTGAGAAACATTCAGTCGACAAATACATTTGTACATCAGATTTCTCAAGAGCGCCTGAAAAGTGTTGACTCCTGCCTTACAAAACCGTTCACCAAGCACTACTCCACCTGGGTTTTTCCAGCAATATCTGCATGCAGTCATTATAGGCAACCCAAAGTGTGTGGATGCTCGTTTTTTTAAACTTCACCCACAAGGGGCAGTATAAATAGTGGTACAGTATGCCTTAAACTAAAGAGATTCATCTTTAACACCATCAGAACATGAGTGGAATTTCCTGACCAACATTTTAGTCTGTACATATAACACATATGTCATCATCATCATCATCAGACATTTGATCTGTAATGAAGTGACCCAGATATTTGGTTTTATCACAGAGCATGCTCAGACAAATAAAAAGCAGGAAAAATTAGCTCCCTGTCCCCTTTTGTTCTACAAATCATAACAACGCTCTTTTTAGCATTGTATTTAACATCAAATTTGACACAATAAACAGAACATATATTCAGTAGCTGATGAAACCTAGCGCTGCTAGGGGGGGAAATCGACAGATCATCAGCATCATAAGATGGTTTACCAAGGTGTTGCCGATCATACAACCAGTCCTACAGCCTCTTAGCTGATCAGATAGATTCTCCATATATAAATTAAAGACAGCTGGGGAGAGCACCCCCCTGCCAAACTCCATGACCAACGCCAAAGGGGGTGGAGACTCTATTGCCCCATTACATTTCAATTGAACTGCATTTCAATTGAACAATTGAAATGCAGGATATATAAGATACATTCATACAAACATAATTTTAAAATGATATTCTCTAATTTGTTTAATCTAATTTTGAGACAATGATTCGCATTTTATAATTAATTTAGAACAGAATTGTTATGACAAACAATCAATGGTCTCACAATATGTTTCAACTGATAGACAATGATATTGAAATATTGTCTAGCCCAATATTAAGTAAACTCTGCTGTGTGGAGTATCATGTCTCTTCAGGGATTGAGGATAACCAAAACATTTCCCAGACTGATCATTTAAACAGTTGATGTCCTGTGTGCACTCTCATGTGTTCCTTCAGTTTTCCTTTATAACTAAAACATTTACCACAGACTGAACATTTGAACCGTTCCTTTCCTGTGTGGACTATCATGTGTTGTTTCAAGGTGTATTTACGAGCAAAACTGTTACTACAGACTGAGCATGAAAATGGTAAATCATCTGTGTGGACTATCATGTGTACCTTCAGGGTTTGGCTCCGAGCAAAACTGTTACCACAGACTAAGCATTTAAATGGTTTATCTCCTGTGTGGACTATCATGTGTTTGTTCAGGGTTTTTTTATAAGCAAAACATTTCCCACAGACTGAGCATTTAAACACTTTATCTCCTGTGTGGACTATCATGTGTGTATTCAGCATTCCTTTATAGGGGTGGGACAAAATATCGATACCCACGTTATCGCGATATTTCCACCCGCGATACGTTATCGATACACTGGCGCCAAGTATCGATATGTTTATTAATTTTTTTTTTTTTTTTTAATAAACAGGCTAAAATATTATGCTGTGTGTGGTAGTTGAAACATAGTTTCAAGTTGACTTTATTTATGTTTGTAGTTGAAACAAAAACATAACTACTGTAGGCTACATGAATGGAAATGTTTGATCATTAATATCTACTTTTAGAAATTATATAGGTAGGTAGGTAGGTTATAGCCTATAGGTTTTCTTGTTTTAATAGTAATAATAAAAAGACTTAATGTGTAACTTTTCCTCCGTGGTATCGAAAATGGTATGAGTGAGTGAGTGAACTCAGAGAGTTCATGTCAATTCTGCTAATAAATGCATAATACATGATTTTTTGCCTTCAGAGGTATTTTTTTCACTTGTTACACAGGTATCGTGATGTATCGTCTTCCAATATATCGCAGTATCGCAGTATCGTGATATATCGTTATCGAGGGCCAAGTATCGTGACGATATCGTATCGTGAGCTACTCAGCGATTCCCACCCCTATTCCTTTATAGCCAAAACATTTCCCACAGACGAAGCATTTACGGTAAATGGTTTATCTCCTGTGTGGACTATCATGTGTATGTTTAGGGTTTTTTTATAACCAAAACATTTCCCACAGACTGAGCATTTAAACACTTTATCTCCTGTGTGGACTACCCTGTGTTTGTTCAGGTTTCGTTTATAACCAAAACATTTACCACAGACTGAGCATTTAAATCGTCCCTTTACTGTGTGGACTATCATGTGTTGTTTCAAGTTTCCTTTCCAACCAAAACTGTTACCACAGACTGAGCATTTAAATGGCTTCTCTCCTGTGTGGACTCTCATGTGTGACTTCAATTGATTTTTCTGACTAAAACTTTTACCACAGACTGAGCATTTAAATGGCTTCTCTCCTGTGTGGACTCTCATGTGTGTCTTCAAGTAATGATTCTGACTATAATTTTTACCACAGACTGAGCAATTAAATGGCTTCTCTCTTGTGTGGACTCTCTTGTGTCTGTTCAAGTGACTGTTCTCAACAAATCTTTTGCCACAAACTGAACAACTAAAGTATTTATTCCCAACAATTTCACTGTTTTTCTGTGAGTCTAAACCTGACTGAGGTTGACTAGTAGTTTCTGGCCAAAAATCACTGTCTTCAGTCTCAGAAGAGTCTGAGGTTTTGCCAGCACTGGCTGGTTCTGATGCTCCATGGTCCTCTCCATCAGCGTCTGTTTTCATCTGTTCAGTTGAGCTGCTGGCTAGAGGCTCTGCCTCTCTCTTCTCCTCAGTTTGGCTTTGATGAAGCTGTGAGGACTGAGATTCCTCTTCCCCATCTTCACTCTTCACAGAAACAGGAGTGAATTGGAACTTGGTGATATCAGCCTCCTCCTCCAGCCCTGGAAGCTGCCCTCCCTCCTGACTGATCCAGAGTCCCTCCTGTTCATTTTTAATATGTGGAGTCTCTGTGTTCCTGAAGCTGCCCTCCCTCCTGACTGATCCCTCCTGTTCCTCTTTAATATGTGGAGTCTCTGTGTCCTCCTGAAGCTGCCCTCCCTCCTGACTGATCCAGAGTCCCTCCTGTTCATCTTTAATATGTGGAGTCTCTGTGTCCTTCTGAAGCTGCTTTGCCTCCTGACTGGTCCAGAGTTCACCCTGTTCCTCTTTAATGTGTGGGGTCTCTGTGTCCTCCTGAAGTGGCTCTCCCTCCTGACTGATCCAGAGTTCCTCCTGTTCCTCTTTAATGTGTGGGTTCTCTGTGTCTGCTCTTTGTAACCACACTTCAGGATTTAAAACAGTGTCCAGCAGCTTTAATTGTTGCTCGTTTTTTTTGGAACGAGAAGATTCTAGCCTGATATCAGACTGAATGGTTAACTCGTTACACTCCATTTCCTTCTTCAGAAGCAGTCGGTCAACTCAGTGGAGTGGGAAGATCCGAAGGTCTAGACTCAGGCAAAGAAGCTTCCTCCTCGTACTCTGCTATCTTCTTTCAAACAGCCCAAATATCTCTTCAACAGCCGCAGGTGGAAACCATAGACTGTAAATATAAGGTGGAAACTAGCCCTTGGGCTACAACCTGGCATATTTACTGTACGGCTGTACTGTTCATTAATGTGTAAAGTCCCATTCTTTAAATAAATGAATCTGAATCTGAATCTGAATCAGTTAGTCGCTAGTTCACCAACCCTGTCGGGGTTTGAACATTAGAGATTTCCATACAGTTTTACTGACAATAGTTGCATTATAAACGTTAGCTCAATAGCTTCACAGCTAACCCATTCATCTGAGTCCATAATAAGAGAGCTTCTACTTCCTCCTCTCAGTGCTAAACGGAGCCTCGTCTCCACTTTATATATTCGTGATAATACCATACATACATACAAAGTCTTCTGTTGGTCAATTACAGTTGTAAACTATACTAACGAAAGGGGGATCGCTAAGGTAGCTGACCCATGGATGGGACCACCGCTCACGAATATTCTGATCCGGCCGCCATCTTGTCCGAGGTCAAAGTGCGTCCGGCGTGGTGTTCCGGTCGCGCGTGCGCATGTGTGCGCGCCAAATATCAGCTCCCACCAACCCACCAACACGGAACAGCTGTGAGTAAACAGCATTAAATCCGCTCAAAACGACTATTCACTGTAAGTATTTTCGCTATATTTCTGATGTGTGATGTTTTGTTTAGATGTTATCAAAATCTAGTAGATTTTGTTAGGCTTTACTTTAGACCTTCTTTCAACTGGGACAATTCACTCACAGTCACATTTTACCCCGCTAGCCGAGCGCTGAGCGAGAAGCGCCCGGCTAGCGGGGTAAAAAGTCACCACTGGATAAAGGACATTTTTAGAGAGGCAGACCTGGCATATATTTTTCACAACATGCTTTGCTGTAACGGTAATATGGTGAAACAAGAGAGGAATGGGCAAACGACATAGGTCTAAACCTAAGCTTATGTTCAGATGAAGCAGCGTTTTGGTCCTGAGCCCTATGTCACTTCCTTTCTAACCAGAAACCAGAGTTCTTTATGTGCTCAGCTGAGAATTGGTATTCTGCCTCTTGCCATGGTTGTAGGGCGGTTCACAGCTATACCAGAACAGAACAGGATATGCAATGTCTGTGACCTAAAGGATGTTGCAAATTAGTTTCATTTCATGTTTTATTGTACGGATTTCCTTATTTGATGACATGCAAAAGCAAAGACTTGAGCTCTTCTGGGCAGAAGTTGGAGTGGTTGTTTAAGACTGAGGTATTTAAGACTGTTAACTTTATTTCTAAGGCCTGGAATAGAAGGCAAGCACAGCTCTTTAAGTAGGTTCAGGCTGTGGTTTTCATGCTGTACAACTTCACTGTATGTATTTTGGGTGTTTTTGTTGGTTTTATGTTTGATCATTGTTTGTTTAAATGATGAACAGTAAAAGTGTCCTGTAAGCCCACATGGGCTGGGCTTCAGTGGAAGCATGACACTTAAATAAAGAAAATCAATCAATCATAGTAGGACGAACATCGGACATTCAGCTCAGGACGCCATGATATGTGACGGTCTCGTGTCTGTATGAAGAGGACTGGAAACACAGTTAAAAAAAAACGGGCCTGCTTATAGGCCAGGTTTAATATGAGCGAAGAGCTATTTAGAATTGTTATGAGATGACGATGCCTTCAATTCGGCATAACACAACATACAGGCTAATAGGCACATTGGAGGCAGCACTTATTTCAATAAAATCTCAACTTTGCATCTAGGATAATTTGGGACCACATGCATGTTTTTCCTAGACTAGCCCGGGCTGTCAGACAGAACATCTTCATACTGGTCAATTCTAAAGATGAACCCAGCAGAGCAGCTGGGAGCTGAAAGTAAAATGCAGACAGGGAGAGGCAGAACTTAAAACAAGGTGCACAAGAAATCTGGTGTGGTGTGATAAAAATATGGGGACAAGAAGAGAGGGACGTATGGATTAGGGTTTCACGATATAACCGTGAGATTAAAAAAAATACAGTCTTAATAATATACAATACCTACCTACAGTAATTACCTTTTGATCCTCATTTAACTCATCTCTGTCTGGTTTGTCTTCAGCTTCACTGAGAGAGAAAATGGCTTCCAGATCAGAGGAGTATCTCTCCTGTCCTGTCTGCCATGACATCTTTAAAGATCCAGTCATCCTGTCGTGTAGCCACAGCATCTGTAAAGCCTGTCTGCAGAGATGGTGGAGAAGTCAACAAGTACATGCCTGTCCAGTGTGTAGTGCTACATCTTCACAGAGTAAACCGCCTTGTAACTTGGTGTTGAAGAACATGTGTGAGGCTTTCATACTGGAGAGAGATGAGAGAGCTTCAGCAGGATCTGAGCTTCTCTGCAGTCTGCACTCTGAGAAACTCAAGCTCTTCTGTCTGGACCATCAGCAGCCAGTGTGTATCATCTGTCGAGATTCAGAAACACACACGGACCACAGATTCAGACCCGTCGAGGAAGCTGCACGGCATCACAAGAAGGAACTTCAGGAGTCACTGAAGCCCTTACAGGAGAAACTGGAGCTCTTCCATGAAGTTAAAGGAAACTGTGATCAAATAGCAGAACACATTAAGTTCCAGGCCCGACGCATAGAGAGGCAGATTAATGAGGAGTTTATGAAGCTTCACCAATTTCTACAAGAGGAAAAGGAGGCCAGGATCGCTGCACTGAGGGAGGAAGAGGAGCAGAAGAGTCAGATGATGAAGGACGACATTGAGGGTCTGAGCAGAGAGATGGCAGCTCTTTCAGACACAATCAGAGCTGTAGATGCTGGAGACGCTGTCTGGTTCCTGCAGAACTATAAGGCTACAGTGCAAAGAGTCGAGCACACCCTTCTGGAGGATCCACAGCTGCCGGTCTCAGGAGCTCTGATGGACGAGGCCAAACACCTGGGCAACCTGAGGTTCACAGTCTGGGACAAGATGAAGGAGATGGTCTCCTACACGCCTGTGATTCTGGACCAGAACACTGCTGATCCATACCTCGCCCTGTCTGAAGATATGACCAGTGTGATATTTGGAGATGAGAATCTTCTTCCTAAAAATCCAGAGAGGTTTTGTGACTCCTGCTCTGTCCTCGGCTCCGAGGGCTTCAACTCAGGAACTCACAGCTGGGTTGTTGAGGTTGGAGACAGTGACACCTGGGATGTAGGTGTGGCACCAGAATCTGTCCAGAGGAAGGGAATTTTTATAGAATCTGGATTATGGGTAATTAGGTTCAGTGCGGGTGTATACAGAGCAGTCTCGCTATCAGATCCAAACACTGATCTGTCAGTTAAGAAGAATCCCCAGAAGGTCAGAGTGCATCTTGACTGGAACAGAGGAAGGCTGTCATTCTCTGATCCTGATACTAACACACACATACACACCTTCACACACACTTTCACTGACAGGCTGTTTCCATACATTTATACTTCGGATCATGAATGTTCTCTGAATATTTTACCTGTGAAGGTCTCTGTAACAGTGGGCCAGCACAGTTAGGGACATGTCCACCAACTAACATGTTGAGGGCTTGAAAGCGCTGGTGCTGAGGTGAAATAGGCAACTTTTTTCTTCTTATTTTGCTTTACCTCAAAGTAGGCGAGCTCTACTTGTTAAAGTTATTTTCTTGATTTAGACTGCAGGTAAAAGTTCACCCTGTGTTCTTTGGTTCTTCATCTGAAGTGTTAAATTTATTTCATCAGACTTTATTCCAGATTCTTAGTTGCTCTACACCAGTGGTTCCCAACCTTTTTTTTCCCCCCAGACTGGCGGTTACAGCCTGCCAGCAGTACAAGGAGCAACAATCGATAAGTTATCTTTGGTAATCACAAAATAATCAAATAAAAGAGTAAACATTTAATTATATGTTTGAAGTTAGAGTTAGGTGTTAGGTTAATACACTTTTTTAGGTTGCGGTTTTGCTATCTTATCCAAAGAGTGACAAGATGACCCAATGGCTGGTTCTGCCGAGGGTTCCGTCATACGGAAGTGGGCGTGGTTTCATCTAAATTGGGTTGGAAAAACAATAGAGGTCTCCTGCTCAGGGTGATGAGGGGCTGCTGTGTATCCCAGGCAGCATGCACTGGGCAGGGAGACCCCCTGCCAGGACTGTCCAGTGCCTGTTCTATAGGTTTGTGTTGTTTTACACTAGTGACAGCAAACTACTACATTCTGGCTATTCAACTGGTTTCCTCATTTGAAATGGATGACCGAATTCATACAGTATAAACACCTTGAAGAGATTGGTTAAGTGTATTTATTTAGTATGTGTTGTGCAAACATTGTTAATTTTTTTCTATTTTGGCTAAATATGATCGACAAATTCATTCTTTTACATGACTCATCCATTCTTCCCCCATTGTGATTATTTTTGGATTGGAATATATTTGCGTTTGTGTGAACTGATCCCAGAAAAATAAACATTGTGTGTCACCATGATGAATTTTCCATTCATATTTGATCAATGCCTGTTCTATGAAGAAATTATCTTTGTCACCAAATTAGGCAAAAGTTAGTTTGTTGTTCATACAGTTTGTTCTAATTATAATGTTACACTGTACATAAAAACAAGGGAGGGAATGGATCAAATGAAGTTAACAAATTCCTACAAGGAAATGAAAATGTTTCCCAAGCTTTTACTAAAGAATTCTGGTATGTAACGGTATATACAGCTTATTATGGAAGCGAACTGCCATAACTGTTCAACTAACAGTTATGGCATTGCTTTAACTGTGGGAAGAGAGCATGAGATAGTCAAATGTCAAATTCACACTTAATAATAATAAACTTTATTTGTATAGCACCTTTCATTCATAATGCACCTCAAAGTGCTTTACATGCAAAACATTAAAACGAGCAAAAAAAAACTACATAAAAAGACATTACAACAGTATAAAATAAATATTAAATACGAATCAATTAAAAGCAACAATATAAAATATGTTAAATTAAGGAAAATGTGTTTTTGTGCCCAGTATGATGCAAGTTATATAGTGACAGATCCAATTTACAATTATTCTACCTGCTTTAAGAAAAGGGATAGTGTCTGCGGGAAGAGTCCTAACAAGTCCAATTACAGTGAATTCACAATGAATGAGTAGGCTACATTGAGTTAAACCAGACAGGAATTAAATTTCAAATATAAAATCAATTGTTTGTTTCCAATTGTATTTAAATGTGGACTGCCAAGTAATGATAAATATACAAAAAGTACAGCAAACCTTTTCTGACAGATTTAGCCATTTGATATGTTGAGTCAGAGCTTTGCCCTTTTATCAGTGAATGTCTTGACTGACGTTTGAAATACTCAGTTTCTTTTCATGTAACCTGATGATCTCCATCTTCCAACCATCATGAACAGCCTCCACTTCTAAATCTCAAGGAGCTTCATGAGCCATCGATACCTGATGCAACTTTTCAATAGCAATATGACAATACTGATGTTCATCTCAATTCAATCAATCAATCAACTTTTATTAATGGACACATAGTCCATAGAAAACAACACATACAACAATTAAAACAAAGAAAACACGCAAAAGCACAATAAAACTATAAAAGGCACTTATATGAAACTTTTCACATGACTGGTATCCCACAGTACCAGGATCAGTCAGCAACATGACATTCTGAGAAACATTCAGTCGACAAATACACATGTACATCAGATTTCTCAAGAGCGCCTGAAGTGTTGACTCCTGCCTTACAAAACCGTTCACCAAGCACTACTCCACCTGGGTTTTTCCAGCAATATCTGCATGCAGTCATTATAGGCAACCCAAAGTGTGTGGATGCTCGTTTTTTTAAACTTCACCCACAAGGGGCAGTATAAATAGTGGTACAGTATGCCCTAAACTAAAGAGATTAATCTTTAACACCATCAGAACATGAGTGGAATTTCCTGACCAACATTTTAGTCTGTACATATAACACATATGTCATCATCATCATCATCAGACATTTGATCTGTAATGAAGTGACCCAGATATTTGGTTTTATCACAGAGCATGCTCAGACAAATAAAAAGCAGGAAAAATTAGCTCCCTGTCCCCTTTTGTTATACAAATCATAACAACGCTCTTTTTAGCATTGTATTTAACATCAAATTTGACACAATAAACAGAACATATATTCAGTAGCTGATGAAACCTAGCGCTGCTAGGGGGGGAAATCGACAGATCATCAGCATCATAAGATGGTTTACCAAGGTGTTGCCGATCATACAACCAGTCCTACAGCTGATCAGATAGATCCTCCATATATAAATTAAAGACAGCTGGGGAGAGTACCCCCCTGCCAAACTCCATGACCAATGCCAAAGGGGGTGGAGACTCTATTGCCCCATTACATTTCAATTGAACTGCATTTCAATTGAACAATTGAAATGCAGGATATATAAGATACATTCCTACAAACATAATTTTAAAATGATATTCTCTAATTTGTTTAATCTAATTTTGAGACAATGATTCGCATTTTATAATTAATTTAGAACAGAATTGTTATGACAATCAATCAATGGTCTCACAATATGTTTCAACTGATAGACAATGATATTGAAATATTGTCTAGCCCAATATTAAGTAAATTCTGCTGTGTGGAGTATCATGTCTCTTCAGGGATTGAGGATAACCAAAACATTTCCCAGACAGCATTGAATGGTTTATGTCCTGTGTGGACTATCATGTGTACCTTCAGGGTTCGGTTATTAGCAAAACTGTTCCCACAGACTGATCATTTAAACAGTTGATGTCCTGTGTGCACTCTCATGTGTTCCTTCAGTTTTCCTTTATAACTAAAACATTTACCACAGACTGAACATTTGAACCGTTCCTTTCCTGTGTGGACTGTCATGTGTTGTTTCAAGGTGTATTTACGAGCAAAACTGTTACTACAGACTGAGCATGAAAATGGTAAATCATCTGTGTGGACTATCATGTGTACCTTCAGGGTTTGGCTCCGAGCAAAACTGTTACCACAGACCAAGCATTTAAATGGTTTATCTCCTGTGTGGACTATCATGTGTTTGTTCAGGTTTTTTTTATAAGCAAAACATTTCCCACAGACTGAGCATTTAAACACTTTATCTCCTGTGTGGGCTATGATGTGTGTATTCAGCATTCCTTTATAGCCAAAACATTTCCCACAGACTAAGCATTTAAATGGTTTATCTCCTGTGTGGACCATCATGTGTATGTTCAGGGTTTTTTTATAACCAAAACATTTCCCACAGACTGAGCATTTAAACACTTTATCTCCTGTGTGGACTATCCTGTGTTTGTTCAGGTTTTGTTTATAACCAAAACATTTACCACAGACTGAGCATTTAAATCGTCCCTTTCCTGTGTGGACTATCATGTGTTGTTTCAAGTTTCCTTTCCAACCAAAACTGTTACCACAGACTGAGCATTTAAATGGCTTCTCTCCTGTGTGGACTCTCATGTGTGTCTTCAAGTAATAATTCTGACTATAATTTTTACCACAGACTGAGCAATTAAATGGCTTCTCTCTTGTGTGGACTCTCTTGTGTCTGTTCAAGTGACTGTTATCAACAAATCTTTTACCACAATCTGAACAACTAAAGTATTTATTCCCAACAATTTCACTGTTTTTCTGTGAGTCTAAACCTGACTGAGGTTCAGTAGTTTCTGGCCAAAAATCACTGTCTTCAGTCTCAGAAGAGTCTGAGGTTTTGCCAGCACTGGCTGGTTCTGATGCTCCATGGTCCTCTCCATCAGCTTCTGTTTTCATCTGTTCAGTTGAGCTGCTGGCTAGAGGCTCTGCCTCTCTCTTCTCCTCAGTTTGGCTTTGATGAAGCTGTGAGGACTGAGATTCCTCTTCCCCATCTTCACTCTTCACAGAAACAGGAGTGAATTGGAACTTGGTGATATCAGCCTCCTCCTCCGGCCCTGGAAGCTGCTCTCCCTCCTGATTGATCCAGAGTCCCTCCTGTTCATCTTTAATATGTGGAGTCTCTGTGTCCTTCTGAAGCTGCTTTGCCTCCTGACTGATCCAGAGTCCCTCCTGTTCATCTTTAATATGTGGAGTCTCTGTGTCCTTCTGAAGCTGCCCTCCCTCCTGACTGATCCAGAGTTCACCCTGTTCCTCTTTAATGTGTGGGGTCTCTGTGTCCTCCTGAAGCTGCTCTCCCTCCTGACTGATCCAGAGTTCCTCCTGTTCCTCTTTAATGTGTGGGGTCTCTGTGTCTGCTCTTTGTAACCACACTTCAGGATTTAAAACAGTGTCCAGCAGCTTTCGTTGTTGCTCGTTCTTTTTGGAACGAGAAGATTCTAGCCTGATATCAGACTGAATGGTTAACTCGTTACACTCCATTTCCTTCTTCAGAAGCAGTCGGTCAACTCAGTGGAGTGGGAAGATCCGAAGGTCTAGACTCAGGCAAATAAGCTTCCTCCTCGTACTCTATCTTCTTTAAAACAGCCCAAATATCTCCTCAACAGCCGCAGTTAGTCGCTAGTTCGCCAACCCTATCGGGTTTTGAACATTAGAGATTTCCATAGTTTTAATGACAAACGTTGTTCTTCAAAGCTGCATTATAAACGTTAGCTCAATAGCTTCACAGCTAACCCATTCATCTGAGTCCATAAGAGAGCTTCTACTTCCTCCTCTCGTCTCCACTTTATATATTCGCCATAATATCATCCATACATACAAAGTCTTCTGTTGGTCAATTGCAGTTGTAAACTATACTAACGAAAGGGGGGATCGGTAAGGTAGCTGAGTGAGCGCTCAAGAATATTCTGACCCGACCGCCATCTTGGCCGAGGTCAATGAGTGCTTCCGGGGGCATGCAGGTCCGGAGGACTGTGGTGTTCCGGGTCGCGCATGCGCGCCAAATATCAGCTCCACTATCAATGGCTCCCACCATCGACATAAACAACACGGAACAGCTGTAAGTAAAAACGGCATTAAATCCGCTCAAAACTACTATTTACTGGTTAAGTATTTATATTTCTCATGTGTGATGTGTACAGTAGCCTATGTATCAAAACCTAACATTAAAGTAACAACTAACAAGGCACACAAGAAACTGGTGTGATACAAATATGGGGACAAGAAGAGGGACGTGTGGATTACGTGTCACGATATATGACGATAACCGTGAGATTAAAAAAAAATAGTCTTAATATACAATATTTACCTACCTAGTCTACAGTAATTGCCTTTCGTTCATCATTTAATATAACTCATCTCTGTCTGGTTTGTCTTCAGCTTCACTGAGAGAGAAAATGGCTTCCAGATCAGAGGAGTATCTCTCCTGTCCTGTCTGCCATGACATCTTTAAAGATCCAGTCATCCTGTCGTGTAGCCACAGCATCTGTAAAGCCTGTCTGCAGAGATGGTGGAGAAGAAAAGAAATACATGCCTGTCCAGTGTGTAGGGCTACATCTTCACAGAGTAAACCACCTTGTAACTTGGTGTTGAAGAACATGTGTGAGGCTTTCATACTGGAGAGAGATGAGAGAGCTTCAGCAGAGTCTGAGCCCCTCTGCAGTCTGCACTCTGAGAAACTCAAGCTCTTCTGTCTGGACCATCAGCAGCCAGTGTGTATCATCTGTCGAGATTCAGAAACACACACGGACCACAGATTCAGACCCATCGAGGAAGCTGCACGGCATCACAAGAAGGAACTTCAGGAGTCACTGAAGCCCTTACAGGAGAAACTGGAGCTCTTTAACGAAGTTAAACAAAACTGTGATCAAATAGCAGAACACATTAAGGTCCAGGCCCGACGCATAGAGAAGCAGATTAATGAGGAGTTTAAGAAGCTTCATCAGTTTCTACAAGAGGAAAAGGAGGCCAGGATCGCTGCACTGAGGGAGGAAGAGGAGCAGAAGAGTCAGATGATGAAGGAGAAGATTGAGGATCTGAGCAGAGAGATGGCAGCTCTATCAGGCACAATCAGAGCTGTAGATGCTGGAGACGCTGTCTGGTTCGTGCAGAACTATAAGGCTACAGTGGAAAGAGTCCAGCAGCACACCCTTCTGGAGGATCCACAGCTGCCGGTCTCAGGAGCTCTGATGGATGAGGCCAAACACCTGGGCAACCTGAGGTTCACAGTCTGGGACAAGATGAAGGAGATGGTCTCCTACACGCCTGTGATTCTGGACCCCAACACTGCTGACCCATGCCTCGCCCTGTCTGAAGATCTGACCAGTGTAACAATTGGAGATGCACAGCATCTTCCTGAAAATCCAGAGAGGTTTTCTGAGGCCTGCTCTGTTCTCGGCTCTGAGAGCTTCAACTCAGGAACTCACAGCTGGGTTGTTGAGGTTGGAGACAGTGGCAACTGGGATGTAGGTGTGGCACTAGAATCTGTCCAGAGGAAGGGAGATTTTATAAAGTCTGGATTATGGGTAATAAGGTTAATTGAGGGTGAATACAGAGCAGTCTCGCTATCAGATTATACTGATCTCTCACTAGAGAAGCAGCCCCAGAAGGTCAGAGTGCATCTTGACTGGAACAGAGGAAGGCTGTCATTCTCTGATCCTGATACTAACACACACATACACACCTTCACACACACTTTTACTGACAGGCTGTTTCCATACATTTGTATTTGGGATGAATGTTCTCTGAATATTTTACCTGTGAAGGTCTCTGTAACAGTGGACCAGCACAGTTAGGGACATGTCCACCAACTAACATGTTGAGGACTTGAAGTGCTGGTGCTGAGCTGAAATAGGCAACTTTTTTCTTCTTATTTTGCCATACCTCAAAGTAGGCGAGTTCTACTTGTTAAAGTAATTTTCTCTATTTAGACTGCAGGTTCATCCTGTGTTCTTCGGTTCTTCATCTGAAGTGTTAAATTTATTTGATCTGACTTTATTCCAGATTCGTAGGTTCTCTACACTAGTGGTTCCCAACCTTGGGGTCGCCTGATTTTTTTTTTTTACAATTTAAAACTACCAAAGTGGATTAAAGCCACATGTGAAACATTTGTTTGAGTTCTGAGTTTAAGACAGGATTCTGAGAATAAAGTCAGAATCCGGATACCTAAATATTGCCCAAGCCTCTACTAGGGTATTTTGGTATGTAACGATATATACAGCCTATGAAAGCAAGTTCAGTTAATGTGCTGTGCAAATGGCAATACATGGATATAGATGGTCTGGAATGTTCATTTATGCACAAACTCTCTCATCTCATATTTTATAGTTAAGACTATTGTGAATTGGTTTGTGATGGTTTGTCTTTTCTTTTTTCGGGGGGGGGGGGGGGGGCAGTTTAGAGACACATTATTTCAAGGTTTAATGACATTTTTGAGCAATAAAGTTTCGTTGATGGACCCTCATGTATTTCTCATTTGTCTTATGTTTTTTTTTCTTTATTAGTTAGCCTGGCCTAGCCAGTGACTCATAGGAATAGACTACGTGACAACCAGGAAAGACTAGTGACTACTGGAGAGTCAGTTGACAGCCGGAACAGGGACGGCACCCGGGTAGCAGTATGGGTTAGCTCCCCAGCCTGCGTCTTCTGTGAGGAAGAAGCCCAACAACCCACGAGAGGCCTTTTAGGAGGGCCATTCAAGCCGCAAGTGGAGACTGCAGTGCCACCAAGTACTGGTACTGCATGGTGTCCACTAAGATACCATCACCTCGGAATGAGATGTTTGGAGCGGGGGAGTCTGGTGCAGCGCACAGGTCGTAGACCTGGTGAGACGAGGGAGGAACCCGGCCGGGTGGCAACCCACAGAGCCCGGTCCCTCTACGTACCAGAGCCCTCCCCCTCCCCCGGTCCCGGCAGAGTAGTTCCGGAGCAGCGGATTGAGTGGCCCTGACCGCGTGACCACCTTCGACCCTCCCTATAGGGCTGAGCGTGGGTAGCTACTGGGACGTAAGTTGGGGCTTGGCCAGCCCCGGCTGGGTCACCTGGGCGAGGGTGTATGATGTTGCGAGACCCGAAACATCCTATGACCCCAGGGTACATCACTGAGGATACGTCCCAGTTATGCATCCATGCGATGTTTTTTTTCTTTTTCTTTATAATAGATGTTTACTTGAGTATATCTGCCTATAAGTGAAAAATATGTTTTGAACATGGGAGCATGTAATCGGTTTACAGTAGCTGTATTTAAAAAAACTACAAGGACTTCTATCAAGCATTTATCCATTGTACAATTAGTATTTACATTAAAATGATAACAAACCAAAGGCATATAAGAAACTATCTGTTTCCTATTTCCGTACAGCAAATTCTATATTAATGTCCTATTCTTTTCCCTAAAGTCAATTCAGAGGTCAATGTAAGGCCTCATGTGTGCCAGTAACAGAATCAGAACGATTGTCTGCCCAGAGGTACTCAAACTCCACAGATGATCCACAGGCTCAACTTTATATTCTCTGGAGTTTAATAACCAGGCAATTCAGATCTCTGAGGAAGAAAATATGCTTCAGTAGTTCTCATTGTTAGAAGAGTGCATGTTTTTAGCATTGTCTGTCCTTTTCAATGTACAAACAGCAATACTTTTAACAGCAGGTTTACTATGGCTTCAAGCCAAATATAAGGTCAAAATGCAGGAGGACAGTAGTTAACACAACAACACAATATTAGTCACACCTTTCACCCTGTTTAAGCCAGCCAGGACAACAGGCGACACTCTTGAAAAAAATCAAGTTATAAGTGTACATTTGCATTTGGGGTGTAGATTTCTGGGTCACTTTTAATGTTAAGTGAATTCCTGTATTAGCAGGATACCAGCCAGCCAGAAACCTCACAACAAAAACGATCTAATCTCCATATTGGCATTTTCTACTGTCATGCTTTTAACCCGACACATCAGTTCCCACGGTCTTGTGAGAAATCTCTATAGTCTTGTAAAAATGTAATTATGTGTAGCTGTGGACATCTGTGGAATATGTGCCTGTTCAACTGATTGTCAATGCATTGTGACACTTTCTCAACATGGTCAGTTTGATCTTGTGGTATGATTTGAGTAATATTGCACCTTTTCCCTTACATTTCAGCCCATATTGGTCCATTGCAGTCAGATCTATACATGCTTAAAAGAGGGACAAATATACATAATTTGAATGAACAAAACATAAATCATTACCCCTTTCAGAACTAATTGATCAAAACCATATACAGAATTTACAAGTGGCAGATTTTTCTTCCTCTGAAGGCGCTGCTAATTGGATGGTGAGAGAGAGAGATAGACCTTAACCTAAGGAGGATTATCTATGAGCACATTCAATGCCTCATTTACAGCTTAGGGATAACCAGGGTAGCCGTATCCCAAATGTCCAAAATATATAATAACAAACATACAATATATGACACAATATAGCAGTTCCATTGGTACAATTCTGGTGATTTGCAAGATAAAACGACAAAAATACAATACTGTGCCAGGCAAAGACCTCTTTGAGTATTGGCTGCTGCAAATTAAGTAGGAGGGAATAAAACATTGATGTCGCTAAAAATAATCTTAAAACACATTTTGTTCACCAAAATCAATACGTTTTAAAATATCTATATCATCTTAAATAAGAGTGATAACAATAAAGAGTGTATATCCTGAATGTGGCGGTGTTTCCCACCCAGAGTAAAGAAGACACTTGAAACTGGCCTCTCAATGAACCAGATAACAGATCTACACTATAATATAACATTATGTACAGGCCTTGGTAGGGCCATTCAAACTATACATGTACACTTACACAATCTAGTTTTCAGAGCAGTCCCATGTTTACACAGGACATTAGATTCACCTCTTTTCCATTCATATACAGCACGCCATTCTATACCGTTTACCTTGGCACATAAACTGTAATAGTGTAATGTGATGAAGTTGAATTAATTGTGATTAATTAGTTTAATTCATTCATTAATTAGTTTAATTAATTGATTGTCGCGGGCTGCGACAATCAATCTGAGATAAAGTGTGATTAATCCACTCATGATTGATTGATTTCTCTATCGGTCCATTTAGCTACTTCTAAAATGTTCCAGGCTGAGGCCATTGTCTTGTCAAGCGAGCTCAAATAGGCCTAAACTGTTAAAGACCTTTCATCAATTCTTTTGCCTCTGGGAGCTTTTCTTACAGGGTCTTAAAATGCATCTTTTTATGTTCTGTCTGTTTCCTCTGTACGAAATGTCTTTATACACTCAGACCTATTAATATATTTTAATAAAGATAATGGTGGTTTCTCCTTGTAAGAAGTGTACATGTCAAACAAATAAACAATAAATGTTTGATTTAACGTCTCATGTTTCGTCTTGTTCAAGGGATTCACTTCCAACAAATCATGCAGATGTTACATTGTACTATGTTAGACTATATAGCCTATTATATAATTTGAACGCAAAAAAACTCTGCAGACAAATTAACTGAAAATGCAAAGAATAAGGTTGTAGCCAATTACTGTACCAACTGAAACTATTACTGTACCAACTGAAAACCAGTTCAGCTAAATACACCAGAAAATGAAAGCCTCTGTTTTTCCTGGGCACAAACTTTTGGCTGCTTGAATGCTCATTCTTCGACATGTCCTATTGTAGCTTTGTACATTCATATTTTAGGACTAAATGTTATTGCTATGTGTTTATATTTCATACAGGTTTCTAACAAGTAACAACATAATACAAAAATAAATGTAGCCTATAGGCTCCCCTGTACTTACATAGTAACTACAGGGTTGCTGGCTGTATTCTAAAGCAGTGTCAATTCCCCCATACTTGCATAGTAACTACAGTGTAACTACAGTACAAGTGTGGTATCCTATACTTACCGTGCAAGTACAGATTTGGTACCCTGTACTTACAGGGTAAACTCACATCTTGTACCCCATACTTTCCCTATAAGTACAGGTGTGGTACCCTGTACTTAGCCTGTAATTACAGGTGTGGTACCCCGTACTTACCCAGCAAGTACAGATTTGGTCCCCTGTACTTACAGGGTAAATTCACTTCTTGTACCCTGTACTTACCCTGTAATTACAGGTGTGGTACCCCGTACTTACCCTGCAAGTACAGATTTGGTACCCTGTACTTACATGGTAAATTCACTTCTTGTACCCTGTACTTACCCTGTAATTACAGGTGTGGTACCCGTACTTACCCTGTAAGTACAGATTTGGTACCCTGTACTGACAGGGTAAATTCACATCTTGTACCCTGTACTTACCCTGTAACAGATTTGGTACCCTGTTACAGGGTACACTTCTTGTACCCCTACTTACCTTGTAAGTAGGCCTACAGGTGCGGTTCCCCGTACTTACCATGTAATTACAGGTGTGGTACTCCGTACTTACCCTGTAAGTACGTACAGATTTGGTACCATGTACTTACAAGGTAAATTAATATCTTGTACCCCATACTTACCCTGTAAGTACAGGTGTGGTATTGTGTACTTAAGATCTAGTTACCCTGTATTTACAGGGTAATTTGCGGGCTGTATTCTAAAGAGTTCATTTTTTTTCTTTTTTTTTAAGAACTGCACCTTGACCTGCCAACATCACCGGCTAAAAGTTTTCGGCGGCGACAATCAATCTGAGATAAAGTGTGATTAATCCACTCATGATTGATTGATTTCTCTATCAATCAGTCCATTTAGCTACTTCTAAAATGTTCCAGGCTGAGGCCATTGTCTTGTCAAGCGAGCTCAAATAGGCCTATACTCGTCCATAAACTGTTAAAGACCTTTCATCAATTCTTTTGCCTCTGGGAGCTTTTCTTACAGGGTCTTAAAATGCATCTTTTTATGTTCTGTCCGTTTCCTCTGTACGAAATGTCTTTATACACTCAGACCTATTAATATATTTTAGTAAAGATAATGGTGGTTTCTCCTTGTAAGAAGTGTACATGTCAAACAAATAAACAATAAATGTTTGATTTAACGTCTCATGTTTCGTCTTGTTCAAGGGATTCACTTCCAACAAATCATGCAGATGTTACATTGTACTATGTTAGACTATATAGCCTATTATATAATTTGAACGCAAAAAACTCTGCAGACAAATGAACTGAAAAAGCAAAGAATAAGGTTCAAGATTCAAGATTCAAGATTCAAGATTTTTATTGTCACTCCATGGTACAAGTATCACGTGTGAAATTCTTGTGCTGTGGACTCCGTTTACAACATAGTACAAATATAACAGGGCATATGAGTGCAAAAACAACAAGAGACACAACAAGCATTAAGGCAGTATAGTGATAAGACAAGTCAGAGACAGTGGCATATTCACTGCACATAGGTGCACATGTCGTGTGCATACTTTAGACGTGCTTAAACATTTTAAATTCTGCGTATTTGACATACAGGTGCAAATAACATATTTCTTATTAAACATACGGAAGGTTGTAGCCTCTATTACTGTACCAACTGAAACTATTACTGTACCAACTGAAACTATTACTGTACCAACTGAAAACCAGTTCAGCTAAATACACCAGAAAATGAAAGCCTCTGTTTTTCCCGGGCACAAACTTTTGGCTGCTTGAATGCTCATTCTTCGACATATCCTATTGTAGCTTTGTACATTCATATGTGAAAAACATGTTTTTCACAGAAAGCAACTCATAGTTATTAGTGTAGTGAAAGACATTATTTTTCAGAAAGTAAAGGATAAATGGGCATCAGATATATGTTACAAACCAAAACTTCGCACCTTCTGTGAAATAAAGCATGTGTACGGCACAGAGAATTATGTTTTGTATAATCTGTCTAAGAAAAAGCGGTCTCTATGTGCTCAAATCAGAGCTGGCATACTTGGCCTTCATATTGAGACAGGCCGATTTGTGGGCACTGCTGAGGAGGATAGACTGTGCTGTCTGTGTGAACTTAAGGAAGTTGAAAACGAAACACACTTTGTATTCTATTGTCCTTTCTATAATACTATCAGGCAGAGTTTTTTTTAATAAGGTAGACAAAGAAAATGAATTTGTGTGGTTGGAAGACTCTGAAAAATTCATACGGCTCTTCCGATATGAAACTTTTGCATTTGCCACTTTCTTAGAAAAGGCTTGGTTGATGAGGAGGAATGAAATGTATAGATAAAATAAAAAAAAGAAAATGTATATATTTTGTGTAACTGTGTCATATAATCCCATGTGGGATGGGCCACAATGTGGCATGACACGCAAATAAAATAATTATTCATTCATTCATTCATTCATATCTTAGGACTAAATGTTATTGCTATGTGTTTATATTTCATACAGGTTTCTAACAAGTAACAACATAATACAAAAATAAATGTAGCTTATAGGCTCCCCTGTACTTACATAGTAACTACAGGGGTGCTGGCTGTATTCTAAAGCAGTGTCAATTCCCCCATACTTGCATAGTAACTACAGTGTAACTACAGTACAGGTGTGGTATCCTATACTTACCCTGCAAGTACAGATTTGGTACCCTGTACTTACAGGGTAAACTCACATCTTGTACCCCGTACTTACCCTATAAGTACAGACGTGGTACCCTCTACAGGTGTGGTACCCTGTACTTACCCTGTAATTACAGGTGTGGTACCCCGTACTTACCCTGCAAGTACAGAATTGGTACCCTGTACTTACCATGTAATTACAGGTGTGGTACTCCGTACTTACCCTGTAAGTACAGATTTGGTACCCTGTACGTACAGGGTAAATTCATATATTGTACCCCGTACTTACCCTGTAAGTACAGGTGTGGTACCCTGTACTTAAGATCTTGTTACCCTGTACTTACAGGGTAATTTGCGGGCTGTATTCTAAAGAGTTAATTTTTCTCCTGTTTTTTTTAAGAACTGCACCTTGACCTGCCAACATCACCGGCTAAAAGTTTTCGGCGGCGACAATCAATGTGAGATAAAGTGTGATTAATCCACTCATGATTGATTGATTTATCTATCAATCAGTCCATTTAGCTACTTCTAAAATGTTCCAGGCTGAGGCCATTGTCTCAAGTGAGCTTAAATAGGCCTCTACTCGTCCATAGAACTTTCTGAAGTTGGACTAAAAGCAATAGGCTCATTTCAGTAGCAACCTTTCAACGTGGTAAAGCTAACTCTTTACTTGCTTGGCACGCACATCCATGCAGCTCACATGCTACTGGTCTGATTAATCGTATTCTGAGTGTATGCTAGCTAAATTCATATTGTTTTTCTAGTCGGCCTTGCAAACGCTAGCCAGGAAAGGAAATGTCCGACAACCAAAGCGGGAACCCTTCGGGTTCCGAAGAGGATCTAGAGCCAGTGGAGACGAGACATCGCGTCGAGTTCAGTGGAGTCCTTAGTAAGGTAACTGGATTTCCAAAACAAAACCCAAGCATTTCCCTGTCAGGGTGGCTGTTACATGAAGTGACATTTGGTGCAGTTTCATAACATGACTACGGGTCCGTGTACAAATAATGTGTCTTTGTTTTGACCAAAATTAGCAGCTGCAGCTGTGGGAATGCTGATTTTAGCTCAATTTGACGGTGTATCCAATGTATGTGCACCTTCACCTTGACCAAGAAATGTATAAATGCTCAGCTAAAATGTTATGTTAGCCTGATATTCAGACTGAATTGGCAAGTCATTACACTCATTTCCATCTTACTGCAGACAGACATTGGTGTTTCCCTATCAAAAAGAAGGATTTGGGTGGACTGGTCTTTGGTTGAATAGCCTACTGACTGATTTCAAGAGTTGAAAAAAGCCCTGCACATTCCAACATACTGTCTACGATGATAAGAATGTGGATACAGCAAATATACTCAAGGTTATGGGCCAATTGCAAATTACACGGACTGCTTTCAGAACAATAAAATGCTTTTTTTGCCAGGTGCTATATAGGTTAAGTAGGCCTATGCATGTTGCTGCCAGAGTAGCCTATCTGTTGATGAAATTAAGCATTGCAATTTGCAATATTGTGGAATTAATCTGCCCTCTGATTTCCTTTTGTAGGCCTAAACAAATATTGCAGTTTACAGTTACAAAACATCTTGATGCCCTATTTTTCCCAATTGCTTCTGTCACTTACTTTGGGCCAAATCGATCATAGTTTTAATTAGTTAAGCATTTGGAAAGCTTGTGTTGTGTAGGCTGGGCTATTAATCTCACTGAACACTGCTAGGGTTGGCTCTAAACAGCTAATCAAGCATATTGTGAGATTATGCAGATCCACAGGAAAAAAAACCTCACCTGTTCAATCATAGCAAGCCCTGTAGGCTACACATGCTAAGTTTTGTGAGGATAAATGGATATACTTTACATAACTAACTCATCATCACAGTCGTGTCCTTGCTTCTCAAGTTTACGCAGACAAAGCATCTGACATTTAGCATAGCCTGTATTTTATGCTTATAATATGCAAAAATATTCACAAGAGTTGTTTTATTCCAGTGGACAAACTACATCCACTGCTGGCAGGACCGTTGGGTGGTGCTGAAGAACAACACGCTGATCTACTACAAGTCTCAGGGTGAGAGGGCGTCCGGCTGCTGGGGGTCCTTCTGCCTTAGCAAGGCTGTTATCACTGTAAGTATACTCCTCCTCACCACAACCAAGAGTCACATACAGTACACAACCAATACTTGATCACATTGAATTGGCCACTATTCGCTGTATTGCAGTGGGCTTTGCCAGCTTACTTTTTATGAGTAATGTTACATTTGTTGTCATTTATGTTTGCCTAAAGCTGTTGTATTTTCTCTGCATGCTGACCTCTGCCTTTCTCCTGTATCCTTTCTATATATATATTTGTTAGCCTCATTGGTTTGATAAGTGCCGCATGGACATCCGTGTGAACGACAAAGTGGTGTACTTGAAAGCGCAGGATCAAGAGCACAGAAACCAGTGGGTTGACGCCATTGAGCGGCACAGGGTGAGTCAGCCACACACAACACAGCACAGCAGGCAATGCCATACATAATGCCATACATAATAATATTAATAATAATAACTTTAATTTATATAGCGCCTTTCATAAAACCCAAGGTCACTTTACAGGAGAGGGGGCAATGGAAACAGATGAATGGAGAGAGGGGCAAAACAAACAAAATAAAGGGGTGGTGGCTAACTAACTAAGCTAAAACTAAGTAATGGGGAAAGGCCATGGTAAAGAGGTGGGTCTTGAGGGATGTTTTGAAAGTGTCCAGGCCGTGAGCCAGTAGGGTTGGTCGGTAGTCTCGGTACTATCTTGGGGGACTAACTTTCCCAGTGATTTTCGACAAGGTCTACAGTACACCCCTACTGCTAGAAAAGATAAGATAGCAATGCAGCAGTTGCCTCCAAATGTGTGTTATCACCCATTTTGTAACACTACCAAGCATATTTCTCACGTCTCCTGCCCGAAATGACATCCCCAAATTAATCATGATAGCCATGAACCATAAGGCCTATATGTGTCCTGAGTTTCCCTGTTGCTGGTCAGAAGTTTTAGGGTACTTGCCTTTGCCTGCAAAGATTTTTTGTTTGTGGTTCTCAATGTGGGATCCGACCCAGTAAACTGATGAATAGTTAAATTGCCCACTTACTCCCTTTTATAATAGATGTTTCCCATACTCTTTTATTGACAAATAACAGGAGACATTAAAATTAAAGTAAAGTAAAGTGTCCCCATACTTTTGTCCATTCTCCTCACTTACTGCACCGTGTGATGTCTGTCTCATGCTTGTATTTTCTTGGTTTTGTTCTTGGCGTGTGTGTGTGTGTGTGTGTGTGTGTGTGTGTGTGTGTGTGTGTGTGTGTGTGTGTGTGTGTGTGTGTGTGTGCGTGTCTGTGTGTTCGTGCATGTATGTAGACAAGTTGGGAGGAGCAGCTGAGGCAGAATCTTCTGGAAGAACAGTTCGCCCTGCTGCAGGGGACCGTCACCATGGCGGAGAGCATCATCAAATATGCCATTGCTAAGCTCGACGATCCCCTCCACGTACCCTGCACCAGCTCCCCAGGTCAGAGACTTACTGTGTTGTTATAATACATAACAGCAATGAACTTAACGTGTATGGCACTGTTCAAAGCAGAGCTATGAGACAAAAATTATTATTATTATTATTATTATTATTATTATTATTATTATTATTATTATTACCTATAATAATGTTGTTATTTTTATTATTATTAAATAAGATGAAAAAAGAAAATAATTCCTGTCATGCATTTAAAGCAGGGTAACAGAAGAGCAAAAAGTTAGATGCGACAATGAAAATGAAATAAGTAAACCAAAAAACAAAGTACGTGTTTCTAAACCCGTTCCCAAGCCAGCAGGCCCAGTAGTCAGGTGATCTTTCTTTAGCTGAGACTTTGAAGCCCAAGCAGACTTAGGACAGACATGCTATATCTATCTATCCATGCAGCAGACGTTAAGCTTGACATTCTTTGACTTTGTTCTGTTCCCCGCTGCCCATCTCCCCTCCACACACAGATTACCTCATAAATCGGGCAGAAGCCACACTGGGCTCCATCGACAAAGTGAAAATTGGCCACGGAGACTTTCTGGGCAACATGGGGGGTAAGTTGCTGCTCGGTTTCTAGTACCCACACAGATGTCATTATGGACAGAGCAACAGTGCATGGCTGTTACGCATTTATGTTCATGACTAATGCACTGCCCCTATCTCTCTCTCTCGCTCTCTCTTTCTCTCCTGTCCTCTCTCTTTCTCTCCTCTCTCTCTCTCTCTCTCTCTCTCTCTCTCTCTCTGTCCTCTCTCTATGTTCTTATAACCAGATGCTGGAGGTTTGCTGAGGGCTCTGCCCCAGTTCTCCCACTTGGCTGCGGATACGATCACTAACTGCATCGCCACTGCACACATGGCGCCCACTGATCATGCAGACCGTACGAAAAATCTCTGACTTTTCCACTGCCATTAGTAATGCAGCATAGAATGCAACAATACAGCTGATAGCTTATCCTGCTTGTTTACACCCTGCAGGACTGACAGAGAACTGCAGAGCCTGTGGCACTCAGAGCCTGCAGTTCTTGAAGGACCTGAAGGCCAAGGCCACCCTGCAGACGGCAGACCCCGCCTCTATTTGCATAATTGTGCAAAAGATCCTCCACTTGGGCCAGGTAAGAGATATGGAAATGTAAGAAAGGTGGAGCCAATTAAATACAATAAAGATACATGTTTATATTAATTTAAATAATAAAATGTATTCCTGTAATGGCTGTAATAACATGTAACTTTGAATGCAAAGAACATATTCCACAAACTTTGCTTCTGGATCTTCTAATGCAGGAAATATATTGGGTCACAAATAGCACCAAAAACAACCCGTGAGCTGCTTATCTGCTGTTTATATAGGCAATACACCAAGGTCCAATGTTCTTCATTGTCATGAGCAAAAGAAACAGCAGAAGCAGTGCTAGACCAAGGCCCTAAGCTTGTCTCTGTCCAGTGGATGAGGAGAGCCATGCTTCCTGGCATACGCACTTCAGACTGTTTGACCTCAAAATGTTCCACCCTGGGTGGATTGAAGCACAAAACTCTCTTTGTCACATATTGACTGGCAAACAGGTGCAATGCTGTAAGCTGTAGAGCTGCGCGGGCCTGAAATCTTGGCCCGAGCCCTCCCCGGCCCATGACATGCAGACCCGTGCCCGATCCGGCCCGGATTAGTTATGAAATTAATTGGCCCGAGCCCGTTACGAGGCCCGAAGCCAATATTACGATATAATGACACATCTCTCCCTCTCTCTCTGTTCCTCAGCTGCTGCGCGTGCTCCTGCAGCCTCTCTCTCTCTCTCTGTCCGCTGCTGTACGGACGCACACATGGCTTGTTTCTCTCTCTCTCTCTCTCTCTCTCTGTTTGGGAGCAGTCCGCTGCTGTACACCGACGGACACGCAGCACACACGGCTTGTTTTGTTGTTTTTTACATACTGACAGCAGCACGCTGTCTGTCGCTGACTGAGTAGTCTCTTAACAGACGAGTTGGCTTCTGCAATTTTCAAATGCTTCCGGCATACCGTCTGTAATTCGTGGGGGAGAAGCATGCGCCAACCGGAATGGGAAGCAGAAAGGCGGGTCTTCCGCTCATTAGTCCAATCAGAATTTTTTTAAGGCGGGTCTTCCGCTCATTAGTCCAATCAGAATTTTCTTCCGTGGACACACGTGTTGTGATTGGTCGGATTCCGTCGAACTTCCTTCCAGTCTGAAGTTTTTTTTTCAAACTTCCTTGTGCATGTTCTACAGACTGTTTAGCTGCATTCGCCGGATGTAGATGAGACAGTCTGTTTTAAGAGACTACTGACTGAGCGGAAAGCTACATGTCATGACATGAGTCCTGGCAGACTAACGTCAGGCCTCGAACGACCTCGGCCCGGCCCGGACCTATTAATAAAAATAAAAAAACCCGAGGGCCCCGCGAGGGTACCCTCGGGTTTGCAACTCTAAGCTGTAGTGGTCCAAGCACTGGAGTTAATTAATTTCTAGGCTGAATGTGGGTTGTTCCCTATTTTAATTTTTAAACACACTGACTCATCTCTGCTTAAAACACAACAAAGCAAGTGTGCGAATCAACATCAACTCAGTTTACCAGGCCCTGATGGACTTTTGATGCAAATATATATTTCTAAACATTACTAGAATCAACCAGACTTTTCAACATTAGGCTTCACCCGCACCGTTTCACCTGGTCTATTTTGAGCGCTTTCCAATATTGTTCACTGCTTTTCTTTGTCTTGACTGATCATTTCTCCTCTTCTCTAATTTCCAGGAACTGCGACAGAAAGGCATGGACGTGCGTCAGGATGAGCTGGGAGATCTGGTCGATAAGGAAATGGCTGCAACATCAGCAGCTATTGAGGAGGCAGTATGCAGGATTGATGTAAGTAGTAGTAGTAGTAGTAGTAGTAGTAGTAGTATGAATGATAAATCTCAGTACACAATGTGTTAAATTCCTTGACTGTTACTGTGTGTTTAAATTCTAAGACTGCACAGTGTAACTGATGAGTCCTGTTACTGTGTGTTTAAAGTCTAAGACTGCACAGTGTAACTGATGAGTCCTGTTACTGTGTGTTTAAATTCTAAGACTGCACAGTGTAACTGATGAGTCCTGTTACTGTGTGTTTAAATTCTAAGAGGGCACAGTGTAACTGATGAGTCCTGTTACTGTGTGTTTAAATTCTAAGAGGGCACAGTGTAACTGATGAGTCCTGTTACTGTGTGTTTAAATTCTAAGACTGCACAGTGTAACTGAAGAGTCCTGTTACTGTGTGTTTAAATTCTAAGACTGCACAGTGTAACTGATGAGTCCTGTTACTGTGTGTTTAAATTCTAAGAGGGCACAGTGTAACTGATGAGTCCTGTTACTGTGTGTTTAAATTCTAAGACTGCACAGTGTAACTGAAGAGTCCTGTTACTGTGTGTTTAAATTCTAAGACTGCACAGTGTAACTGATGAGTCCTGTTACTGTGTGTTTAAATTCTAAGAGGGCACAGTGTAACTGATGAGTCCTGTTACTGTGTGTTTAAATTCTAAGACTGCACAGTGTAACTGATGAGTTATGTTACTGTGTGTTTAAATTCTAAGACTGCACAGTGTAACTGATGAGTTCTGTATGTTTCTGTCTATAGGAAACGATGATTCAGGCACGGAAGGACACATCCGGGGATAAACTGGAGGTCAATGAAAGGTTTGTTCTTTTTGGGACTTTGTGTGTTTGTTTAAACAAGAGAAACACTGTTTGTAATAAGATGCATCCCCCTTCCAAGCTCAATCAAAATGCGGCTGCTGGTGTCGCAGTTATGGCCTTTATTTTATTTTATTTTATTTTATTTTATTTTATTTTATTTTATTTTATTTTATTTTATTTTATTTTATTATAACGCCTGGCGTGTTGCATGTCATTCTTTGTCTTTCTGCATGTCGTCCCTTCTCTCTGCTATCGTTCTTGTCATTCTCCACCATATATTGTTCAATGAAGGACTTTACAAAAAAGAACAGAAGGCCAGCACTCAGAAAAGTCCTTTAGGTTTTTTATTATTACTTAGCTTGTACAGCAGCCAACGAACGCGTTTCAGCGGGTAGCCTTCATCAGCGTTGTGAAGGCTATACCGCTGAAATGCGTTCGTTGGCTGCTGTACAAGCTAAAGTAATAATAAAAAACCTAAAGGACTTTTTTGAGTGCTGGCCTTCTGTTCTTTTTTGTACGTTTCTGGTTTCTACCTTGGCCCTGCACCTTGACTGACTTTAATTTTGAAGTGTGCTCGCTACTGCTGTTGTTTTACAATGAAGGACTTTGTCAACTTTCTTTGTCACTTTTTTAACTCGTTTTATTCCTTTATCATATTTCTCTCCATTATAGAATCCTCAACAGCTGCACAGACCTGATGAAGGTAGGCTGCTCTGTTTGAACGCATGTGTATTTTGTACTCAATTATAATAGTTACATTTACATCTCCTATTTTCTTAGTTAACATATTGAATGAACGTGTATTTCTCTGGTGCTCTTCTTCACTTTTCCTTAGGCCATCCACTTGCTGCTCCTGGCATCTACAGACTTGCAAAAGGAGATCGTGGAGGGCAGTAGGGTGAGTCGGACAGTTGTGTTTATCCCTGATGCACCGCCGAGTTCCTCTGCACCATGCAGAACCACAGCGGGACTGATATGTGTAATCTCTTGCTTATCAAGGGTGCAGCCACCATGAAAGAGTTCTACGCCAAGAACTCCCCCTGGACCGAGGGACTCATCTCTGCCTCCAAGGTCGTGGGATGGGGAGCCAAAGAGATGGTGTAAGTCCAACCTCCCAGGTTCCTCTTTTTTCTTGTATTTACAGCTTAGGTCATCACTCATGGTATACGGTGTCCCCTGGCAATGTTTGCTACCCACTCATCCTGTTTGTGAATTACTCACTATGCAGACCAAAAAAAACAAGGGGATGGTGTCTAAACTTTATCAGTTCCTTCTGGGGGCTGACCGTGTTGCACTACCAATGGAGCGGGTTTGAGAGACGAGATTGCCCAGATTTAGTTCAAGATTTTGATTGGAACGGTGCATGGTCCAGCATTCATCATGTATCTCGTCGTAACCCAGATCATCAACAAATTCATTTGAACCTTTTTGCACAGAACGTACCTTACCCCCGTCAAGCCCCATTACATGAAAATGATTAATGATCCTTTTTGTAACGTGTGCTCAATGAAAGTTCACGGCACATTTCTGCATATGTTTTGGGACTGTCCCCCTGTTGCTCAATTCTCGAACAATGTCACATCTACAGTAACTTATCCGATTTGATACATGTGACAGTGCCTGTAACTGAACTGTATAGGTGCTTTGATTTTAAATGACCTGTCAACTCTTAATCTTTCCATTCTTAAGAAGCGTGTCATTTTTGACAGCAGCCAAAAAATATATTGCAACCTGCTGGAAGCCTCCTCATTCTCTTACTATTAGATCTTGGACCCTCTCCTTTTTGGATGTTGTATACATGGAGCTCGAATTAATGGTGCCAATGATAACACATGAAGTGCCTGGTGTTGTACCGCTGAATCCTTGAAAGGCATTCTGTAAGATCAATGTACTGTCTATAGCTCTCGCATTCTAGTGTACTTACTGTAGATGGTTAGTTTACTCCCTCTGTTTTGTGTGTGTGTGTGTGTGTGTGTGTGTGTGTGTTGTGTGTGTGTGTGTGTGTGTGTGTGTGTGTGTGTGTGTGTGTGTGTGTGTGTCTAAGTATGTACATTTGTTTGTTTGTTTTTTCTCCCCCTTGTTATAATTATTGGGGTTTTCATTATTATTTTCTATATTATTATTTTGTGTTCTATTGCATTCTTATGTTTTGTACTCTTTATATGTATGATTACTGAAGGAATGCTAATTCCTTATATCTGAAAGTGTATAATCCAAACACTGCATAACTTTGTTTTGTCTAATTTGTTGACATACAATAAGGAAACAAATGTATCGCAAAAAAAAAAAAAGATGGTGTAAGTCCTCCTGAGTGACATGGGACATTCCAGTTTATAATTTTTGTATTTAAAGGCGTCTTTAAACATCATTATATTATTGTCAACTTAATTGTGATAACTTGGTAGAATAACTGTAAACAAATCATCAAGACAGTTGGAGGATGTCCCTGTGGCGCACAATTTAAAACGTACTGTTGAGGCTGATTGGGGAAATCAGTGTTCTTGACGATGATCTTATTTGTTTACAGTAATTATACTCCTGTCACCAAATAAATGTGGTAATGATTTATTGATGTCAAAATGCTGCATGTGCCACCTTTAAACAATGTATGGCACAGACGTTAGACAGTGTGCAGGGCGATTCTTTGAAGCTAAGAGGAATAAAGTTGCATGATGTCTTTCCCCGTTTCCACACAGGGTGTTGGCTGATAAGGTGGTGCTGCACACAGGCAAGTATGAGGAGTTGATCGTCTGCTCCCATGAGATAGCTGCTAGCACAGCACAGCTGGTTGCTGCCTCTAAGGTAAGAACCTGTTACACATACAGTAGGCCTACATTGCCTCTCGTTACAGCTGTGTCCAAGAAATACACAACCAAACTGTGTGCATTGCATTTTATAATGGTCACATTGTGATAATAACATTCTTCCCTTTTCTAAGACAGTGGTAACGTAGAAAGCATAATTTCTGTTTGCATCATCATATGGGTGAGCAAATCAACCAGATTACATTTCAACAAGGAACAGTTACAAAGTGGCAGATGTAATGTGAAGTCTGGAGTATCTCCCTTTTTCTCCTTTGCGTATCAGTTGTCTGATTGACATGGATTCTGTGTTCAGAAATAAAGGATGATTTCTGGAGCAAACGGTCGATTTCAGCAATTTATTGTGCAGACGGACGTTTCGACGCATAGTGTAAAGACACTTTTGTGTTGAAACGTCCGTCTGTTTGCACAATAACCTGCTGAAATCGACCGTGTGCTGCTGAATTCATCCTTTCTTTTTGATCACTGTCCCTTTTCTGAGAGGCACCGGTTCTGCAATGTTTGTCAGCTGAAGCGTGGATATTCCTTCCCTCTTTGTTCTACATGGTGTCTGCGTTGTTTAGTGTCTAAACTGCATGTGGTCTCACTCAACCTCTTGTCATCTGTTCTTAGGTTAAGGCGGCCCACGACAGTACGAAGCTGAAAAGCCTCCAGAAGGCTTCTTGCGATGTGAAGAAAATGGTAGATAATGTAGTGGCTTCGACCAAGCCAGACCAGCAACACCTAGGTTAGTGTGACGAGATCTGAGTGCTACAGACGCTTACAGACTCTGATGAGTGACCTGGCTGTTTCTGCCAGCACCAAAACAGCATTTCTGTATTTTGATATGCATGCTTCTCATGTTGCAGATCCCATGGACTTCTCTGGAATGTCTCTCTTCACGTTGAGAAAAAAAGAAATGGAGTCACAGGTAAGTAGTAGGCGTGGGACTGTGAGAGAGCAGGAGTGAGTGTACAAAGCTGCAAGTTGTCCTAAACTTGTATAGTCGTTAAACATGGCATGATATACAACATGGCAGTACATGGTGCAGCAGTTGCAATTGAACATTCCTTCAGCATAGTTTTTATTAACTTTAGATGCCAACTTTTGAGAATCTACTGACAAGGTGGGGGGGATGAACTTATTTTCCTGAACTACAACTATCCTCTGTTTTGGACTGTTAGCCATTTGTAACGCATGCAAATAGCAATGATCACTGAAATCATCAGCAAAGACACCTGTCACAGGGTTTTTCTGTGATTTACCATATTCATTACTATACAGTTCAGAAGGAAATGATGATGCTTTGTGTTAGGACAAGTTCAAATTGGTTTCACTATTGTCATATTCCGTGCAAACAAATGAAAAACCTGGGGGTGGGGGGGGATGCGACAGAGACCCTCCAGCGATATAATATATTGTATATCGCGATATTTTGGTGAGAAAGAATCGTGATGTAAAATTTTGGATATCACCAAAACCTACCTACACTACTCTGTCATGAACTGTTTGATTTGCCTGATTGACATTTGGGGCTTGTCATTCAGCTGGTTTGGCATTTTTTTGCCATGGAAACCCACCTGATGGTGTTTGTTGTGCGTTTGCTCCTCAGACGAAGGTGCTGGAGTTGGAAAGTCAGTTGAATGAGGAGCATCAGCGTTTGCACGCGCTGAGGAAGCAGCGTTACTCAGTAGAAGAAGTCTTGAGGAAACCCCCGGTGGCCCAGAAACCCAAAAGACCACCGGTAAGAGCCATGAAGAGAAGGCTGTGTTTTTGTTTTCATTAAATGATATATATTTGAGAGAATAAGATATGTAATTTTGTGTCTCTGTGTGTGTGTGTGTGTGTGTGTGTGTGTGTGTGTGTGTGTGTGTGTGTGTGTGTGTGTGTGTGTGTGTGTGTGTGTGTGTGTGAGTGAGAGAGAGACATTTTTCACCTTTAATTTGACAGTTGAAAGCAGAGACAGACAGGAAGGAGGGGGTGACATGTTGGTGACAGATAATGACTTGTTGACAGATCTGGGGACTCAAGTCACAGGACTTGGACTTGAGTCAGACTCGAGTCACAATTTTAATTGTTTGAGACTTGAGACTTGTTTGAGACTTTTCATACTTGATGTATGAAAAGATTAAAGGAACACTCCGCCCATTTTCAACCAGCTTTGTATCATTAGAACATCAGTAGTATATCAGAAAACTGTAAATGGTTTTGAAGTGTGTCATTTAATTTGACAGTTATTGAGTGTTAAAGTGTGGACCAGTGACATCACTGGTCCACACTAACTCAAATTAATAACTCATTAACTCAAATCAACTCTCACTAACTGTCAAATTAGATGAATGATGAATAGTTTGACAGTTATTGAGAGTTGATTTGAGTTAATGAGTTATTAATTTGAGTTAGTGTGGACCAGTGATGTCACTGGTCCACACTTTAACACTCAATAACTGTCAAATTAACACATTCACTGCCAGCCGTTTTTTTTTTACTGTAGGTAGGTTCTGCCAGAGGGTTTTTTTGAGGATTCTGGCTTATCTTTCAAGACCCGAGGATTCTTTTCTGCTAAGATTTTGTGAACACACAATATCTCAAAAGAACTAATAGAATGTGTGCTTTCTCTGTCTAAAATAGTTAGTTTGTAGAGTTAGTAGTTATGTAAGCATTAGCAGTTGAATACAGCATGGTTTCAGCGTCTGAAAAATTATTCAGAGATAAACGGCTTTTTGTGAAATTCGATAGAACAGTCACTTTAACCATTCATTTTTGGCATCAGTAAGACGTCAGACATCTAAACAATAGTTTTGAACAGTAATTTCCTCCATAACAGCAGGAAACCCCCCTCTGCTTCCAACTCCTCCCTCCGTGGGCGTTCTCCTCCGCCCTCCTTGGCTCTGCAGCGGGTCTGTGACAAACGAGTTGCTGCTGCCTGGCTGCTCCCTGGCAGTCTGGATGGGGCTCGCTGGATGGGTTTCGCTCGTTTCTTGGCGGTCCGGTTGAGAGCTCTGATGAAGCTCTTGCGATTCTGGGCTTATTTATGGTGCGTGTTTCAAAGTGTGCATCCAGTCTATTCTTGGAACCCCCCACCGTTGCCACCGCTGTGCGTCAGCGCGAAAGTGAAAGCGTTTTCGCCATCCATTTTACAGTATGAGAACGGCTTCCTCGCGCTTTTCCCTCCAGTTTTGGCTCGCCTCTTTCTACTGTGGAGAGACATGTCGCCACTCAGTGGGTCGGTAAAATAGATTATACACATTCAATACCTCCAATTCTGGTATAGGAGACGTAAAAGGGTTAGATCAACGTCCCACCGTCAAAAAAAAAAATCGATTTTTTTTTGACGTAAAAACACGTCATTGGCAGTGAACCGTTGGATTTTGTTTGACGTAAAAACACGTCATTGGCAGTGAACGTGTTAAATGACAGACTTCAAAACAGTTTACAGTTTTCTGATATACTACTGATGTTCTAATGATACAAAGCTGGTTGAAAATGGGCAGAGTGTTCCTTTAATACTTGAGATTTGACTGAATTTAAATTCTCTTTTCTGAATTTGTATGGAATGATTGAATTTATTGAAGTTGAAACTCATTATATAAATAAAACTCATGATTACCAGGGTTTTATCCTATTATCCTATTAAAACCATATTACATTGAAAAGTCCTACATATTCAGTTTTCTTTCAATATTAAATTGATACTGGACCTTAATTCTGACTTGATTTAGTGTTCTACATTTAGACTTGCATCTTGACATTAATGCAATGGACTAGACTTGGACTTGTGCCTTAAGACTTGAGTCTGACTTAACTGTTCACTCTTCTGCTTGTTGACACTGACAACCTCACATTCTCCACTTCTTTTCTCTTGTCTGTACATTGCAGTTTAAGTAAATGCCTGAGCAGAAGAGGAGAGTGCGTCACCGGTGGGCAGTTGATTTATGGGAGCAAGATTGCCTCTTTGTGAACGTGGGGTTCCTTTTTAGCTGCATGCTGACAATCCTCTGTCTCATCCTGAGTCTTAACTGTTCTCGCTTCCTCCTTATTTTTTTCCTTTTTTGCCAAAATGGACCTCAAGCCTGATTTTTGAACCTTGATGCCTGTAAGAGATTTGCTGTCTGTGCCAGTAGCGGCAGGCGCATTTTTGTCCAGGGAGGGCTATACCAAAATCATGCAAAATCAGTGTTCATCTCATTGAACTGAATGGTGATGTCAAACAAACCTTATATTTTCAAATAATATTCCTGCCATACCTCATTTGATCAGTTTTTAAGTAACATTTGCTTGTCATCATCAATTAGACAGCAGAAATGTCACTATTAAAATAACTTCATATCATCACGATGATTCCACTGAAAGACAACAATAGTAGGCTATTGAATTATCGTCCACTCCAGCCCTAAATCAAGCAAGTAGTAACGGACGTTACTAGCTACTAGAAACGTCTGAAAAAGACCCGAGTGTATTTTCTTCCGCTGTCTGTAGCCTGTTGTTTAATGGCGAGCTCAGGGTGATCTGGTCCAAGCTCTTTCACTCGATGCTTCTCCTGTAAAGTCTGTCTCTCAAACGGCATCATTTTGAGTGACATAATTTTCTTTCTCCATTCTTGCAAAACGTCTTTTGTCTTTTATGGAAGTTGAAAACAAACTTCTTTGCTTCGCGCGCGTGCTGCAGCAAGACAACAAAGCCGTCGGCGTGGGACTGCTACTAGTGTTTATACTGCGTCGCTACCCATCTACGTAACCTAGCCTACTTCACAACACTCACTCTACCTGACCCCTCCACCTGGTCGCTAGATACGTGCCCCCAGAGCCCTCCCAAATCCCTTTGTTTTTGAGAGTGAACAGCGCATGTGCAACTTCACAGATCCTGATACTCTAATGATCTGCACTGGTGGAAACCGGAAGTAAACCGGAAGTCCCCGGACGGATAAAATGGGATTTTTAAAAAATCTGGGGAAAAAATATATAGGCTAGGCTATATCTGGATTATGATCTCAGGTCGTTCTTTGAATTATTATTGAATTGCTGTGTGAATATTGAGACAACTGTATATGTTGCCTAAATGTATAGGACTTTAGGTGCCTTGATTGGTACTAGATTAAATTTATTAATCACATTTACTGATTTTGTACTTTCTTTCTTTACGTTTCCTTGTAAGAAGTGTCCATGTCAAACAAACAATAAATTGATTTAATGTCTTATGTTACTTTGTCTTGTTCAAGGAATTCACTTCCAACAAATAGTCGTGCAGATATTACATTGTACTATGTTAGACTATAGTCTATTACATAATTTTAACTCAGGAAAATTCCGCAGACAAATGAAATGAAAAAGCAAAGAATAAGATTGTAGCCAATTTGCAACTGAAATCCAGTTCAGCTAAATACACCAGAAAATGAAAGCGTCTGTTTTTCCTGACCACAAACTTTTGGCTACTAATCTTATGACTAACTATGTTATATGTGTGTTGCCTATTTCATACAGGTTTCTAACCTAAACAAGTAACAAAACACAATACAAAAATAAACATAGCCTACAATCATAGTGAAGAAAAAAAATCTAAATTGCAATGGGCCAAATCAGAGTCATTGAGTTAGTAAGGGCCATATAAAAAAAAAAGAATCATGACATGCGCAGTATGTAACGAACGAGGAGACCGAGGAGCCGCGTGTACGGGGTGCGCTGGAATGCGTACATTGACAATGAAACATTACATTAATAGGCATTTCAGATTAGACAAAAATATTATATCAGAGGAATGCAAGTAGTTATATTACACAATCCTAGTATAATCATCGACCATTTCTATTACAATTGCAATCCACAACTTTTTTGATGAATGAGAAATAGTTTTACCGAATCTGTATTGCACAGTATTGACATTGTGTATAATGTTGGGTGACATGTCATTATTAAGCTTATTTTAATTATAATGACAGAGTTATCAATTGCAGATTTTGCAGTAGGCTACATTTAGTATTTTTAAATGACCTGTTGTCCACTCTGTAGAGCCAGAGCCTGGATGAGAACAGACTCATCAGGGAGTCTATCCCTCAAACACCTTAGGCATCTTGACAAGAAACAATATATAGCAAGCCCCAAACCTGCCATAGTCAACATCATCTTGTCAAGTGCAAAGGGCTCTGCTGTCCCAATCCTCCTATTTATCCAATGTGGATCCCTTCCACACTTGATGACTCAACCACTTTCAGATGGCGGCCATTAGAGGGAGTGAGGGAACAGGGCTTGTGTCTTTAGGGGGCGGATTGCTCCCACCATCGACATAAACAACACGGAACAGCTGTAAGTAAAAACGGCATTAAATCCGCTCAAAACTACTATTTACTGGTTAAGTCTTTATATTTCTTTCTCATGTGTGATGTGTACAGTAGCCTATGTATCAAAACCTAACATTAAAGTAGCAAGGCACACAAGAAACTGGTGTGATACAAATATGGGGACAAGAAGAGGGACGTGTGGATTACGGGTCTCACGATATATGACGATAACCGTGAGATTTAAAAAAAAAAGTCTTAATATACAATATTTACCTACCTAGTCTACAGTAATTACCTTTCGTTCCTCATTTAATATAACTAATCTCTGTCTGGTTTGTCTTCAGCTTCACTGAGAGAGAAAATGGCTTCCAGATCAGAGGAGTATCTATCCTGTCCTGTCTGCCATGACATCTTTAAAGATCCAGTCATCCTGTTGTGTAGCCACAGCATATGTAAAGCCTGTCTGCAGAGATGGTGGAGAAGTCAACAAGTACATGCCTGTCCAGTGTGTAGGGCTACATCTTCACAGAGTAAACCGCCTTGTAACTTAGTGTTGAAGACCTCCTCCCCTCACCCCCCACTGCCCCACAACCTACCCTCCACTCCTATCTAACCCAGTGCCCTCCTCCCTCACCCACCCCTCAGTGCCCACCCACATATGTGCCACTGTCTGTGGCGTGTCTTACTGCTTTATTGCTTGTTGCCTCTTGTTTTTAATTATTTTTTATTTTATTTTTGAACTATGTTGTAACGGAGTCTACAGCACAAGAATTTCACACGTGATACTTGTACTATGGAGTGACAATAAAAATCTTGAATCTTGAATCTTGAAGAACATGTGTGAGGCTTTCTTACTGGAGAGAGATCAGAGAGCTTCAGCAGGATCTGAGCTTCTCTGCAGTCTGCACTCTGAGAAACTCAAGCTCTTCTGTCTGGACCATCAGCAGCCAGTGTGTATCATCTGTCGAGATTCAGAAACACACCGACCACAGATTCAGACGGACCCATCGAGGAAGCTGCACGGCATCACAAGAAGGAACTTCAGGAGTCACTGAAGCCCTTACAAGAGAAACTGGAGCTCTTGCATGAAGTTAAACAAAACTGTGATCAATTAGCAGAACACATTAAGGTCCAGGCCCGACGCATAGAGAGGCAGATTAATGAGGAGTTTATGAAGCTTCACCAGTTTCTACAAGAGGAAAAGGAGGCCAGGATCGCTGCACTGAGGGAGGAAGAGGAGCAGAAGAGTCAGATGATGAAGGAGGACATAGAGTGTCTGAGCGGAGAGATGGCAGCTCTTTCAGACACAATCAGAGCTGTAGATGTTGAAGATGCTGTCTGGTTCCTGCAGAACTATAAGGCTACAGTGCAAAGAGTCCAGCACACCCTTCTGGAGGATCCACAGCTGCCGGTCTCAGGAGCTCTGATGGATGAGGCCAAACACCTGGGCAACCTGAGGTTCACAGTGTGGGACAAGATGAAGGAGATGGTCTCCTACACGCCTGTGATTCTGGACCAGAACACTGCTGATCCATACCTCGCCCTGTCTGAAGATCTGACCAGTGTGATATTTGGAAATGAGCAAAGGACATTTTTAGGGAGGCAGACCTGGCATATATTTTTCACAACATGCTTTGCTGTAACGTTAATATGGTGAAACAAGAGACGAATGGGCAAACGACATAGGTCTAACCTAAGCTTATGTTCAGATGAAGCAGCGTTTTGGTCCTGAGCCCTATTAGTCTAGGGAAAATAAGGTTTGACCTTAAACTAATTGCAACAGAATTTATTTTCACATTTTTATGTTCATATTGATGCCCGAAACACTGTACTAAAAATCCCAGAAAATCCCATTAGTGGAAGTATGTTAAAATGACGTTTTTTCAAAATGGCTGCCATTATTCAAATTTTGGCCATATCTTGACTCCAACTAGACCTAGAATTACAAATTTGTTGTCTATTTCCACAATCTTGGGGGCAAGGAATCCACAGAAATGGTTGTTGAGTCTCTAAGTAACAGATTTTTATTTTCTCATGTAATAAAGTATATAGTCAATACAACATGGCATTTCGCACAATGTTAGCTACAACTTCGTATTTGTTAATCATACACATTTTGGGTGATACCCACTACCCTTGAGCATATTGAAGTGCTTGCCATTGAAAAAAAAAGTTTGTTGTTTCATATTTCCAATTAAAAATGTGTTCCGGTAATGAATTTATTCCCTCACACTGTCTCTAAAAGTGTCTGGAAATACATCAAAAATGAGCACATCTATTATGTAAGGGAGCTAGGGCTGTTTATTTGGCTGTTTATCTGTCTGTCCCACTGATGACATCATCAGTGATGTCATAAATCCACTCACTCACACACACACACACACACACAGTCTCAGTGATGATCTCATCAGTGATGTCATAAATTGTGACATCATCAGTGATGTCAGAGGCATTGTGATATCATCAGTCATGTCATAAGAGGTTGTGATGTCATCAGTGATGTCATAAAAGCAGTTGTGACATATTCAGTGATGTCATAAGAGCAAAATCAAGTCCCAGGGGCAGACACTGAAAGAAGTGGGAGTCTGGCTTCAGTCTTCAGCCATGGACAGCTGTATGTTACCAGCTCCAGGACAGGTGATCCAGCATCCCTGAAGTATGCCATCAAGGAGCAACCAGGGTCGAGGCCGCGTAGTGGCCGAGCTGCTTATGCGAGCTGCAGGGCCAGCTCGACGAGATGCAAGGCAGGCGAGCTCGCGTAGTGCGCAAGATGCCTAGTGGATTATAATTTCAATTTGAATGGTGAAATTAGATCCTACTTGATATCTTCTTGGTATCTTTGAGTTTTGCTATGAGTTGTACCATGTTCATGAGAATCACCCACCTGTGGCATTCTCAATCCATAGGACATGGATGAAAGGCCAGGGGTCTCTGATTTCCACATGTGGATATTGATGTGTCCAACTGCTGCTATGATGTCACAGTTATCAGAGCCTCTGATAACTGTGACATCATAGCAGCATAGCGGAGATCCAAACACCTCTGATTCAGAGGTACTGGTTTGGATCTCCGGTGTAACTCCAGCTATAATGCCCAATGCCCATACCATGTAATGTGTTGTGGCCATCAATGGTTCTGATGTTATGGTCATATCAGCAATGTACTGAATGAAGTGGCCTTCAACATTGCCAGGGAGGTATGTTCCTTGAGAAGCAGCTGCACTTGACTCAACCTTTTCACCTCCTGATATGAGGAACAGAATTGAAGGTTACCAAGTGTTTTTGTCACAGTGGTACATCCTTTGTCCTATGATCCTTATATTTTATATTCTATTGTGTGGCTTTTATCATTCTACAGCGTGGGTTTTATCAGTATTTATCAATGATATTTGTTTGCTTTTTATTTGTGTGCTGTGTGGTTTTAGTTAGGCATTCTCATTTTACTATTGCATGAGTGTGGTGTGTTAATTGCATGATTGACGTGATGGATCAGTAAATGGGAACAGCTGTGAACCTGGACTTGACCACACCCCCTTACAGCCTCAAGACATTCTTATTGGTTAACAACGAGACAAGGTGTTTGGAGATGTGCTTTTAAATGATTGGAGACAGGTGTACGGGAGGAGAACAACAGAGGAGCGCACTGACACAGACAGGCAGAGCAAGTGGATCGAGGCAGGACGAGTGGCTGGAACGGACCGACGTGGGTGACCCAGACCCGGACCACACAGCGCCAGACGGGACGCGGAGGCGGAAAGGCTTGGTTCAACGCGCTTGATCAGCTAAGTACAGGAACGTGATCAGCTGAACCCAAGCCTTGTGTGTGTGTGAGCTAACCCCTACGCAAATCCAGACTGAGGGCATCATTTATTCTTTCACAGCAGAGCCCAGCACGACGCAGAGGCCAACGCGACGCAGCCTGACCAGACACAGCCAGACGAGTCGCCACGGACGGAAAGACTTTGTTCAACGCTCGCTATAAGCTAAGTAAAGGAACGTGACTCAACCAAGCCTGTGTGCATGTGCATCAACCTTCTTTGAATGTGGCTCCTGCCTGAAGGTGTCCTCTCCTCCTCCACAGCAGCTCTACAGCCAGCCAAGGTTCAGACCAGAGTGCTGTGACGGGACGCCAGCGACTCGGACATTGGACTCTTCTACCCACCACAGCACCCCAGCAGAGCCTTCTCCTCCTTGGACATTTTTATTAGGATTTAACTGGACTTTTAGGAATTGTTGATTATTGTTTTTATTGACTTGGATACACTTTTAATTATTAAACCATTTAAACTTACCTATTTGTCATTGTCTCACCTTTTTAACAGTGGAACCATTTTAATTGCTGGTATTTTAAAGAACTCTGTGTGACATCTATTTTGGCGTTAGTCGGCAGGATACCAGCTCCACTGTTAAAAAAATGAGTGTTGACGGGAGTAGTCCTAGCACGCCTGTAGCGGCACAGTTTGTCATGCCGTGGTTTATGGGGGCTGCTTGGATTCCTAAATTTGATGGTGAAAAAGCTAAATTTGTAGAATGGAGGGCTCAGGTGGAGGCCATGCTGAGGGCACAAGGACTGAATGAACGGCAACAAGCTGATTTTGTGTTGGGAGCCCTAGAGGGAGAAGCTAAGCGTGAGCTACAGCTGGTCAGCCCAGATGAAAAGAGAACTGGACAGCAAGTACTGGACATTTTACAAACACTATATGCCAAACCAGCCACTAAAGCACAACTACGTGGTAGTTTTCATAATTGTAAACAACGGGCAGATGAAAGTGTGAGTGCTTTTATACTCAGATTGCGGGAGCTGTTTTTCAGATGGCAAGAGCAAGATGGAGATGGGACTGAAGACCGTGATGAGCTGCTGCTCCACCAGCTGATTACTGGACTACAAGCAGGACCCATAAAGCAAGAATTGTTTCGGCAGATGCGGCGGAATGAGCGCACAACTTTTGCCGCCACCTGCAGAGAAGCGCGGGCCCTAGAACAGGAGCTGCAAGATGGGGATGACGCCATCTTGTCTCAGAGGGTTGCTGTTCCAGCCCCACGGAACACCGCAGTAAACCTGGAACAAATAAAGGGCCAGATACAGGCCGAACTGCAGCATGAGCTGATGGGAGAAATGAGGAAGGAAATCAGGGAACAGATGAAAGCCCTGTCGGCTAATTTAATGGAGGAAATGAAGACTCAACTCTCCAGTCTGGAAGCACTTCCAACCCCTAGAAATCCACCAATGGACAATCATACGGCCGCAGCACGCACCCCTCAGGGGAGACGACAGCAACCAGGCATCAGGGCACCAAATTACCAGTGGGATGCACAGGGCAGACCCATCTGCCAGAGTTGTGGTGCAGCCGGCCATGTTCAACGCTGGTGCCCCCGGCGAACATCAGGGCCACAGGATTTTTGACTTCCCCTACGGCTGAGGGCAGAGCGGTGGGGGCAGTCAACAAAGACAAAGAGCCCAAACCACAGCACCAGTCGGCCTTGATTGGTGAGTGCCCTGATGTTGTTGTTAAAATGAATGGCTGTTCTATACCTTTTGTGCTTGATACAGGATCGCAAGTCACGTTGCTGAGCCGAAGCTTGTTCAGGAAGTACCTAGAAGGAACTGGCGTAACCAGTGCCGGTGCTGTCCCCTGGCTGACTCTGCGTGCTGCTAATGGCCTGGAAATCCCCTACGTGGGTTACACTCTGGTTGACTGTATGGTAGGAAGTGTTCATGTTCCTGGCAAAGGAGTGATAATTGTTAATGACGAATGCTTGGGACCGGATAAGGGAATACTGGGCATGAATATTATTAAACCTGTATGGACTGGTCTCACTCAGGGACATCACCCAGGGCTGTCGGCGTTCAAGACCACCATGCCCCCTGCCGCAGGACAGCTCTGGGCTCAAGCATTTGCTGAATGCCAGCGGGTCACCACCAGAGGTCCTCTCCCACCTTATGAGGGCATAGCCAAATTACCACGACAACAACCAGTCATCATTCCACCTGAATCGGAGATGATTCTGTGGATACAGGTATCTGAAGGTGCAGCTAATCCATCTTGTAATGTGATTATAGAGCCTCTCCCTGACAGCGACGCAGAGTGGTGTGTGGGGCGGACCCTGGCCAGGCTACATGGAGGAAGAGTGCCTTGCAAGGTCTGTAACCCCAACCCCTACCCAGTGGAGGTCCCTCAGCGCCAGCCATTGGCCCAAGTAACTGAGGTGGCCATGGCCGACATAAAGGGAGAACAAGAGCTGGTCCTCCAGAGCGTGGCACCAGACGTTGTGGAGGTAGCGGTAAGGCGGGTGGGAGTCACAGAGGGAGGCAGTGGTGTTGATCCACATCCGGTGTTGTCCTTGCAGGGAGACGGGCTGACTTCAGAACAAGAGGGGGAGATGATCAACCTGCTACAGAGGTGGACAAAGGTGTTTTCCAGCCACGATGAAGACTTCGGCTGTACTGGTGTTGTGAAGCACCAGATACCAACTGGTTCAGCTCCCCCAAGTCGTGAAAGGTACCGACCTGTCCCGCCAAGTCTGTATGCAGAACTACAAACTTTGCTGCAGAACATGCTGGACAGTGGGGTGGTGAGGGACAGTGCAAGCCCTTGGGCAGCTCCCATTGTGCTTGTTAAGAAGAAAGATGGGAGCTGGAGGTTCTGCGTCGACTACAGGAAGTTGAACGCGCTCACCCATAAGGACGCCTACCCCCTACCCCGCATTGAGGAGTCATTGACTGGACTCAAAGCTGCTAAATGGTACTCCACACTGGACTTGGCTAGCGGCTATTGGCAGGTGGAAATGGAGCCATCTGACAGAGAGAAGACTGCCTTTACAACACCTTTCGGCTTGTACGAATTTGAACGGATGCCATTCGGCTTGTGCAACGCCCCCGCCACGTTTCAAAGGCTGATGCAGCGCTGCTTGGGAAACCTGGTAAATGACACACTGTTGATTTATCTGGATGATGTGGTGGTGTTTTCCCTTGATTTTGACAGTCACGTGCGCCACTTGGAAGAGGTGTTTCAGCGGCTCCATCATCATGGACTGAAGTTGCAGCCTAAAAAGTGCCACCTGTTCCAGCGAGAAGTAACATATCTGGGACATGTCATCAGTGAAAAAGGGGTGGCTACGGATCCAGCCAAGACTGCAGCGGTAAGGGACTGGCCAGTGCCTCAGACAGTGAAGCAGGTAAAATCTTTTCTTGGCTTTGCTGGCTATTACCGCCGTTTCATAAATGACTTTTCTAAGATCGCAAGACCATTGAATGCATTGACACATGGCACCGCTACCTCAGAAAGAAAGACTACTCTCATTTGCTGGTCCCCCGAGTGCCAGCAAGCTTTTGACACTTTAAAGACAGCCCTGTTGAATGCACCTGTCCTGGCATACGCTGATTTTTCTCTACCTTTCAGGCTGTATACAGATGCCAGTTTTGATGGCCTGGGAGCAGTGTTGGCTCAAGTACAAGGAGACAAAGAGCGAGTGATCGCTTACGCCAGCCGCAGCCTAGACCCAGCAGAACGCAACGACCAGAACTACAGCTCCTTTAAGCTGGAACTGCTGGCCCTGCACTGGGCAGTCACCTTGAAGTTTAAAAACTATCTCTATGGGGCAGAGTTCACTATATTCACAGACAATAATCCTTTGGTGCACCTTGACACGGCACGGCTTGGCGCAGTGGAACAACGATGGGCGGCCCACCTGGCAAACTTCCAGTACACCATCAAATACCGCCCAGGTAAACAAAACAAGAACGCTGACGCTTTGTCCAGGTTACCGGAGCGGAAAGGCGAAAATGTGCCTGTACATGCTGACTGGGTCATGGCCGAAGGAGATGGAACGTGGGAGGAACGCCAGAACAGAGACCCAGAGCTTTCCCAGATACGCCGGTGGAAGGAACAGCAACTACCTCGGCCTGAGGTATGTGATTCTTCATCTTACATGAAACAACTACTGAGAGAATGGGAACATATTGTACTACAAAATGGTGTACTGGGGAGATTGTGTGGTGAGACAGGCACTGGGCTCGAGGCATTCCAGGTGGTTGTCCCCAAGCAGGAAGCCAAGGGTGTGTGGAGGACGTACCATGAGGGAATGGGACATCCTAGTGGCGAAAGAACTCTGGCAGCCCTGCGACAGCGCTGTTACTGGCCCCGGATGACCCAGGATATAAAGGATTGGACTGAAGCCTGCTTACAGTGCGTGTGTGCCAAGGCCGGACCGGAGGTGAGAGCCCCTTTATTACCCATATCTACCTCATATCCATTTGAAGTTGTTGGAGTGGACTACCTCTCTCTGGGACGCCCAGATGACCGGCACCCTTACATATTGGTGATGACTGACTTATTTTCGAAGTATGCTCTTGCAGTACCTACCAGGGACCAGTCGGCGAATACGACGGCCCGAGCCCTGTATAGCAGTCTCATCCAGACATTTGGCTGCCCCGAGCGTATTCTGACAGACCGGGGGGCTGCCTTCGAATCATCACTGATGAGTGAGCTTTGCCAGCTCTACGGCTGTCAAAAGAGCCGCACGACCGCCTATCATCCTCAGGGAAACGGGGCCTGTGAGAGGTTCAACCAAACCCTTCTGAGGCTGCTGGGTTCCCTGACGGAGATTGAGCAGGCGCAATGGCCAAACCAGCTGCCGGCCCTCCTCCAGGCCTACAACAACACCACTCACAGCACGACGGGGATGACTCCACACTACGTGGTGTTTGGGAGGCATGCCAGACTACCGGTGGACTGGGCAACTGGCCTGAGCCCTACGGTAGAGTCCCACACTCTACAAGGCTGGGTAAAGCAGCACCAAAAGGCCCTGAGTTATGCATACCAGACAGCAAAGGTCCAGTCCCAGCACAGACAAGAACGAGACCAGGCCCGTTACAACAAACGAGCTAAAGTGGCAGCTCTGCTTCCAGGGGAGCGGGTGCTTATTCGCAACTTCCGGAGGAGGGCCAGAGGGAAGTTGACTCCGAGGTGGACACCGGAACCGTTTGTGGTGGTCTCCCAGCTGCGAGAGGGACACCCGGTTTATGTCCTTCGGCCAGAGGGTAAGGAAGCACCAACACGCACAGTACATCGTAATAACCTCCGACCGTGCCCATTAAATGTGTTTCAGGAAAGCAGAGAGCAGGCAGAAGGTCTAGAACCCCCTGTCACGGACCAGCCAAACCGGTTGCCCCCTCCCACTTGGTGGCTTCCTGGACTGATCACAAGTTCTATCCAGCAGCCAGCAGCACAGACAATGGCCCAGGCCGAACCACCTGAGCCTCCACAAGGACCCGTAGCCCTCATGGAGCCTGAGCACTCTGCTGTACGTCGCTCACAGCGAACTAACCTTGGGTTGCCCCCGGCCAGGTATCAGTAGATGGTCGGGACGACCATTGTTAAAGGTGGGGGGAAATGTCACAGTGGTACATCCTTTGTCCTATGATCCTTATATTTTATATTCTATTGTGTGGCTTTTATCATTCTACAGCGTGGGTTTTATCAGTATTTATCAATGATATTTGTTTGCTTTTTATTTGTGTGCTGTGTGGTTTTAGTTAGGCATTCTCATTTTACTATTGCATGAGTGTGGTGTGTTAATTGCATGATTGACGTGATGGATCAGTAAATGGGAACAGCTGTGAACCTGGACTTGACCACACCCCCTTACAGCCTCAAGACATTCTTATTGGTTAACAACGAGACAAGGTGTTTGGAGATGTGCTTTTAAATGATTGGAGACAGGTGTACGGGAGGAGAACAACAGAGGAGCGCACTGACACAGACAGGCAGAGCAAGTGGATCGAGGCAGGACGAGTGGCTGGAACGGACCGACGTGGGTGACCCAGACCCGGACCACACAGCGCCAGACGGGACGCGGAGGCGGAAAGGCTTGGTTCAACGCGCTTGATCAGCTAAGTACAGGAACGTGATCAGCTGAACCCAAGCCTTGTGTGTGTGTGAGCTAACCCCTACGCAAATCCAGACTGAGGGCATCATTTATTCTTTCACAGCAGAGCCCAGCACGACGCAGAGGCCAACGCGACGCAGCCTGACCAGACACAGCCAGACGAGTCGCCACGGACGGAAAGACTTTGTTCAACGCTCGCTATAAGCTAAGTAAAGGAACGTGACTCAACCAAGCCTGTGTGCATGTGCATCAACCTTCTTTGAATGTGGCTCCTGCCTGAAGGTGTCCTCTCCTCCTCCACAGCAGCTCTACAGCCAGCCAAGGTTCAGACCAGAGTGCTGTGACGGGACGCCAGCGACTCGGACATTGGACTCTTCTACCCACCACAGCACCCCAGCAGAGCCTTCTCCTCCTTGGACATTTTTATTAGGATTTAACTGGACTTTTAGGAATTGTTGATTATTGTTTTTATTGACTTGGATACACTTTTAATTATTAAACCATTTAAACTTACCTATTTGTCATTGTCTCACCTTTTTAACAGTGGAACCATTTTAATTGCTGGTATTTTAAAGAACTCTGTGTGACATTTTCACCAAAAATCTAGATTGAAATTGGTGATGCATTTGTCAGTCATATCTGTAATGGCGTGATGAGAACCCTTGCCCTTGCTGCTCGCATGGCCTGTCCTATTGCAGCTATGTTTAATTCACAGGTCTTGCCAGCAAACAGTTCTTTGAGGATAAGCTGAAGGGCTTCCATGTTTCCTTTGGCAGATGATATATTTTGAGGGATATGCATCTCTGGGAATCTTGATATCTTTTATCTCAGTCTTTACCAGTCTGGCAGCAGTTTTCACAAGACACACTTTTTCTTCATCAACATCATTATTGTCCTTCCTAGATGCATGCAAAAATGCACTCAAAATATTTGAGGCCTTCGGCTTCAATGTAACCACTTCTGGTTTGCCATTGATTTCTGTAATGATTATTTGATCACCACTCATAGACGGATTATGACTTCACGGGCCCCTGGGCATGCCCCCCTCACGGGCCCCCCCTCACAGCGCAATTTTTTTTTTTTTTTTTTGCCCCCCGATTTTTTTTTATCCAGAATGCAACTCGGGCAAGTTATCAGATATCTGCACTGATTGCAAAGGGTGGACAGCTTTTTCATGTGGTGACTTTGTGAAACAGTGTCTGAATGTGGCTGCAGATATACTGTGTTCACTCCTGAGATTGCATCCCTGCAAATTGTCATGGCAAATTGTTTACAAAAGATGAACAATAAAGCTGATTTTCAAAGTACCTTGAGGATTTTTCAAGTTGTGAATTAAGTCAAATTTCTCTCTTGATTACAAAGGTGGAAAATACAACTGTTTTTAACTGGGTGTTTACTGATTAAATGTTTAAGCTCCCCACAAATGCAGATGTTTTTTTTTAAATATATATAACCAATTGCAAATTATTACAATTACCAAACAGATAAAAAGTAGATTATTATATTGAAATGTTATTTTAGATTTAGAATGTTAATTTTCTATAAAACACAATACATTTTAATGTAATTCCACAACGTTTATTTTTGGCCCTCGGCCCTCCACCCAGATTGAGTTTTGGCCCTTCATGGGAAAGAATTTGGGCACCCCTGAGCTAGAGTCTCTTCGCAGGCCGCCTGCGAAGTGAGCTCAGGGGCCCATAAGCTAGAGTCTCAGCTGCGAAGTGAGCTCAGGGGCCCATAAGCTAGAGTCTCAGCTGCGAAGTGAGCTCAGGGGCCCATAAGCTAGAGTCTCAGCTGCAAAGTGAGCTCAGGGGCCCATAAGCTAGAGTCTCAGCTGCAAAGTGAGCTCAGGGGCCCCATCAGTTAGTCTCTTCGCAGGCCGCCACAGGCTAGGTGAAGAGACTCTAGCTCATGGGCCCCCTGAGCTCTCGGGCCCCTGGGCGAGTGCCCGGTATGCCCGTTCAGTAATACAGCCCTGTCACCACTTCAAGGTATTGTTCAATTTTCACAGTTAGGTCTCCAAGTGCAATTTGCTCATCATCATTCTGTTCTAAATAGCTGTCTGCTCTTTTTCTTTGGACAACCATGTTCTTCAGCAAAGGTCTGAGGTATTTGTTTTTTGGTACAGATAGATGGCATCTGCAGCATGAAGATCTTGGGCAAATTAATCCTGAAGGTCTTCTTCCTCTGTGGTGTTTTATGGCAGTTGGCATCCTTTATGTTGCATTACCGCCTCCTTCTGAATTTATCCATCCACTGTTTCCCTACATTCTGTAAAACCCGATCCCCTCTGCTCTTCTGTTGGTCTTTCCTGAAAGTCTTCTTCTTTTTCTTCTAATGGCTTTCTGGCAGACTGATGCCTTGCGGTGGTCCGACCTAACAGGAAACATAAGTGGGCGGGCGGCGTGTGTGCCACGATTGTGATGTCATGATTGTCATGTATCAGTGATGTCATCAGTGATGTCACTTGAGCAATTGTGATGTCATCAGTGATGTCGCAATTGTGATGTCATCAGTGATGTCACTCGAGCAATTGTGATGTCATCAGTGATGTAATAAATCCTTCTGTGGTGTTTTATGGCAGTTGGCCTCCTTGTTGCATTACGGCCTGGCTGAGGCTTTATAAGTGGTGGAGGGAGAAGAGCACAAGTGGTACATCATCTCCAGAGTAAGTGTGTATTGTTTATTTATTTTTGTTTATTTGCACAAAGAAAATGAATAACAACAGATAGTACAAGTATCTTAATAAGCTATTATTAAGCTATACCTATTAGTAAGCTATTAGCTAACTAGTAAGTGCTTATTAAGCTAGCCTACTTTGGATTTGAGGATTTCCTTGAATTTTGATGAATTGCAAAAGCAAAGACCTGAGATATTTAAGACTGCTAACTTTATTTCTAAGGCCTGGAATAGAAGGCAAACACAGCTCTTTTAAGTAGGTTCAGGCTGTGGTTTTCATGCTGTACAACTTCACTGTATGTATTTTGGGTATTTTTGTTGGTTTTATGTTTGATCATTGTTTGTTTAAATGATGAACAGTAAAAGTGTCCTGTAAGCCCATAGGGGCTGGGCTTCATTGGAAGCATGACACTTAAATAAAGAAAATCAATCAATCAAATCTAGTAGGACGAACATCGGACATTCAGCTCAGGACGCCATGATATGCGACGGTCTCGTGTCTGTATGAAGAGGACTGGAAACACAGTTTAAAAAAACGGGCCTGCTTATAGGCCAGGTTTAATATGAGCGAAGAGCTATTTAGAATTGTTATGAGATGCCTTCAATTCGGCATAACGCAACATACAGGCTAATAGGCACATTGGAGGCAGCACTTATTTCAATAAAATCTCAACTTTGCATCTAGGATAATTTGGGACCACGTGGACATTTTTCCTAGACTAGCCCGGGCTGTCAGACAGAACATCTTCATACTGGTCAATTCTAAAGATGAACCCAGCAGAGCAGATGCAGCTGGGAGCTGAAAGTAAAATGCAGACAGGGAGAGGCAGAACTTAAAACAAGGCACACAAGAAATCTGGTGTGGTGTGATATAGGGACAAGAAAAGGGATGTGTGGATTAGGGGTCTCATGATATATGACGATAACCATGAGATAAAAAAATAATAGTCTTAATAATATACAATATTAACCTATCTACAGTAATTACCTTTTGTTCCTCATTTAAAATAACTCATCTCTGTCTGGTTTGTCTTCAGCTTCACTGAGAGAGAAAATGGCTTCCAGATCAGAGGAGTATCTCTCCTGTCCTGTCTGCCATGACATCTTTAAAGATCCAGTCATCCTGTCGTGTAGCCACAGCATCTGTAAAGCCTGTCTGCAGAGATGGTGGAGAAGTCAACAAATACATGCCTGTCCAGTGTGTAGTGCTACATCTTCACAGAGTAAACCGCCTTGTAACTTGGTGTTGAAGAACATGTGTGAGGCTTTCTTACTGGAGAGAGATCAGAGAGCTTCAGCAGGATCTGAGCTTCTCTGCAGTCTGCACTCTGAGAAACTCAAGCTCTTCTGTCTGGACCATCAGCAGCCAGTGTGTATCATCTGTCGAGATTCAGAAACACACACGGACCACAGATTCAGACCCATCGAGGAAGTTGCACGGCATCACAAGATGGAACTTCAGGAGTCACTGAAGCCCTTACAGGAGAAACTGGAGCTCTTGCATGAAGTTAAAGGAAACTGTGATCAAATAGCAGAACACATTAAGGTCCAGGCCCGACGCATAGAGAAGCAGATTAATGAGGAGTTTATGAAGCTTCACCAATTTCTACAAGAGGAAAAGGAGGCCAGGATCGCTGCACTGAGGGAGGAAGAGGAGCAGAAGAGTCAGATGATGAAGGAGGACATTGAGGGTCTGAGCAGAGAGATGGCAGCTCTTTCAGACACAATCAGAGTTGTAGACGCTGGAGACGCTGTCTGGTTCGTGCAGAACTATAAGGCTACAGTGGAAAGAGTCCAGCAGCACACACTTCTGGAGGATCCACAGCTGCCGGTCTCAGGAGCTCTGATGGATGAGGCCAAACACCTGGGCAACCTGAGGTTCACAGTCTGGGACAAGATGAAGGAGATGGTCTCCTACACGCCTGTGATTCTGGACCAGAACACTGCTGATCCATACCTCGCCCTGTCTGAAGATCTGACCAGTGTAGCATTTGGAAATAAGCATCTTCTTCCTCATAATCCAGAGAGGTTTTCTGACTCCTGCGCTGTCCTCGGCTCTGAGGGCTTCAACTCAGGAACTCACAGCTGGGTTGTTGAGGTTGGAGACAGTGAAGCCTGGGATGTAGGTGTGGTACCAGAATCTGTTGAGAGAAAGGGAGATCGTATAGAGTCTGAATTATGGGTAATAAGGTTAATTGAGGGTGAATACAGAGCAGACTCGCTATCAGCTTATACTGGTGTCTCAGTTGAGAAGAAGCCCCAGAAGGTCAGAGTGCATCTTGACTGGAACAGAGGAAGGCTGTCATTCTCTGATCCTGATACTAACACACACATACACACCTTCACACACACTTTCACTGACAGGCTGTTTCCATACATTTGTACTTCGGATGAATGTTCTCTGAATATTTTACCTGTGAAGGTCTCTGTAACAGTGGGCCAGCACAGTTAGGGACATGTCCACCAACTAACATGTTGAGGGCTTGAAAGCGCTGGTGCTGAGCTGAAATAGGGAACTTTTTTCTTCTTATTTTGCTTTACCTCAAAGTAGGCGAGCAGGAATTTTCTCTATTTAGACTGCAGGTAAAAGTTCACCCTGTGTTCTTTGGTTCTCCATCGGAAGTGTTACATTTATTTTATCAGATTTTATTCCAGATTCTTAGTTGCTCTACACGAGTGGTTCCCAACATCTTTTTTTTCCCAGATTTGTCTCCGCAATTGTACTTGGCCAATTACCCCTGCTGTCCTGGCTGTTGCACTACCCCCCACCCCGCTGATCCGGGGAGAGTTGTAGACTGGCGGTTACAGCCTGCCAGCAGTACAAGGAGCAAAAATCGATAAGTTATCTTTGGTAATCACAAAGGAATCAAATAAAAGAATAAACATTTAATTGTCTATGTTTGAAGTTACAGTTAGGTGTTTGGTTAATAAACTTTTTTAGGTTGCGTTTTTGCTAGCTTATCCAAAAAGTGACAAGATGACCCAATGGCTGGTTCTGCCGAGGGTTCCGTCATACGGAAGTGGGCGTGGTTTCATCTAAATTGAGTTGGAAAAACAATAGAGATCAATGAATTAAAAGCAACAATATAAAATAATAATTATTAGTTAAATGAAGGACAATTATGTGTTTTTGTGTCCAAGGTGTTGCCGATCATACAACCAGTCAGCCTCTTAGCTGATCAGATAGATTATCCATATATAAATTAAAGAGAGCTGGGGAGAGTACCCCCCTGCCAAACTCCATTAACAACGCCAAAGGGGGTGGAGACTATTGCCCCATTACATTTCAATTGAAATGCAGGATATATAAGATACATTCATACAAACATAATTTTAAAATGATGTTCTCTAATTAGTTTAATCTAATTTTGAGACGATTCGCATTTTATAATTAATTTAGAACGGAATTGTTATGGCAATCAATCGTCTCACAATATGTTTCAACTGATAGACAATGATATTGAAATATTGTCTAGCCCAATATTAAGTGAACTCTGCTGTGTGGAGTATCATGTCTCTTCAGGGATTGAGGATGACCAAAACATTTTCCATTTTCCAAGGACCCCTCATTTAGTCCACATTAGGGCCACAGACCCCCATTTGATTGTTTCTCTTCCAAATCTGAGAATATTTATATTGTTAGATATGATTTTGTCCTGAATTCCTTGACTATTTGTATTCTGGGCAGAGAGCGATACCAGTGAATCTATGATCAAAACCCTCATTCTTCTACAATTCCCAACCAGGGGTACGTGTACCCCTAGGGGTACTTGAGCAGCTTGCAGGGGGTAGGCTACTTGGAAATTGCAATGTATTTCCAAAATGCTAAAAACTGGCAACTTTTTCCAATTGAAAACTCAAAATTGTAGGCTATTAAAGAGGAGTCATTCAAATTATTTTCATTTAATGAGATGTGGTAGAGAGGCCTACTAAAAGTTTAATATAACAACTTGAGGAGAATTATGGACACACATGAGTGAGGGGGTAGGCTACTATCGGCATGGTAAAACAGCTCAAGGGGTACATAACAAAAAAATGGTTGGGAACCACTGTTCTACATGATTCTTCTATGATTGTTCCCTTCTTGCAAATTAAATAATGGTAATTTATCAATCACCTGCTGGAGCCCCCTCATGGACCTCACATTGAGAACCACTGGCCTAGTGACTTGATCCTACTTTAATGGTCTTTGTGTTGGTGGATCTTGTGATGTCGGGGGTACGGTGGCGCAGTCGGTAGCGCTGTCGCCTCACAGCTAGAAGGTCCTGGGTTCGATTCTCGCCTGGGACGCTGTGGGCGCTGGAGGTGTGACCCCCCCATATCTTCAGTGCCTACTGCCCAGGTGGCCTATCTCGTCGAAAGGGCCTTTCTGTGTGGAGTTTGCATGTTCTCCCCGTACCCCCCAGGGGGTTCCTCCGTACATAGCCCCCCCACTAAAAACATGCAGAAGATCGTCATCCGACCAGTGATGGCAACATCTGAAGTTGGTCCAATGATGGTCCAATGATGGTCCCCGGGCGCTGGAAAAAAAAAGCGACCACTGCTCTTGGCCTGCCCCCTGGAGGGAAGGACAAGCCTGGATGGGTCAAATGCAGAGGACATATTTCACCGGCCACCGTCAGCATGAATGTGTGTAGTGGCCGCATGCATGTGTTGTAGTGTGTTCGTGTGACAATAAAGACGGGCTGCCGTCTGAAATCGTGTTTTTTTGACGTGTCAAAGATGTGTGAGAGAAGTGCTAAAGCTGTCCTGGAGTATGAATAAAGGAGTTGCAGGTTGATTGAAGATGAACACGAAAGCCATAAGCAATTTGGATTGGGTGAATGTACCTATACTGACTGTAAAGCGCATTGGATAAAAGCGCTATATAAATGCAGGCCATTTACCATTAAATCTACACACTTGTGACCCTGTTTTTCTATGATTTTTTTTTCTACTGCCAACTGTTTCCAGTTAACTATGAGTTGTGCCAAACAAACATTAATATCTCAAAAAACTATGATCACATCACTTATATTTTGACATTCTAAGTGAGAGCAGAATTAGCTCAAGAGTTCGATGTATAATATGCGTGTCGGGTTAAAGTTGTGTGAACTGTCGCAGTTTTTAAATTGTAAACACGGTCAGCCCGGCTAGTCAGACGCTCAAATTCAGGCTGGGTTCCATTGCCGTTGCCACCCAGTGAGAGAAGGGTCTGGCTGCAGCTGCTGGGCGGACCTCACGCCTCCGCAACTGACAGGAAGTCACGTGACCTCCGCAGCGGAAGTTCTTGTTGTTCATGTTTGTAATGTTTGATGTCACGGTCACAAACATTTTATGTTGAAAACCGGAACCGGATATCCTTGTATAGGGAGAGATGAGGCACTAGATCTCCCCTGGCCCCATAGTCTCTTAGAACAGACGAGTTGGCAATTTTCAAATGCTTCCGCCATACCGTCTGTACTTCGTGGGGGAGAATCATGCACCAACCGGAATGGGAAGTAGAAAGGCGGGTTTTCCGCTCATTAGTCCAATCAGAATAGCAGAAAGGCAGGTCTTCCGCTCAATAGTCCAATCAGAATCCAATATGCCGCATTTTTCGTGGACACGTGTCGTGATTGGTCGGATTCCGTCGAACTTCTTTCCTGTCTGAAGATTTTTTTCCCAACTTCCTTGTGCATGTTCTGGGGGTGTAACGAGTATAGCTGCATTCACCGGATGTAGATGAGACAGTCTGTTTTAAGAGACTACTGGCCCCATAATGTGACGCTGCTACTGTACTCCTGCTGTACTCCGATATTTTCCTACAGCAGTCAGCGTCACACAGCGTTCGAATCGTCAATGGGTGGGAAACGTTGTTCAAAAAGCTCTCCTACCCGTATCCGACCTCCGATTACAGATCCGAAGATATGATAGTAACCCCAGTGAAGCCAGTAATTTGAATGGCGCTGTTAAAAATGATACTGCTGCGTGAAACAACCGTTTAGAAGCAGTCTTTCCACAGCCTGCGCTGAATTTACAGCAGGGTGTGTTTGATCTCACTATCATGGTGCACCACTTGCATGTGGCGAGCAAACAACACATGCAGTCACACGGAGACGGCGGCTCAGTCAGTGATCAACGCAAATCAAGTGCACCTGGGAAGCAAAACATGTCATTAAATACTCAAACTCCCAAGGTTCCTGTCGGCACTAGGAAGCTAGCCTGGGTAAACCCAGCCGCCACGTGACCTGCTCTCAGACCTGCTCTCAGTCACTACCTTGTGACTGCAAGCAGGGTAAGCCTGAGAGCAGGTCACTGGGGGCTGGGTTTACCCAGGCTACTAGGAAGCTTCTCCTGTCCTCAATACGGCACAGGCACCTGAACTAGCCCTATGGCTCTGTAATTTCATCTCTGACAGAAGGCAGAGGGTCCGCTACCAGGGTGCACTATCTGAATGGGAGCATCTTTCATGTGGTGTTGCCCAAGGGACATTGCTCGGAGCAGTACTCTTCCTGGCGCTTATTGACGATGCTGCCCAGGACTCCACCTGCCCTGTATGGAAGTATGTAGACGACATGAACCTGCTGGAAGCTAGAAAACACATGCAACCATCACAATTACAAAGCCAACTTGACAATCTCCATACATGGACAACCTCCAATGACATGCTTCTCAATGAGAAGAAATGTCTGGTCATGCATATAACATTCAGCAGAAACCCACCTTCACCTGCACCGCTCTCCATCAACAACACTGTTCTTAAAGCTGTCCCTAAACTCAAAATCCTTGGCCTCATCATTCAGAATGACCTTCGCTGGAACAGCCAGGTGGATGCCATAACATCAAATGCAAATAGGAAATTGTTCTTCTTGAAGCGCCTCAGGCGTTTTTCTGTCTCCACTGATGACCTTCTAACCATATACCTTGGATATGTACGACCTTTACTGGAGTATGCTGCCCCCATCTGGAATGCTGGCATCACACAAGCTCTTTCATCCCAATTGGAGCGGGTACAGAAGAGGGCCTGTCGCATCATCCTCGGCCCCAACTATGACCACTACTCAACCGCCCTGTTAAAGCTAGGGCTCACTGGCCTGCTTCCCGACGTGAGCAGATCTGTCTGTCATTTGCCCAAAACCTCCAAACCTCCCAATTCGCCAACTGGCTACCCCCAACACGTCTGCAGATCTCTGGCCGTATAACCCGGAACTGTCATAAACTGAACAATCCCCTCACAAAAACACGCCGCCATCAGAACTCTCCCATTCCATATCTGACTAGACTCCTGAACCAACATATTATCCCATAACATGTCCTGTTGATTTAGTTTGCTCTTGTTTATGCCTGAAGTCCCATTTTAGTTATGTGCTGTTTTGAATTTTTAACTTGTGTCGATGTCTGCTTTTTAACCTGTAAATTGGTAATTAATTCAGCCTACGGACTGCTATATGCCAATAAAGTACTACTACTACTACTACTAGGCTGTGGAAAGGCAGTGGTTGGGGTCCCCATTTTAAAACCAGGGAAGGACGCAGCACAGCCAGGGTCATACAGGCCTATTGCACTGACAGCGGTGTTATGTAAAATAATGGAAATAATTGTCACTGATAGGTTAGTGTATAAACTGGAGAAGGAGGGGTGGTTTACTCCAAAGCAAAGTGGGTTTCGCAGAGGGAGGAACACCATGTGATCGCTTTCTGATAAAGAAAGCCATGATAAATAAAGAGGGAGTAGTCGCCATGTTTCTTGACATTGAAAACGCGTACGACATGGAAGGAGGGGTTGATTATAAAGCTGTATAAAGCAGGTTAGGGTTGGTGAGGCTTTTTCTGTAAGTATTGATAATGGAACTCCGCAGGGAAGTGTGATTAGTCCAGTCTTATTTAACATCATGATAAATTACATCTTTCACGACATTGGGGCTGGTTTTGGACTCTCCCTATTTGCAGATGATGGGGCAGTCTGGAAAAGAGGCAGAAATATTAAACACACAACTGAGAGAATGCAGGAAGCACTGAATAAAATTGTTGATTGGGGAAGCAGGTGGGGATTTAAGATATCAGTGGAAAAAACAAAGTATGTTGTATTTGATCATAAGAAAACTGAGTGTCAGGGTTTGTTTATGTATGCGCAGGCAATTGAGACGGTAAAATAATTCAAATTTTTGGGAGTGCACCTTGATGAAAGGTTAACATGGAAAAAGCATATAGACAGCATAGTCACAAAGTGTGAAAAGGTAATCAATGTAATGTGGTCCCTCTCAGGAAGTACATGGGGTGCAGGTCAGGACACACAATTAATGATATCCAGAGCAATGATAAGATCAAGAATAGACTATGGGTGTTTATGTTATGGAACAGCAGCCAAATCATCTCTCAAGAAATTGGAGGTAGTGCAGGCAAAGGCACTGAGAGTTTGCTGTGGGGCCTTCCGTACCTCTCCAATTCCAGCTTTACTTGTAGAAATGGGGGAAACTCCATTGGGAATACGACGAACAAAACTAGCAATGGAATATATATGTAAACTAAGGGGACACCAAGGGGAGAACCCAGTAAAATTAGTTTTGGAAGACGCATGGGAATGGGGCAGAGTAGGAGCGAAGGAGTGTTTCATATTCAAAGTTAATAAAGAGATGGAAGAGCTGGAGTTGGGACAGGTAGGGGTGGCCCCTATAATTCACTGGCCAGTTGTACCACCGTGGCTTTTACCTACACCAGAAATAGATTTCACTGTTTTAGAAATGATAAGAAAACATGAGAATACGGATTATAGTAAAGTATGGGGCCCAATATCCCAAAACTGGAAAATCTGGATTTGCATTTTACGTTCCAGATTTGGAAATTGTGAAATCTAGACGACTGTCTGAGGGGGTTTCAGCTTATACAACAGAACGAATTGTTATAATATGGGCATTGCAGTGGGTGGAGGAGGTGAGGCCGAGCCAGGCAGTCATATGCTCGGATTCGGCCTCACTTCTGATGACTTTGAGGGGAGGAAGATAGGAGCCCGCTCAGATCTTGTAGTGGAGCTGTTGGTTCTGTTGTATAGGATTGAGCATGCTGGAGGTTCAGTGGGGTTTCTGTGGGTGCCAGCTCATGTGGGAGTGGAAGGGAATGAGGTAGCTGACATGGCAGCTAAAAAGTCCCTGAAGAGAGATGTCGATCTGAGAGTGCCCATTGGGACGTATGAGTGTAGATCCATTATCAAAAGAAGAATAACAGCTATGTGGCAGAAAGAGTGGGAAAATGAAAAGAAGGGGCAGCACTATTTCGATATAGCCTACAAAATAGTGTAAGAAAAGAGCATTGTTATTTAGAGAGTGAGAGAGACACACAGTTGTGATGACTAGATTGAGACTGGGGCACTGTGGACTGGCATGGGACTTGGCAAAGATGGGAAAACATGAAGATGGATTGTGTGTGTGCAACATGCAAAAAACAACAAACTGTGAAACACATACTCATGGAATGTAACTGTTACACACAAGAAAGAGAATTAATTATCAAAAGAAGAATAACAGCTGTGTGGCAGAATGAGTGGGAAAATGAAAAGAAGGGGCGGCACTACTTCGATAATCAAAATAGTGTAAGAAAAGAGCATTGTTTTTTAGGGAGTGAGACACACAGTTGTGATGACTAGATTGAGACTGGGGCACTGTGGACTGGCATGGGACTTGGCAAAGATGGGAAAACATGAAGATGGATTGTGTGCAACATTCAAAAAACAACAAACTGTGAAACACGTAGGCCTACTCATGGAATGTAACTGTTACACACAAGAAAGAGAAAGGCTGTATGCTGCTGTATTAAGCCTGGGCACAAAGACTGTATCAATGAAGAGCCTGCTGAATCCCACTGAGAATCAGGCAAGGACTGTGAAAGCAGTCCTTGAATTCATCGCCGCCACAGCAGGATTACTCCTGTGGAATTAGAAACACCATAAACAGTAATATTTCCGACCAGTAAGAGGCAGCAATGTGCCGTAAGGCATCTAGTCTGCCGGAAAGCTATCCGAAGAAGAAGAAGAACGTGTTCCGGTCGCGCGTGCGCATGTGTGCGCGCCAAATATCAGCTCCCACCAACACGGAACAGCTGTGAGCCATGTTTAGGCCTTAACGGCATTCAATCTGCCGAAAACGACTATTTACTGTAAGTATTTAGCTATATTTCTGATGTGTGATGTTTTGTTTAGTTGTTATCAAAATCTAGTAGATTTTGATACTTAGGGTTTACTTAGACCTTCTTTCAACTGGGACAAAGCTCACTCACAGTTAGCCTTGTACCAAGACGCTGATTACATTACACTACATCAGCGTCTTGGATACTTGTCCCCTTTTCCGGTCGGCGGTTTTGGTTTTCCCTGATTTACGTGTCCATAAACGTTCAAATCCAACATGTAATGTACTCACTCTCAAAGCCACAGATGTTAGGAAGCTCTACGGAAGCGTCGCCGGGTCTTTGTATATTCCTTATTGTTCAATAAACGTGCATTTTATCCCAGATGTCCGACTTTTTCTCCTCACTTCTTCTTTGTCCCGCAATGAATGAGTGCACCGGCTGTCTACTGCGCCACAGCGCCTCTATAGCGGTTGGGAGGTGTATTGCACATTGGTTATATACACCTCCCAACCGCTATAGAGGCGCTGTGGCGCAGTAGACAGCCGGTGCACTCATTCATTGCGGGACAAAGAAGAAGTGAGGAGAAAAAGTCGGACATCTGGGATAAAATCATAAAATGCACGTTTATTGAACAATAAGGAATATACAAAGACCCGGCGACGCTTCCGTAGAGCTTCCTAACATCTGTGGCTTTGAGGGTGAGTACATTACATGTTGGATTTGAACGTTTATGGACACGTAAATCAGGGAAAACCAAAACCACCGACCGGAAAAGGGGACAAGTATCCAAGACGCTGATGTAGTGTAATGTAATCAGCGTCTTGGTACAAGGCTAACTCACAGTCACATTTTACCCCGCTAGCCGGGCGCTGAGCGAGAAGTGCCCGGCTAGCGGGGTAAACAGTCACCCCTGGATAAAGGACATTTTTAGAGAGACAGACCTGGCATATATTTTTCACAACATGCTTTGCTGTAACGTTAATATGGTGAAACAAGAGAGGAATGGGCAAACGTCATAGGTCTAACCTAAGCTCATGTTCAGATGAAGCAGCGTTTTGGTCCTGAGCCCAATGTCACTTCCTTTCTAACCAGAAGCCAGAGTTCTTTGTGCTCAGCTGAGAAGTATCCTGCCTCTTGCCATTGAAGTAGGGCGGTTCACAGCTATAGCAGAAGAGAACAGGATATGCAATGTCTGTGAACTAAAGGATGTTGAAAATGAGTTTAATTTCATGTTTTATTGTACTCTATATGAAGATTTGAGGATTTCCTTATTTGATGAAATGCAAAAGCAAAGACCTGAGGTATTTAAAAATCTACACGGCAGCTGCGCCACCTTAAAACCTTGGCGCTCAGATCCTTTCCTTTCATCTTCCCACAACAGCCTTCCCCCCTTGAGAGTAGTAGTAGCAGAGCGTAGCAGAGCAGAGATTTAGAGATTTAGTAGCATTTAGTAGAATTTAGTAGCATAGCGAGTATTTAGCATAGCGATTAGTAGATTAGTTTGTGAGATTGTGTAGTGAGTGGATTTGAGTGCTTGGTGTGAGGTGAGTGGGTGGGTTGTGTGAGTGTGTGTGCTAGCGAGTGTGCCTGTGTTAGCGTTTTATTAGCTTTAGCATTTAGCGTTAGGTAGGAACTGTGGTGTAAAAAAATAAAAATAAGTGTCTGTGTGTCTCTGTCTGTCTGTCTGTGTGTCACTGTTTTGTTAGCGAGTGTGCCTGTGTTAGCGTTATTAGCTTTAGCATTTAGCGTTAGGTCAGGTAGGATCTGTGGTGTAAAAAAAAAAAAAAGTGTCTGTGTGTCTCTGTCTGTCTGTGTGTCACTGTTTTGTTAGACTAGCGTTAGTGTTAGACTAGCGTTAGTGTTAGACTAGCGTTAGTTAGTTTAGCTGGCATGCCAAAGGCCAAGGCTAAATGTGGTGGGCCGCGCCCAGGAGCTGGACAGCTCACACTGCAACAGGCTCTCAGCCGTGCTGTTCGGGAGAGAGATCTTCCTGAGACAGACACCGATGAGCCGGAGGAGACATTGTCATCATCATCTCCTGACGACGCCAGAGATGAAGAATGGCGGCCCCCTGGCCCTGGACCTAAGAGGCGAACCTTCTTGGACGAGGCGGCTTCCAGAGGTTAGAACCTACATATAGATAGCCTACTTTATTGATCCTTTACAGGAAACTATTACTACTAAAGCTGTAAATGCCAGACGATTGTATGCATAGATGACTTCTCGATTGTTGACAAAAATGTGATATTGTAAGTTCTGATATTGTAAGTCGATTTGAATAAAATCGTCTGCCAAATGCCGTAATGTAATGTAATGTCTAATAATAAAAAGAAGCAGGAGAAAAATAATAATAATAATAATCATGAGTGCAAAAAGTATTCATAAAAGTGACTTACAGTGTATATACATAGGAACAGGCATCACTGGCCAGCAAGTAAAAAAAACAATGGAGGTAGAAATGTAAAAAATAAAATAAACACACACCCACACACCTTTTATTATTCATCAATTTATTTTCGTCAACACAAAGCTTGGTAAGAATAACGATCCTGCAATTAGTTAGCATACTAATAATACTAGAGCCCGACCGATATGGGATTTTTGAAACCGATACGATACCGATTTTAGGGAATAAAAAATTACAGATACCGATAATATCGTCCGATATTTTTTTTTTTTTTTTTTTTTTTTTTATCATCAAATGTTTATCCCCCATTAGTGCTAATCCCCCATTAGTGCTAATTTTTTATTTATTTATCCTGGTTGCTGCTCCACCCTCTGCCGATCTGGGGAGAGCCGAAAACTGGCTCCATGCTTCCACATGGGCAGTTAGCCAGCCGCTTCTTTTCACCTGACGGGAAGCTTCACCGGTAGGACATAGCACGTGGGAGGATCACGATATTCCAACGAGTTCCCCTCCCTCCGAACAGGCGCCCTTAACGACCAGAGGAGGCACCACATCAGCAACCCTCAAATATCAAACACTTGACAAAGATATGATTGAGTTGACATGAATTGAAATATGTGATGTAGGCAGGATATTTTACAGCTTATTAATAAACTCAATGCAATGAAACAGTAAACTTAACTGGGAATTTAATAATTATAAATAACTAGAAATACAAAAACACAATAGAACAAATAGTTAAGAAAAAATATCAAATATACACAACATGCTGTCCATGCTGTCTATAACTTATATATATAAAAAAAAAAAAAAAAAAAACGGCCGATAAAAAAAAAATATATCGGCCGATACCGATATATCGATAATCGCCAATATCGGCTGATAATATCGGCGGGCCGATAATATCGGTCGGGCTCTAAATAATACCATGTAAAATATTCAATTTCAGAGTTGGAGCACAGCTCGGAGGAAGATGACGACGAAGAGGAAGGGGCTCCCCTCAGCTCGGAGGAAGATGACGACGAAGAGGAAGGGGCTCCCCCCAGCGTCACACGTCCCCCCAGCGTCACACGTCGTGCGCGCTTGACCTCCAGTGATGAAGGTGAGATGAAGGCCATTTTAGAATTACAATTATTCATCTGATATTGAAAACAAACTTTTTTCCTTCAAGAAATGTCAATATATTTTTATAAACTCACTTTTACTATACAGAAGAGTCGGAGGGGGAGGAGGAGGAGGAGGAGGAGGAAGAGCATCTGCCGGCATCTTCAAGCAAAAGAGGTGAGAAGATTATTGGATTTTGTCAAAAAGACAGCTTGTTTACATATCACAATTGTCTGAAGAAAAACCTTTTATTTCATTGTTTTAGCGGGCAAGTCTCGTCCCTCCCTGGATCCTCCGAGCTGGCGGGATATGGCTGACTGGAGCCCCAAAACGCTGCCATTCACCGCAGTGCCAGGTCCCAGTGCGGCAGCATCACTCCAGTCCGACAAGCCTGTCGACTTTGTGGAACTGTTCCTCTGCGACGAGCTGCTGTTGCTCATTGTTGATCAGACCAACAAGTACGCGGAACAGTGCATTGCTGTCGTAGATGAGCTGCGTCTGCCATACTCCAGGGTAAACGCCTGGCAACCGCTGACCCTGGTGGAGCTGAAGCGGTTTCTGGGTTTGCTTTTCCTTACTGGGCTCATCAAGAAGCCGAGTCAAGCAGAGTATTGGTCTGTTGATGTGGCGCTTGAAACACCATACTTCGGGAGCACAATGCCACGCAACAGGTTCCAGCTCATTTGGCGGTTTCTCCACTTCAGCGATAATCGGGAGGTCGATGGCAGCGACCGGCTCCACAAGGTTCGTCTCGTCCTGGATCTGCTCCTCTCCAAATTCAAGGAAATGTACCAGCCGTCACAAAACATCTCGGTGGATGAAGGGATGATGCACTTTCGAGGACGATTACGTTTCCGTGTCTACTCTCCTGCCAAACCCACCAAGTACGGTATCAAGAGCTACATTCTGTGTGATTCAGCCAATGGTTACTGCTACTCCATGAAGCCATACTGTGGAACTCACAGTACCCTGCAGGACACCGTGCGCTTCCTGATTGCCGGCCTTGAGGGTTTTGGATATCGCTTGTGGATGGACAACTTCTACAACAGCGAGTCAATGTGTCGTCTTCTCCTCGGCCTCCAGATCCACTCAGCTAGCACACTCCGTGTGAACAGGGGAGAACCGCCGTCCATCCGCGAGGTAACCACGTCTGACCTGGCAGTAGGTGAACAACGCGCTCGTCACAATGACACAGTGATGGTCCTGGCATGGCGAGACAAACGCATCGTCCGGATGATTTCTACCTTCCACCAGGATGAGATGACAACTGTGGAGGTCAGACAAAAAGGTAACAGTGAGAGAGTCCCCCAGAGGAAGCCAGCATGCGTGGTTGAGTACAACCAGTACATGAGTGGTGTGGATCGCCTGGACCAGAAGATCTCCTATTACCCATTCATCAGGAAGACTGCAAAATGGAGCTCAAAGTTTGTAATGTACCTGATGCAGATCGCAATGAGCAACGCGTTCATTGTGTACAGGGCACGCAACCCAACGACCAGCTGCAGAACCCTGAAAGACTTCATCCTGTCTGTGGTCAAATCCTGGCATCCCCCTCCTCCTCCGGCCCCTCCCCTCCACCCTCCTCCTCTGGCGGGAAATTACCAACCTCCTCTTCCAGGAAGAACACCAGTCCACCCACGCAAACGGTCCGCTTCAGCGAGGCTGGATATGGACTTCGCGGGACATGTGCCACTGCCAGTGGAAGTCCCAGCCACCAAAACAAAATCCATGTATAGAAAATGTGCCCACTGCGCAGCCAAGGGAGTCCGAAAAGAGACCAAGTATGTTTGCCCGAGCTGTGACCACGTACCTCTCTGCCTGTACCCGTGCTACTTTGAGTATCACTCACAGTGATACTTTCCTCCGACCCACCCCACCCCCGCTTCAGCCAGTGATGCAGTGTTTAGTTTAGTTTAGTTAGTGTCAACGAGTGTGTGGGCAGTCCATCAAGCTTTAGTATGTGTATTTGCTTTGACAGTTGAAAAGTAGAGGGGGAGAGACACTGGAGAGAAAGCTGTAGCGGGATTCAGTCCTTCAAGACTACAGTAACGTTACCTCCAAACACAAACTGCCTGCTGTCTGACTGTTGTCAAGCCGTCCAATAGCAGTGTCATTACTGTAACAAGAATAGTAGCAGTTGTAACACAGTAATAGCATCAGTCATGTGTATGCCTTTTTTTCATAAAATGTGTTGGTTCTTTTGAAAAAAAAAAAGAAAAAAAAAGCTGTTCTCAAATATTTGTAGAAAATAAATGGAAGATTCTTTTCACATACTTTTTGTTATTGAGTTGAGTTTCCAACCTTTCATTTGAGGTATTGCATTTTGTTCAACTCTAAGCAGAATTCATTCTGTGGGCTATCATGAAAATACTATGCATAAAAATGTGTTTTATTTGGAAACTACTTTGAAGGTTTTTTTGAAGAAAATACACTGCATGAAATGTTGTGTTTGGAATATTTGATTGTTACACACCAAATGAAAGCTTAGGAAGTGTACTTTCATCATCAAAAAAAAAAAAGTTGATATCATGTTTCTTTATGGAGATATGGCCTGCAACATACACCTTGATGCCATAAAAAGCAGCATCTTGAAGTTGGACTAAGCTGTTTTCAAATATTTGTAAAAAATAAATGAAACATTCTTTTTACATACTTTCTCCCCCAAGGTAAAGTAGACATTCCAACCTTTCATTTAGGTATAGCATTTTATCACACTTGAAGCAGAATTCATTCTGTGACCTTTGTTTACATAAAAGTGTGTTTATCTTGAAAAGTAAAAAAAGACAGCAGAAAACCCTTGAAAGTGCTCTTCTTTCAGAGGCTGTCATTTCATAATGGAACTGTCTAGAAACAAAATTTCTTCTTTGAAAGAAGCAGGAGTGTCCAATGTTTCATTAGAGTCCAGCCTTGTCCATATAGCCCTAATAGAAAAAATTCTATAGCTGTTTTCAACTGAATGGAAGTGAATCTGGCACAGGCTCCAGACAATTTTACTGAAGCGCTGTGGCACTCAATGTGTTAAGACTGCTAACTTTATTTCTAAGGCCTGGAATAGAAGGCAAGCACAGCTCTTTTAGGTTCAGGTTGTGGTTTTCATGCTGTACAACTTCACTGTATGTATTTTGGGTGTTTTTGTTGGTTTTATGTTTGATCATTGTTTGTTTAAATGATGAACAGTAAAAGTGTCCTGTAAGCCCACATGGGCTGGGCTTCATTGGAAGCATGACACTTAAATAAAGAAAATCAATCAATCAAATCTAGTAGGACGAACATCGGACATTCAGCTCAGGAGGCCATGATATGTGACGGTCTCGTGTCTGTATGAAGAGGACTGGAAACACAGTTTAAAAAAACGGGCCTGCTTATAGGCCAGGTTTAATATGAGCGAAGAGCTATTTAGAATTGTTATGAGATGCCTTCAATTCGGCATAACGCAACATACAGGCTAATAGGCACATTGGAGGCAGCACTTATTTCAATAAAATCTCAACTTTGCATCTAGGATAATTTGGGACCACATGCATGTTTTTCCTCAGACAGAACATCTTCATACTGGTAAATTCTAAAGATGAACCCAGCAGAGCAGCTGGGAGCTGAAAGTAAAATGCAGACAGGGAGAGGCAGAACTTAAAACAAGGCACACAAGAAATCTGGTGTGGTGTGATAAAAATATGGGGACAAGAAGGTATGGATTAGGGTTTCACGTGAGATTAAAAAAAATACAGTCTTAGTAATATACAATACCTACCCACAGTAATTACCTTTTGATCCTCATTTAAACTTTTAATTCATCTCTGGTTTGTCTTCAGCTTCACTGAGAGAGAAAATGGCTTCCAGATCAGAGGAGTATCTATCCTGTCCTGTCTGCCATGACATCTTTAAAGATCCAGTCATCCTGTCGTGTAGCCACAGCATCTGTAAAGCCTGTCTGCAGAGATGGTGGAGAAGTCAACAAATACATGCCTGTCCAGTGTGTAGGGCTACATCTTCACAGAGTAAACCACCTTGTAACTTGGTGTTGAAGAACATGTGTGAGGCTTTCATAGTGTTGAGAGATCAGAGAGCTTCAGCAGGATCTGAGCTTCTCTGCAGTCTGCACTCTGAGAAACTCAAGCTCTTCTGTCTGGACCATCAGCAGCCAGTGTGTATCATCTGTCGAGATTCAGAAACACACACGGACCACAGATTCAGACCCAGGAAGCTGCATGCCATCACAAGAAGGAACTTCAGGAGTCACTGAAGCCCTTACAGGAGAAACTGGAGCTCTTCCATGAAGTTAAAGGAAACTGTGATCAAATATCAGAACACATTAAGTTCCAGGCCCGACGCATAGAGAAGCAGATTAATGAGGAGTTTATGAAGCTTCACCAATTTCTACAAGAGGAAAAGGAGGCCAGGATCTGCACTGAGGGAGGAAGAGGAGCAGAAGAGTCAGATGATGAAGGAGGACATTGAGGGTCTGAGCAGAGAGATGGCAGCTCTTTCAGACACAATCAGAGCTGTAGACGTTGAAGATGCTGTCTGGTTCCTGCAGAACTATAAGGCTACAGTGCAAAGAGTCCAGCACACCCTTCTGGAGGATCCACAGCTGCCGGTCTCAGGAGCTCTGATGGATGAGGCCTAACACCTGGGCAACCGGGAACAAGATGAAGGAGATGGTCTCCTACACGCCTGTGATTCTGGACCGGAACACTGCTGATCCATACCTCGCCGTGTCTGAAGATCTGACCAGTGTAGCATTTGGAGATGGAGAGCATCTTCTTCCTAAAAATCCAGAGAGGTTTTGTGACTCCTGCGCTGTCCTCGGCTCTGAGGGCTTCAACTCAGGAACTCACAGCTGGGTTGTTGAGGTTGGAGACAGTGACACCTGGGATGTAGGTGTGGCACCAGAATCTGTCCAGAGGAAGGGAGATTTTATAGAATCTGGATTATGGGTAATTAGGTTCCTTATGGGTGTATACAGAGCAGTCTCGCTATCAGCTGATACTGATCTCTCAGTTGAGAAGGAGCCCCAGAAGGTCAGAGTGCATCTTGACTGGAACAGAGGAAGGCTGTCATTCTCTGATCCTGATACTAACACACACATACACACCTTCACACACACTTTCACTGACAGGCTGTTTCCATACATTTGTACTTCGGATGAATGTTCTCTGAATATTTTACCTGTGAAGGTCTCTGTAACAGTGGGCCAGCACAGTTAGGGACATTGTCCACCAACTAACATGTTGAGGGCTTGAAAGCGCTGGTGCTGAGGTGAAATAGGGAACTTTTTTCTTCTTATTTTGCTTTACCTCAAAGTAGGCGAGCTCTAGGAATTTTCTCTATTTAGACTGCAGGTAAAAGTTCACCCTGTGTTCTTTGGTTCTTCATCTGAAGTGTTAAATTTATTTTATCAGATTTTATTCCAGATTCTTAGTTGCTCTACACGAGTGGTTCCCAACTTCTTTTTTTGCCCAGATTTGTCTCCGCAATTGTACTTGGCCAATTACCCCTGCTGTCCTGGCTGTTGCACTACCCCCCACCCCGCTGATCCGGGGAGAGTTGTAGACTGGCGGTTACAGCCTGCCAGCAGTACAAGGAGCAAAAATCGATAAGTTATCTTTGGTAATCACAAAGGAATCAAATAAAAGAATAAACATTTAATTGTCTATGTTTGAAGTTACAGTTAGGTGTTTGGTTAATAAACTTTTTTAGGTTGCGTTTTTGCTAGCTTATCCAAAAAGTGACAAGATGACCCAATGGCTGGTTCTGCCGAGGGTTCCGTCATACGGAAGTGGGCGTGGTTTCATCTAAATTGAGTTTGGAAAAACAATAGAGATCAATGAATTAAAAGCAACAATATAAAATAATAATTATTAGTTAAATGAAGGACAATTATGTGTTTTTGTGTCCAAGGTGTTGCCGATCATACAACCAGTCAGCCTCTTAGCTGATCAGATAGATTATCCATATATAAATTAAAGAGAGCTGGGGAGAGTACCCCCCTGCCAAACTCCATTAACAACGCCAAAGGGGGTGGAGACTATTGCCCCATTACATTTCAATTGAAATGCAGGATATATAAGATACATTCATACAAACATAATTTTAAAATGATGTTCTCTAATTAGTTTAATCTAATTTTGAGACGATTCGCATTTTATAATTAATTTAGAACGGAATTGTTATGGCAATCAATCGTCTCACAATATGTTTCAACTGATAGACAATGATATTGAAATATTGTCTAGCCCAATATTAAGTGAACTCTGCTGTGTGGAGTATCATGTCTCTTCAGGGATTGAGGATGACCAAAACATTTTCCATTTTCCAAGGACCCCTCATTTAGTCCACATTAGGGCCACAGACCCCCATTTGATTGTTTCTCTTCCAAATCTGAGAATATTTATATTGTTAGATATGATTTTGTCCTGAATTCCTTGACTATTTGTATTCTGGGCAGAGAGCGATACCAGTGAATCTATGATCAAAACCCTCATTCTTCTACAATTCCCAACCAGGGGTACGTGTACCCCTAGGGGTACTTGAGCAGCTTGCAGGGGGTAGGCTACTTGGAAATTGCAATGTATTTCCAAAATGCTAAAAACTGGCAACTTTTTCCAATTGAAAACTCAAAATTGTAGGCTATTAAAGAGGAGTCATTCAAATTATTTTCATTTAATGAGATGTGGTAGAGAGGCCGCCTACTAAAAGTTTAATATAACAACTTGAGGAGAATTATGGACACACATGAGTGAGGGGGTAGGCTACTATCGGCATGGTAAAACAGCTCAAGGGGTACATAACAAAAAAATGGTTGGGAACCACTGTTCTACATGATTCTTCTATGATTGTTCCCTTCTTGCAAATTAAATAATGGTAATTCATCAATCACCTGCTGGAGCCCCCTCATGGACCTCACATTGAGAACCACTGGCCTAGTGACTTGATCCTACTTTAATGGTCTTTGTGTTGGTGGATCTTGTGATGTCGGGGGTACGGTGGCGCAGTCGGTAGCGCTGTCGCCTCACAGCTAGAAGGTCCTGGGTTCGATTCTCGCCTGGGACGCTGTGGGCGCTGGAGGTGTGACCCCCCCATATCTTCAGTGCCTACTGCCCAGGTGGCCTATCTCGTCGAAAGGGCCTTTCTGTGTGGAGTTTGCATGTTCTCCCCGTACCCCCCAGGGGGTTCCTCCGTACATAGCCCCCCCACTAAAAACATGCAGAAGATCGTCATCCGACCAGTGATGGCAACATCTGAAGTTGGTCCAATGATGGTCCAATGATGGTCCCCGGGCGCTGGAAAGAAAAAGCGACCACTGCTCTTGGCCTGCCCCCTGGAGGGAAGGACAAGCCTGGATGGGTCAAATGCAGAGGACATATTTCACCGGCCACCGTCAGCATGAATGTGTGTAGTGGCCGCATGCATGTGTTGTAGTGTGTTCGTGTGACAATAAAGACGGGCTGCCGTCTGAAATCGTGTTTTTTTGACGTGTCAAAGATATGTGAGAGAAGTGCTAAAGCTGTCCTGGAGTATGAATAAAGGAGTTGCAGGTTGATTGAAGATGAACACGAAATCCATAAGCAATTTGGATTGGGTGAATGTACCTATACTGACTGTAAAGCGCTTTGGATAAAAGCGCTATATAAATGCAGGCCATTTACCATTAAATCTACACACTTGTGACCCTGTTTTCTATGATTTTTTTTTCTACTTGTGGCGGGGTGCGGGCAAAGGAATGAGATTTGATATATGAATGAGGAAAAAACCAACTACGCCACCTGGGGACTTCCACCCCAAGAAATAGGTAAACTGGAAAACAGTTTTGTACCAAATAACCCTTGGTGTTCACAAGTACATAAGTAAGACACACAGATTCATTCACTGAGGGACAGAGACGTGTTTCAAAATAAACCTTGATTTTATTTTGCATCAATAAATTAGCAATGTGGAGAAGTCACTGAAAAACAAAAGAGCGGCAGTTAATAATTGAAGCACACTACTTTCTATAAACTGTAAACATATTACTTTATTACAATAACAATTCTTTAAAATGTATTTAACATGTGTTACAAATTCACGATTACTATGACTGGTATTGACAAATAAATAAAGTAGTAGGCTGAGGCCGGCAACTGAGGTGGCAGACTATTAGGGGGTGTAGAGGGGTGCAACAGATACTCACCACACGTGAAGTCACAACAACCTACACACTCACAGCAAACAGGTGAACAACTCGTGTGTCCCAGTGCCTATAGTCACAGCAAGCAGTGAAGGGACCGCACCCAGAGTGACTAGCCCCCCCCAGATGACTGGCACTCAGCTCCACTAAATCAAAAGGACAAACACTACAAACCAAATTAAACAAAATAACTATACCAGTTGGTTATACAAAGGTTAAAATTGTGCATACAAACTAAAACTAAGCAAAACAGCAGCAGGTGGGGGCCTATAAAAGAGACATGATTATAGAGTCAATATTCATCCACCTGAAACAATCCATTAAAAATGTCCGGGGCCTACTCACCACTGTATGACAATAGTTTCCTATAGGGGCAGGGGCACCAACCAGGATGCCAACACACCAACCAGGACGCTAAAACAATAAGTTAAAGTCAGCCTACATTAAAACACCACCATAGCTTGTTCCCATAATAAAAATGTCTGCCTACATACCTCCAGTGAGGGCACATGAGGAGCACAGAGGGAGAACAAAGGCCTCCACCAGGAGACAGGAGCACCCGCAAGGGAGCTAAAATAATAGTTAAGGGTTAGCCAAAAGAAACAAAACACAGCACTCTAGGACCCAATTGGCAGCCTACATGTACATACCTCTGTGGGACAAATGGCAGCAGGGAGAGGGAAACTAAGGCTCACAGGTGTCTTATATACTCTGGGCTGATTAGGTAATTGGTGAGAGAAAGGAAGGTGATTGGCGTGAGGTGGAAAGTGATGGTGAGAGGTGGAGTCAGGCCTGGGGCTGCGTTCAGCAACGCTACATGTTGGGGAGCATGCCCCACTACAATCTGCCAACTGTTTCCAGTTAACTATGAGTTGTGCCAAACAAACATTAATATCTCAAAAAAACTATGATCACATCGCTTATATTTTGACATTCTAAGTGAGAGCAGAATTAGCTCAAGAGTTCGATGTATAATATGCGTGTCGGGTTAAAGTTGTGTGAACTGTCGCAGTTTTTAAATTGTAAACACGGTCAGCCCGGCTAGTCAGACGCTCAAATTCAGGCTCCATAGGGTTCCATTGCCGTTGCCACCCAGTGAGAGAAGGGTCTGGCTGCAGCTGCTGGGCGGACCTCACGCCTCCGCAACTGACAGGAAGTCACGTGACCTCCGCAGAGGAAGTTCTTCTTGTTCATGTTTGTATTGTTTGATGTCACGGTCACAAACATTTTATGTTGAAAACCGGAACCGGATATCCTTGTATAGGGAGAGATGAGGCACTAGATCTCCCCTGGCCCCATAACGTGACGCTGCTACTGTACTCCTATTGTACTCCGATATTTTCGTACAGCAGTCAGCGTTACACAGCGTTCGAATCGTCAATGGGTGGGAAACGTTCAAAAAGCTCTCCTACCCGACCTCCGATTACAGATCCGAAGATATGATAGTAACCCCAGTGAAGCCAGTAATTTGAATGGCGCTGTTAAAAATGATACTGCTGCGTGAAAAAAACGTTTAGAAGCAGTCTTTCCACAGCCTGCGCTGAATTTAGAGCAGGGTGTGTTTGATCTCACTATCATGGTGCACCGCTTGCACGTGGCGAGCAAACAACACATGCAGTCACACGGAGACGGTGGCTGTCAGTGATCAACGCAAATCAAGTGCACCTGGGAAGCAAAACATGTCATTAAATACTCAAACTCCCAAGGTTCCTGTCGAGACTAGGAAGCTTCTCCTGTCCTCAATACGGCACAGGCTGTGGAAAGGCAGTGGTCGGGGTCCCCATTTTAAAACCAGGGAAGGACGCAGCACAGCCAGGGTCATACAGGCCTATTGCACTGACAGCGGTGTTATGTAAAATAATGGAAAGAATTGTCACTGATAGGTTAGTGTATAAACTGGAGAAGGAGGGGTGGTTTACTCCAAAGCAAAGTGGGTTTTGCAGAGGGAGGAACACCATGTGATCGCTATTGAGACGGTAAAAGAATTCAAATTTTTGGGAGTGCACCTTGATGAAAGGTTAACAGGGAAAAAGCTATAGACAGCATAGTCACAAAGTGTGAAAAGGTAGTCAATGTAATGTGGTCCCTCTCAGGAAGTACATGGGGTGCAGGTCAGGACACACAATTAATGATATCCAGAGCAATGATAAGATCAAGAATAGACTATGGATGTTTATGTTATGGAACAGCAGCCAAATCATCTCTCAAGAAATTGGAGGTAGTGCAGGCAAAGGCACTGAGAGTTTGCTGTGGGGCCTTCCGTACCTCTCCAATTCCAGCTTTACTTGTAGAAATGGGGGAAACTCCATTGGGAATACGACGAACAAAACTAGCAATGGAATATATAAGTAAACTAAGGGGACACCAAGGGGAGAACCCAGTAAAATTAGTTTTGGAAGACGCATGGGAATGGGGCAGAGTAGGAGCGAAGGAGTGTTTCATATTCAAAGTTAATAAAGAGATGGAAGAGCTGGAGTTGGGACAGGTAGGGGTGGCCCCTATAATTCACTGGCCAGTTGTACCACCGTGGCTTTTACCTACACCAGAAATAGATTTCACTGTTTTAGAAATGATAAGAAAACATGAGAATACGGAATATAGTAAAGTATGGGGCCCAATATCCCAAAACTGGAAAATCTGGATTTGCATTTTACGTTCCAGATTTGGAAATTGTGAAATCTAGACGACTGTCTGAGGGGGTTTCAGTGTATACAACAGAACGAATTGCTATAATATGGGCATTGCAGTGGGTGGAGGAGGTGAGGCCGAGCCAGGCAGTCATATGCTCCGATTCGGCCTCACTTCTGATGACTTTGAGGGGAGGAAGCCTGGGAGCCCGCTCAGATCTTGTAGTGGAGCTGTTGGTTCTGTTGTATAGGATTGAGCATGCTGGAGGTTCAGTGGGGTTTCTGTGGGTGCCAGCCCATGTGGGAGTGGAAGGGACTAGGTAGCTGACATGGCAGCTAAAAAGTCCCTGTGGGAGCAAGGAGTATGTTTTGCTTGCACCTCTGTCACTCGGTCACTGGGGGGAGTTGTGGAGGTGTGTGTGTCACTGGGGGGGGGGGGGGGGAGGAACAGCAGTAATTAAGATCACTTACACCTGCTTCTCATTCAGTTTTGTTTGTCAGAGAGAGGGAAGTAGGAGCTGATAATTTCTGTTGACCGCAACACAATGCAATGCTAAATGTTATATCTTGTTAAGCTTATGCAACAATTAGCTACTACATCTTGCAGCAGAGCATGTAGTGTTTTATGTGGGTTCAAATAAATACCCTCAAAATGCAGCTACGGACTCATGTCTCCTGTTTCTGGACTCAGCGTGTCGGACAGATCCCTATGTACCCTCTCAGCGGCTGACTGGTAACACTCTTAAATAGTCGCACTTCATTGTCAACAGAAAAGGCCACGGATCCCTGCACCTGTAGCCTAATATTTTCTGATGCCGCGCTGGACAAGTGCATGCAAATCAATGGATCACTCAGCCACATTGGAGTCACTCGTGAGTAAAAAAAAATCTGAATGAATGGACGGATCGCAACACACAGCAAAGCACGGTATGTGTAACCATTGCAGTATGTTCATGCTGTGAGTTTGGTCTTGCTTGGACACAGTTTGAAAATTGGCGCTGCAACATTGGATGCATATGGATGCTGCTGTGATTGTTTTTTGATGCATTGATTGTCCATTGCTCACGTTTGAATTTCTGTGGAGTGAAAGTGGATCGCTCATTTGTGGACATTAAAGTGGCGAAGACAGAAGTGGATATTGCATTTGATTGATGTGGCTCAACTTTCATGAGGAGACAATATTGGATTGCTCTGTTTTGGATGAAAAGTGGAAAATTGGATTTCAATGTTTGATCTTTATGTGGATTGTGGCGGATGCACATTGAATCGTCATTGTATTTACGCTGCTGGTTGATGTCAATATGAGTGGATCAAAGGCTGGTTCTGCTGCTGCTGCAAAAGTTGGTGATGTTGAACATGAAAAAAGAAATATCATACTCACTGAAAAGGCCTTGGCATGTAAAATTGAAAAGCTTCAGAAGGAACGCAAAACCAGAATGAATAAAATAAAGGGTGTTATCACTGCTTTGAAAGAGCTCATGGGAAGTGATGACAACACCAAACAAGTGCAAACTCAGCTGGATGTTTTGATGCAATTACATGAGCATGCAACTTCATTGCACGAGGAACTGATGTATGTAATACCTCTGGATGAGCAGCAGAAACAAAATGAGTGGTTTGCAAGCATCAACAATTACAACAACGGCTTTATTGAGGATGTGAAACGCTGGCTCTCTGAAAGTGACAAACTGGTCTCAAGACCGATGAACAGTGAGGAGCTGGAAAATCCTCTAAGTCTGAACGTGGATGGGCTACAGCCTAACAGTGAGGAGTTGAAAAGTTCTCCAAGCCTGAAAGTGGATGGGCTACAGCCTAACAGTGAGGAGTTGGAAAATCCTCCATGCCTGCTATTGGATGAGCCACAGCTTCACAATAAAAGTATCTCCAATCAGAATGTTGGAATAATACATGATGACATTAAGGCAAGTGACAGCATCTCAAATGTCAGCAGACGTTATGGTCCAAAATCTAGAGCCACCAGTATTCGGACTTCAAGTTCCTCTACTACCTCCACTCGTGTTAGAGCTGAAGCTGACATGGCTGCGCTTCTCGCTCGTCAACGATTGCTTCAGGACAAGCATGATCTTGAGCAGGAGGAGGAGAAGATCAGGAAAAGGAAAGAGCGATTGGAGCTTGAAGTGGAGATAGCAGCTTCAAAGGCTAAAGTGGATGTCTTGAGAGCTTCAAGAAGTAGCGTGAAGGGCAGCATATCGCATAAATCTGATGCTATGCAATCCTATTTTGACAAAATGGATAGAAGTGCCCATGCTGCTGCTCTTAATGTTCATGCTGATACATTTGTGCCTTCTGGGCAAGGACAAAACAATCCAACCTCAGCCAGTGCTCTTCAGTCTCATTTGACTAAGCCTAATGAAACAGACTGTACTGTGGGTGATCAACCTCAAATACTCCAGCAGACATCAACCAAGTTCAGCATGGCTTATGGTGTAACACCTGACATTTCAACATCTCAGTCTGGAGGTGTACATGTTCCTGTTAATGCTGATGATAACAACTTGTTGTCCATAATGGCACGGCAAAATGACATAACTGCTATGCTGGTGCAACAACAAAGTCTCTCATCTTTGCCAAATAGAGAAATTCAAGTGTTTGATGGAGATCCTCTAATGTTTCATGCTTTTATGAGAGCCTTTGTGCAGAATATTGAGCAAAAGACAACTGATGCAAGTGACTGCCTGCACTTCCTGGTGCAGTACACCAGAGGTCAACCACGAGAGCTTGTTCGAAGCTGTCAACAAATGCCTGCAGACAGAGGCTATATCAAGGCGAAAGCTCTGTTGGAACAACATTTTGGAAATGAGCAAAGGATCTCGTCAGCTTATTTGGACAAAGCCCTCTCATGGCCAATAATTAAAGCAGAGGATGTGAAAGCGCTCCAAGGTTATGGACTCTTTTTAAGAGGATGCTGTAATGCTATGGGTGAAATACAGTACATGTATGAGCTCAACATGCCTGCAAATATGCTGACAATAATAAAGAAGTTGCCATACAAATTAAGAGACAACTGGAGGACGGCAGCATGTGATATTCAAGAAAGGCATCATCGTAGAGCTGCGTTCCCTGACATTGTGGATTTCATTGAGCGTCAGGTAAAAATAGCAGCCGATCCTGTATTTGGCAATATTCAAGACATTCAGAGAACAGTGCAAAGCAAAGACGGCAGCAAAGATAATTTTCAGCGTCGTATACGTGAGAAAGGAAGTAGTTTTGCAACTACAACCACTTCTATGGATGGAAAGGCCTATAAGAAGAATGAAGGAGGTTTACTGCACAAAAGGGCTTGCCTGTACTGCAAGGGTGAACATGCACTGGAGTTGTGCTCTCTATTGGGAAAGAGGGCACATCATGACAAAATGGCCTTCCTGAAAGAGCATGGAGTCTGTTTTGGCTGTTTGTGCATAGGGCACATGTCTAAGGACTGCAGGAGGCGATTGTCATGTAAAGTATGTGGATCCAGACATCCTAGCATGCTTCACATTCACCCAAAAGACAAGGAAGCAGAGAAGAATCATGCTGTTGCAGCTGATGTGACCACAGCGGTGGGCAGTGCTCTGGTGGCGGTGCAAACTAGTGCTCTCACTGGGGCCGGTGAACCGGACTGCAAACTCTCCATCGTCCCAGTCAAGGTCAAGTCTAAAAAGGGCCATACAATTGTCCAGACTTATGCCTTTTTGGACCAAGGTAGTTCAGCATCGTTTTGCACCACAAGTCTGATGAATAGGCTGGACATCTCGGGAAGAGGAACAAAGATTCTCCTACGCACTATGGGCCAGGAAAAGGTTGTGGGAAGTTGCATTGTATCTGACCTTGAGGTAGCTGGCCTGGAGAGTGGCCTCTACTGTGATTTGCCAGATGTTTTTACACAGAGGAAAATGCCTGTGAGCAGGAGCAACATACCACAACAACAGGATCTGTTGAGATGGCCATACTTGCATGGAGTAAATCTGCCTGAAATTGACTCGGATGTTGAGCTTTTGATCGGATTGAATGCACCTAGAGCTCTGGAACCCATAAAGGTGATTCCAAGTGAAGATGGAGGACCATATGCTATTCAGACCATGCTGGGCTGGACTGTTAATGGGCCATTGTGTAATGGTGGAGCAGACTGTGATCAACCTAGCATCACTGCTAATCGTATTTCAGCTGTGAGATTGGATGAACTGTGGAAGCAGCAGTTTCAAGTGGACTTCCCCGAGTGCAGCCAGGAAGAACAACTGGGTCCATCAAGGGAAGATTGTCAGTTCATGGAAATGGTTGAAAGCACAGTTAAGATGGTGGATGGTCACTACACCATTGCCTTACCTTTAAGAAAAAGAGATGTGTGCATGCCTGATAACCGCAAGCTAGCTGAGCAACGTGCCCTGAGTCTGAAGAGGAGGTTCCAGAAAGATGCCACATTTCATGCAGACTATGCTGCCTTCATGCATAATGTCATTGCTTGTGGTTATGCTGAAGAGGTGCCTGCTAAAGATCCGTTGTACAGTCATGGCAAAGTTTGGTACATTCCGCACCATGGTGTATACCATCCAAAAAAGAAGAAGATCAGAGTGGTGTTTGACTGTGCTGCATCTTTCCAAGGGACGTCATTGAACACACAGTTGCTGCAGGGACCTGATCTCACCAGCTCATTGATCGGGGTCATAACCAGATTCAGGAAGGAACCTGTTGTTTTGATGGCAGACATTGAGGCCATGTATCATCAGGTGCGTGTGCCAGCTGAAGATTCTAACCTGCTAAGGTTTCTCTGGTGGCCCAGTGGGGACTTTTCTCAACCCATGGAAGAGTACAGGATGCTAGTCCATCTTTTTGGAGCAACTTCATCGCCAAGCTGTGCGAACTTTGCTCTTCGAAAGTGTGCAGAGGATAACAGAGACTCCTTCAGTCAGCAGGTGGTGGATACCATTATGCACAGTTTCTATGTGGATGATTGTCTCACTTCAGTGCCCTCTGAGTCTCAGGCTGTAGCTCTCTATCGCAACCTTCGAGCCATTTGTGCCAGAGGCGGCTTTCAGCTAAAGAAATGGACAAGCAACAGTCGAAATGTGCTTGCTGCTATACCTGAAGAGGAGAGGGGGAAGGAAGTGAAAGAGTTGGACTTGGATTATGACACACTCCCTGTTGAAAGAGTATTGGGCGTGCAATGGTGTGTGGAATCTGATGCATTCAAGTTCAAGATCACAATTCAAGATCGACCTTTAACTCGTAGAGGGATCCTGTCTATGGTCAGTTCAGTCTACGACCCACTTGGAGTGCTGGTGCCAGTGGTGTTAAAGGCCAAGTTAATCTTGCAAGAGCTGTGCAGGAAAAGCCTTGGGTGGGATGACGTCATACCTGAACCCATTGCAATGGAGTGGGCAAAATGGATGCAGGAGCTCCACCTACTGAAGGACTTCAAAGTCAGCAGATGTTTCAAGCCTGTGAAGTTTGGAGCTGTGACTTCTGCCCAATTACACCATTTTGCAGATGCAAGTGAGGTGGGTTATGGAACGGTTACCTACTTACTGATGCGGAACATCAATGCACAGTCTTGCAGTGTCCTTATCATGGGAAAGGCAAGGGTGGCTCCCTTGAAGCCAATTACCATCCCCAGATTGGAGCTAACAGCAGCAGTAGTAGCAGCACGCATGGACAGATTGTGGAGAAAGGAGTTGCAGATGCCACTACTCGACTCTATCTTCTGGACTGACAGCACCTCAGTGCTGAAATACATCAACAACGAGACCTCCAGATTCCGAGCATTTGTAGCTAACAGGGTCTCTGAAATTCGTAAAACATCTCATGTAACTCAGTGGAGATATGTGAGCACCTCATGCAACCCTGCAGATCTTGCTTCCAGGGGACTTGGAGTGGAGTTGTTCCTCAAGGATGAAAAATGGCTATTTGGCCCACAATTTCTGACGCTGCCAGAGGAGCAATGGCCTACAAATCCAGATGGTTTGAAAGAACAAGAAGAACTTCCAGAACAAGATGATCCTGAGGTCAAAACAAGTATATTGGCAAATGCAATCTGTGCCAAAGAAGAGATTGATTCAGTCTCTCAGTTGATCAATCGTACCTCATCCTGGAACCATCTGAAAAGAGTCATGGGTTGGGTCTTACGATTCAAGAACCTACTCCTAAGTCTCTCGAAGAAGAGGAAAGAGGTCAATGCAACACTGGCACAGACGAGGCCAGACGAGAGAAAAGGGAAAGATATTCTGAGGAAAGAGCTGCAGAGCGTCAAGGATTTATTCCACGTTTCTCTCACTGTGGAAGAACTAAAGGAGGCTGAGCTGGAAATAATTGGATTCTGTCAGAAGAAAAGATTCCCAGAGGAATTTTCCAGCCTCCAAAAGGGACAGAATGTGAAACAAACAAGCCACATATACAAACTGAATCCAGTGCTTGATAATGGTGTCTTGAGAGTCGGTGGACGGCTCAGCAGGGCATCCATGCCTGAAGAGGCAAAGCATCCGGTCATACTGGCCAAAGATCTGCATATCTCTGATGTCATTCTAAGACATGTTCATCAGGAAGTCGGCCACAGTGGTAGAACTCACATGTTGGCAAGGCTACGCCAGAAGTATTGGATTACTGGGGCCGGTGTGGCTATAAGAAAGATCTTGGCAAAATGTGTTGTGTGCCGACGGTTACAAGGACGTCCAGGCAGCCAACAAATGGCAGATTTGCCTCGCAACAGAATATGTCCAGATGAACCACCATTCACTTCAGTTGGAGTAGATTGTTTTGGTCCATTTGATGTAAAACGTGGAAGATCTCAAGTGAAAAGATATGGAGTTATATTCACCTGCTTGGCTTTGAGAGCTGTCCATATCGAAGTAGCAGCATCAATGGATACTGATTCCTTCCTCAATGCCTTGCGTCGCTTTATAGCAAGACGGGGCCAAGTCAAAGAACTCTGCTCAGACAATGGTACGAACTTTGTCGGCGCTGATCGAGAGTTGAAGAGATGTATCGACCAATGGAATCATTCTCAGATCCATGAGGAACTCCTACAGAGAGGTATTAAGTGGACATTTAATCCCCCAACTGGTTCCCACCATGGAGGTGCTTGGGAGAGACTAATTCGCTCCATCAGGAAAGTCCTCAACTCAACTTTAAGAGTACAAACTCTTGACGATGAAGGTCTCCACACAGTGCTGTGTGAGGTTGAAGCTATTCTTAATAGCAGACCAATAACAAAGGCATCCACAGACCCAAATGACCTAGAGGCCCTGACTCCCAACCATCTTCTGCTCCTCAAAGGTCAACCATCTTTACCACCTGGTGTCTTTGTAAAGGAGGATTTGTATGCTGTCCGCAGATGGAAACAAGTGCAATATATGTCCAATTTGTTTTGGAAAAGATGGACAAAAGAATATCTGCCACAGCTTCAGGAACGTCAAAAGTGGAACAGAGTCAAGCGCAACTTCCTTCCTGATGACATCGTACTCATTGTTGACGACTCTGCACCCCGGAACTCTTGGATCATGGGGAGAGTCATCGAGGCTGTTCAAGACAAAAGAGGACTTGTACGACAAGTGAAGATCAAGACCAGGACAAGCTGTCTTGACAGGCCTGTCACAAAGATTTGTCTTATTCAGGAAGCCGGGGAGTCCTGATGGATTACTCAATGACTTTGCTTGTTTTTTACCCTGACGGATTACTCATTGACTTTGCTTGTTTTGACGTTGCGTGACTTTAAGCATGATGGACAAGGTCGCTCTTAAATGGCTATGTGCTAGCAACCTCTGGCCTAGAGATTTGACCTAGAGACACTTGAAGATCGCGTTGAATCGGACATTGAAATCGAATCGGACATTGAATCATGTACTGATTTAAAAATCAGTTCCACTTGATCATAAAAAAAGAAAAAAAAAAGAAAAAAAAGATCATTTGTATGTTTTCTACATGAATTATTCTGTACTGTAATTATTCTGTTATAATAATTAGGGGCCGGAATGTGGGAGCAAGGAGTATGTTTTGCTTGCACCTCTGTCACTCGGTCACTGGGGGGAGTTGTGGAGGTGTGTGTGTCACTGGGGGGGGGGGGGGGGAGGAACAGCAGTAATTAAGATCACTTACACCTGCTTCTCATTCAGTTTTGTTTGTCAGAGAGAGGGAAGTAGGAGCTGATAATTTCTGTTGACCGCAACACAATGCAATGCTAAATGTTATATCTTGTTAAGCTTATGCAACAATTAGCTACTACATCTTGCAGCAGAGCATGTAGTGTTTTATGTGGGTTCAAATAAATACCCTCAAAATGCAGCTACGGACTCATGTCTCCTGTTTCTGGACTCAGCGTGTCGGACAGATCCCTATGTACCCTCTCAGCGGCTGACTGGTAACACTCTTAAATAGTCGCACTTCAGTCCCTGAAGAGAGATGTCGATCTGAGAGTGCCCATTGGGTGAGTGTAGATCCGTTATCAAAAGAAGGATAACAGCTGTGTGGCAGAATGAGTGGGAAAATGAAAAGAAGGGGCAGCACTACTTCGATATACAAAATAGTGTAAGAAAAGAGCATTGTTATTTAGAGAGTGAGAGAAGACACACAGTTGTGATGACTAGATTGAGACTGGGGCACTGTGGACTGGCATGGGACTTGACAAATATGGGAAAACATGAAGATGGATTGTGTGCAACATGCAAAAAACAACAAACTGTGAAACACGTACTCATGGAATGTAACTGTTACACACAAGAAAGAGAAAGGCTGTATGCTGCTGTATTAAGCCTGCGCCAGCAGAGGCTGTATCATGTAATATTAACAGAGAACCGAGACACGAGCTGAGGAGGTAATCAGGCTTTACTCGGAAGAGGCAGGAGAATACACGGGTGCAACGGCCAATACAGAACGGCCGACAACAACATGGGATAAACATAGTACCGCTAAACATAGTACCGCTGGTCGGTACTGGCGCAACTCCCTTTTATCTTCAAACAATGAAACAGAGACACCAATAATCACAGAATCAACAGGGAATCAGATCAAATGAAAACCAAAGCAAGGCCACTATCTAACAACATCCACTTTAACAACTGAGCAGTCAGCATCCATGTCACAATAAGCAAACAAGAAACAATAACCCTCCAACCCAGTAACAGTGCACAGTTACCCAAATCAAACAAAAGACGGGACTAAAAGTCAAGCACAAAGTCCTTGAAGCATGCAGGCGGATGCCGGGAGCGCGACGATTGACGAGGGCCCCCAGAGACCGATGACACAGGCTCAGCCAGAACAGGTGGGGAGCACTGATCGGCATCCATACACCCAGCGGGCTGCCCCGCCCCGGACAGGACGACAGAGCCGGCAGGCGGGCAGGGCGTCACGGCGAGTGGGCTGCCAGCGACGACAGGGGCAGAGATTGCAGTGGGTATAGCAGGGGGTACAGGCGGCAGACACGGAGGTGGCAGAAAATCCTCATCCCCTGAGTCATCAGGAGAACATGGCGCCGAAGAACACAGGCCGTCAGACGTGACAGACGGAACCTTGAAGCAGTCAGGCAGCCTCACGCGATACGACGCACCACGAAGTTGAGATCCTGTAAACTTCCTGATATTGCAGAAGGGGGGTTCCACCGAGACTACCAGGTATCGGTCACGTGCCCGGGACTTGTTCCTGTCCGAGTGGAGGTAGACCAGATCACCAACATCAACTTCAGGGTCAGGACGCCTCTCTGCAAGGGGGGCCTTGGAGCGCTCGCTAGATGGATGATTGGCGAGACGCTGTCGGTGTTGAGTGGCCACCAAGTCGCAGTCGGCCAGGGGCACCTGGGCATTAGAAAACTGGTCCCGCTGGGTCCACATCTCTCGAGAAGACAGACCACGTGAGCGGATGCGCGAGTTCAATGCAGCCGTGGCAACCGCCAGGGCCAGGGGAGTGACAGCACCACCTACTGGGTCGAGGCGCAAGAGCTCGCCCGTCAGCTCCTGGACAGCCTTCTCCGCAACAGGGTTCTTGTTGGGGTTCTTTGCATGCCCCAGCTCCAACGTGATCCTGTGCTGTCGCAGGAATCCCTCGTTGATGAGGGCCTTGAAGCCAGGGGCGGGGTCGGTGCGGATGACTGCCAGGGGACCATCCATGGGGCGTATTTGAATACAGAGCTGTATCAAAGCATCCCGCAATGTCTCATGACGCTCATCTGACAGCAGCAGAGTGGACGTGAACGATGTCACCGTCTCCCGGAGGACAAGTATGACCTGACGGGAACGCTTGAGAACATCAGCTGCGAAGGACAGGCCCACAGCATCAGGTGGGGAAGAAGTGGACTGCTCTACCCTGGCACTCGGTGAGCGGCGTAGGGCAGCACAGGAGTGGCAACCGTTAGAGACACGCTCCACCGCCCCGTCCAAATCAAGGGCGTACAGGTACCGCTTGACGACCGTCTTGAGCTGGTGGCACGTAGGATGAGCCAGCTGGATGTGGAGCGCAGTCAACAGGCCATCCACGACCTGCCGAGGGACGATGATGCACTCACAGGACGGAGTGAGGGGCTCATCCCGCTTGACGACGAGCAATCCATCAGCCGCGACGGTAGCCACATTCAGGTACCTCTTGACATCTTTAATATTAGTGAGCTTTTTGGACGGTCTCGTGCCCTGAATGAGATGGGCATGGGTACGGCGAAGGTCAGGGCACTCAGATTGTATTGCCAACCAGGCAGGCCGGCTCGTAAATGGCAGGCGCACAGATCCATCTAGCACATCCTGGACAGTTGTCAGTCGGACAACAGAGTCAGCTGTGCACCTGATGAAGGAACAGACCTGGCAACCCTCGTCCTCGCATGGTGGGGCATTGCGGCTGGCAAAGTCTGATGGGAGAATGGCAGAGCCCGCAACATGTCTGACAGAGGCTTGGAATCGGCTGACAACAGACAGGAACGTTGACACCCTGGGACTCGCAGAGAACTCGCCACGGCAGAGCTTCTCATAGGCCTGCACACAAGGCTTGCTGTCAGTAAGGACACAAGCGTTCACCTCGGACTGGATGACATAGGGGCTGAAATGTTTGGTGGCAGCAGCAATAGAGAGAGCCTCCACCTCACATGGCAGCCATGTTGTCTGAGACCCCCGCAGCTTGGCGCTGAAGAAGCCAGCCAGGAGGAGCTTGCCCTCCCGAGACACATACAGTGTGGCGCCTAGACCAGGCTGTCTGACCGCACCATCTGTCACGATCCACAATTGGTCCGATGGCTTAGGCAAAGTAATGACACGGGCAGATGAGAGAGCCTGTTGTGCACTATGAAATGACTCCCGCAATTCATCAGTCCATGTGATGACCTCCGGGGATTGGCGCCCGGCTGTGGTATCCTCAAGTGGTGCGAGGTACGCTGAACACCTTGGGAGCACACGGGAGAGAACCTTGTATGCGCCAACAAAGGATCTCATATGGCCCACCGTGTCCGGCGCAGGGCAGGAGACCAGGGTGTTGACACGGTGTGGACTGGCTGTAAGAGTGCCGGCGCACCAGATCCAGCCAAGGATGGAGGTGGACTTGGGGTTGACGATCGTCTTGGCTGCAGATAGGCGGAGATCACATTTATAAAGTGCCTGGAGGACCCTCTTCCAGTTGTGGTACAGCTCCTGAGGTGTGTCGCCGCCGCAGTACAAATCATCGGCAAGCTTGGCCACGACGCCATCCTGTAGCAGATGGCCCAGAACGCGGCACATGAGCTCCTCCAGGGCCGTCTCTGAGCCAGGCATGCCCATTGCAGACCGCATGTAAACCCGCACTCCTTTGAAGGGGGTTGCAACACCACAATACTTCATTGACTCACGTGCAAGGGGTATTTGATAGAAGGCGCTGGTCAGGTCTGTGACTACGATGTGTTTCCATTGTGCGATGAGGCGGAGGGTCGAGTCAACATTGGGTAGCAACGAGGGCTGGGGCTTGCTGTAGCGGCCAACGTCGGCAAATGCGGTGACCATACGTGTCCCCCCAGTGTGTTTTTTCACTAGGAAGGAGGGGTTGAGATACTCCACCACAACGCCAACATCTTCAGGGTGCCTAAACACGCCAAGCGCCTCCAGCTCGTCGAACTTAGCCTGGAGCTCCATGAGTTTGCCCCGGGCATAGAGAGGGAGGCGCCCTTTCCGCTGTGGAGGCTCAACCGGGCCCATGTTCACCTTGGCCTTGAAGGGCCCAGCAGCGCCATTGTAGCCTTTGATATTAGGGTCAAAGACCACATCATATTCCTTGTGCAGTGCCCGAAACTGAACAGCAGTCCCCTGTGGGAGGAGGTTGTCAGGATCAACCTGTACGGCTGAAGAGTGGTCGGTCCTGACTGATGTTGTGGCTGCTGGGGACGGAGGCGGACTGACTGTGGGGGGAACCTTAGGCTCGAAGACAGGGGTAACCTGGCAAAAGTGTTCATGGCGCTTCAGTGTCTGTGGCTCAGCTGACAGGTTAGGGATGCGAATCTTGCCTGCGACACTTGAGACGATACTCGGCTGGGGCCACATCCGGGACGATCTGAGCTTCCGCGCACTGAGCGCGTCGGTGCGTGGTTCTATAGCGTACTCAGCGTCTGACTGCACATCATCCGGTAGCTGCATCTCGATGAACTCCCCGGGCCAGACAGTCTTTGAGGGGGTAGGGGCACGAAGCACAAACGCACGGCGTGCAGCCGCGCTGGACTCAGCTGGTGCGGAGGAGCCATATTTGTAGACCGTGCCATCGCCAAGGATCACCTCTCTCTTAGCGGGGCGAACAGCAATGTCATTTGTCTCCATGAAAGGTGTGCCAGCGAGTATGTCAACATCAAGGTTCACCACGACGAGGCCGTCAAACTGGAAGACCTTGTCACCTCGTGTGAAGGAGATCCGTGTCTCACCGACCACCTGCAGCTGTGAGGAACCGTCAGCTTGGTGAACAGACTGCGCACTGGATAGGATCCTTGATCCGAGGCGCGCCGCTGTGGAGTGGCGTATCATATTGCCAGTCGCACCGCTGTCGATCGTGATGCGGACGGCGTGGTGACCGTGGAACACATCAAAGTATGGAGATTGACGTGTCTGCACACGGTAGGCCACGGCACCTGGAGTGGCTGTCCCACCGTCGGAGTCATGAGGTGTGCCGCCCCCTAGGTCATCCTCAGCGTCAGACCCATCTTCGATGATGCCCACTATTTGCCGAGCCCTAATGATGTAACGACGGTCATTGTCTGGGAGGTGCTCGCATTCACTCAGAAAATGGCGAGTCTCTTGGCGGCCCACCTGCTTGCATAGGGGACATACTTTGTCTTGACGGGGCCGTCTGGGGGGTGCCCTGAACATGGATTTAGGACCCGGCGCAGGGCGGCGCAGGTCTGTAGTGACGCCCGTGCGGAAGATTTTTGCGTCGTCAGACGTACGGATTTCATCCAGGAGTGAACACAAGGCCTGCGATATTTCTGGTTTGATAGAGGCCAGAGTGCGAGACCTCAGCTCTGTGCCGTATCTCTGCTTGACGAGTCTGGGTAGGCCAGGGTGAATGAGCCTTAGCCATGTGAGGACCACCATGTTTTCCAGTGTGGGTGAGAGCTCTTCATCCTCTGTCATCTTTTCACCATGGTGGCTGAGGCCATTAGTGCGCAACAATGAGTCCTCCACAAAGGCCATCAGCCGCTGGTAGAGGTCCTCCGGGCGCTCATCACCCTCTAGATGAATATCCGAGAAGTCAATAAACTGAGCACCGGTGACTTGGAAACCAAAGTGTTGCCTTATAGCCTGCCATATAAACTCCAATGATGTGGCATTTTTGACCAGTGTACTCCGTGAAATGATTGGGCAGTAATTGGCAATCTGCCCAAGCATCAGCTCAAGTGAGGTATTTTTTTGCAGTGCAGATTGACGTCTAGCAGCAGGAACGCCATCACCGTCGTCCTGGAAACCTCTTAGTGGGAGGGCCCTTGTCTTTTTTTGCCATGTGATTCCATCGGCCAAAAACGGGGTAAAGCTAGGGTCCAATGACAGCGTGTACAGCAGGTTTTGCTTCCAGTTTTCAAAGCTGTTTATACTTTCAGTTTTGGAGAGAGACCACTGTTTTGGTGCTCGGTGAGTAGATGCCATTCTCCCGTTTGCTGCGCACGTGCTGTCACAGTGAAGGCTTCACAGTTTCGGCTCTAGTGAGGTGTAGCCTGCTGTTGGACGGCAGTTCAACACCATGTAGCGTAGCGGAGTTAAACAGAGGGCTAGATTATAAACCCGACGCTGCCACCACGCCAGCAGAGGCTGTATCATGTAATATTAACAGAGAACCGAGACACGAGCTGAGGAGGTAATCAGGCTTTACTCGGAAGAGGCAGGAGAATACACGGGTGCAACGGCCAATACAGAACGGCCGACAACAACATGGGATAAACATAGTACCGCTAAACATAGTACCGCTGGTCGGTACTGGCGCTGGGCACAAAGACTGTATCAATGAAGAGCCTGCTGAATCCCACTGAGAATCAGGCAAGTCTGTGAAAGCAGTCCTTGAATTCATCGCCGCCACAGCAGGATTACTCCTGTGGAATTAGAAACACCATAAACAGTAATATTTCCGACCAGTGAGAGGCAGCAATGTGCCGTAAGGCATCTAGTCTGCCGGAAAGCTATCCGAAGAAGAAGAAGAAGGTGTTCCGGTCGCGCGTGCGCATGTGTGCGCGCCAAATATCAGCTCCCACCAACACGGAACAGCTGTGAGTAAACGGCATTCAATCTGCTCAAAACGACTATTTACTGTAAGTATTTAGCTATATTTCTGATGTGTGATGTTTTGTTTAGTTGTTATCAAAATCTAGTAGATTTTGATACTTAGGGTTTACTTAGACCTTCTTTCAACTGGGACAAAGCTCACACACAGTCACATTTTACCCCGCTAGCCGGGCGCTGAGCGAGAAGCGCTAAAGGACATTTTTAGAGAGGCAGACCTGGCATATATTTTTCACAACATGCTTTGCATGTCACTTCCTTTCTAAACAGAAACCAGAGTTGTTTGTGCTCAGCTGAGAAGTATCCTGCCTCTTGCCATTGAAGTAGGGCAGTTCACAGCTATAGCAGAAGAGAACAGTAGCCTATGCAATGTCTGTGAACTAAAGGATGTTGAAAATGAGTTTAATTTCATGTTTTATTGTACTCTATAATGAAGATTTGAGGATTTCCTTATTTGATGAAATGCAAAAGCAAAGACCTGAGGTAGCCTATTTAAGACTGCTAACTTTATTTCTAAGGCCTGGAATAGAAGGCAAGCACAGCTCTTTTAAGTAGGTTCAGGCTGTGGTTTTCATGCTGTACAACTTCACTGTATGTATTTTGGGTATTTTTGTTGGTTTTATGTTTGATCATTGTTTGTTTAAATGATGAACAGTAAAAGTGTCCTGTAAGCCCATAGGGGCTGGGCTTCATTGGAAGCATGACACTTCAATAAAGAAAACCAATCAATCAAATCTAGTAGGACGAACATCGGACATTCAGCTCAGGACGCCATGATATGTGACGGTCTCGTGTCTGTATGAAGAGGACTGGAAACACAGTTAAAAAAAATGGGCCTGCTTATAGGCCAGGTTCAATATGAGCGAAGAGCTATTTCGAATTGTTATGAGATGACGATGCCTTCAATTCGGCACAACACAACATACAGGCTAATGGGCACATTGGAGGCAGCACTTATTTCAATAAAATCTCAACTTTGCATCTAGGATAATTTGGGACCACATGCACGTTTTTCCTCAGACAGAACATCTTCATACTGGTAAATTCTAAAGATGAACCCAGCAGAGCAGCTGGGAACTGAAAGTAAAATGCAGACAGGGAGAGGCAGAACTTAAAACAAGGCACACAAGAAATCTGGTGTGGTGTGATAAAAATATGGGGACAAGAAGGTATGGATTAGGGTTTCACGATATAACCGTGAGATTAGAAAAAATACAGTCTTAGTAATATACAATACCTACCTACAGTAATTACCTTTTGATCCTCATTTAACTCATCTCTGTCTGGTTTGTCTTCAGCTTCACTGAGAGAGAAAATGGCTTCCAGATCAGAGGAGTATCTCTCCTGTCCTGTCTGCCATGACATCTTTAAAGATCCAGTCATCCTGTTGTGTAGCCACAGCATCTGTAAAGCCTGTCTGCAGAGACGGTGGAGAAATCAACAAATACATGCCTGTCCAGTGTGTAGGGCTACATCTTCACAGAGTAAACCACCTTGTAACTTGGTGTTGAAGAACATGTGTGAGGCTTTCATACTGGAGAGAGATCAGAGAGCTTCAGCAGGATCTGAGCTTCTCTGCAGTCTGCACTCTGAGAAACTCAAGCTCTTCTGTCTGGACCATCAGCAGCCAGTGTGCATCATCTGTCGAGATTCAGAAACACACACGGACCACAGATTCAGACCCATCGAGGAAGCTGCACGCCATCACAAGAAGGAACTTCAGGAGTCACTGAAGCCCTTACAGGAGAAACTGGAGCTCTTCCATGAAGTTAAAGGAAACTGTGATCAAATAGCAGAACACATTAAGGTCCAGGCCCGACGCATAGAGAAGCAGATTAATAAGGAGTTTATGAAGCTTCACCAATTTCTACAAGAGGAAAAGGAGGCCAGGATCGCTGCACTGAGGGAGGAAGAGGAGCAGAAGAGTCAGATGATGAAGGAGGACATTGAGGGTCTGAGCAGAGAGATGGCAGCTCTTTCAGACACAATCAGAGCTGTAGACGTTGAAGATGCTGTCTGGTTCCTGCAGAACTATAAGGCTACAGTGGAAAGAGTCCAGCACACCCTTCTGGAGGATCCACAGCTGCCGGTCTCAGGAGCTCTGATGGATGAGGCCAAACACCTGGGCAACCTGAGGTTCACAGTCTGGAACAAGATGAAGGAGATGGTCTCCTACACGCCTGTGATTCTGGACCAGAACACTGCTGATCCATACCTCGCCCTGTCTGAAGATCTGACCAGTGTAGCATTTGGAGATGGAGAGCAACTTCTTCCTAAAAATCCAGAGAGGTTTTCTGACTCGTGCTCTGTCCTCGGCTCTGAGGGCTTCAACTCAGGAACTCACAGCTGGGTTGTTGAGGTTGGAGACAGTAACAGACAGTGGGATGTAGGTGTGGCACTAGAATCTGTCCAGAGGAAGGGACTGGGAGATTTTATACACTCTGGATTATGGATAATACGGTTCAGTGCGGGTGTATTCAGTGCGGGTGTATACAGAGCAGTCTCGCTATCAGGTGATACTAAACTCTCAGTTGAGAAGGAGCCCCAGAAGGTCAGAGTGCATCTTGACTGGAACAGAGGAAGGCTGTCATTCTCTGATCCTGATACTAACACACACATACACACCTTCACACACACTTTCACTGAGAGACTGTTTCCATACATTTATACTTGTTCGGATGAATGTTCTCTGAATATTTTACCTGTGAAGGTCTCTGTAACAGTGGGCCAGCACAGTTAGGGACATGTCCACCAACTAACATGTTGAGGGCTTGAAAGCGCTGGTGCTGAGCTGAAATGGGCAACTTTTTTTTTCTTATTATTTTGCTTTACCTCAAAGTAGGCGAGCTCTAGGAATTTTCTCTATTTAGACTGCAGGTAAAAGTTCACCCTGTGTTCTTTGGTTCTCCATCGGAAGTGTTACATTTATTTTATCAGATTTTTATTCCAGATTCTTAGTTGCTCTACACCAGTGGTTCCCAACTTTCTTTCTTTTTTCCCGGATTTGTCTCCGCAATTGTACTTGGCCAATTACCCCTGCTGTCCTGGCTGTTGCACTACCTAGTCCAGTAAAAATGTCACTTGACCTCACACTAATTGCAACAAAACCAAACTCAACTGATTTTGTATCCTCAATATGTCCTCAATGAAGGAAAAAAAGTGTTAAGGAAATGTATGAGGGGAAAGTTTTGAAAATGACCTATATGATGCTACCAAAAACGTTTTTTTTTTTTTTTTTTTTTTACATTTTTTTTTAAATAATTTTTTTCTCCTTGAAGCAAAAAACACATACGTGATGATACATAAGTGATGAGATTTATGGCACATAAAAAAAAAAAAAAAAACGTTTTTGGTAGGCTACCCATCATATTTAGGTCATTTTCAAAACTTTCCCTTCATACATTTCCTTAACACTTTTTTTCCTTCATTGAGGACATATTGAGGATACAAAATCAGTTGAGTTTGGTTTTGTTGCAATTAGTGTGAGGTTGACCCACATAGTTGCATAAAATGCCTGGACTAACCCCCCACCCCGCTGATCCGGGGAGAGTTGTAGACTGGCGGGTTACAGCCTGCCAGCAGTACAAGGAGCAAAAATCGATAAGTTATCTTCGGTAATCACAAAATAATCAAATAAAAATAATAAACATTTAATTATCTATGTTTGAAGTTAGAGTTATGTGTTAGGTTAATACACTTTTTTAGGTTGCGGTTTTGCTATCTTATCCAAAAAGTGACAAGATGACCCAATGGCTGGTTCTGCTGAGGGTTCCGTCATACAGAAGTGGGCGTGGTTTCATATAAATTGCGTTGGAAAAACAATAGAGGTCTCCTGCTCAGGGTGATGAGGGGCTGCTGTGTATCCCAGGCAGCATGCACTGGGCAGGGAGACCCCCTGCCAGGACTGTCCAGTGCCTGTTCTATAGATTTGTTGTTTTACACTAGTGACAGCAAACTACTACATTCTGACTATTCAACTGGTTTCTTCATTTGAAATGGATGACTGAATTCATACAGTATTGTATAATCAAACGCCTTAAAGACATTGGTTAAGTGTATTTATTTAGTATGCGTTGTGCAAACATTGTTGATTTTTTTCTATTTTGGCTAAATATGATCGATAAATTCGTTCAGTTACATGACTCGTCCATTCTCCCCACATTTTGATTATCTTTGGATTGGAATATATTTGCGTTTGTGTGAACTGATCCCAGGAAAATAAAGATTTTGTGTCACCATGATGAATTTTCCATTATTTTATCAATGCCTGTTCTATGAAGAAATTATCTTTGTCATCAAATTAGGCAAAAGTTACTTTGTTGTTCATACAGTTTGTTATAATTATAACGTTGCACTGTACATAAAAACAAGGGAGGGAATGGATACATTGAAGTTAACAAATTCCTACAAGATACCCACACCCTGTAGAATGAAAATGTTTTATGGAAGCAAACTGTTTTCAACCAACAGTTATGGCATTGCTTTAACTGTGGGAAGAGAGCATGAGATAGAGATAGTGATGGATTGCTGTTCAGTTGGCAAAATGTCAAATTCACACTTAATAATAAACTATTTGTATAGCACCTTTCATACATAATGCAGCTCAAAGTGCTTTACATGCAAAACATTAAAACAAGCAAAAAAAACTACATAAAAAATACATGACAACAAAATAATTATTAAATCCGGATCAATGAATTAAAAGCAACAATATAAAATAATTATTAGTTAAATGAAGGACAATTATGTGTTTTTGTGTCCAAGGTGTTGCCGATCATACAACCAGTCAGCCTCTTAGCTGATCAGATAGATTATCCATATATAAATTAAAGAGAGCTGGGGAGAGCACCCCCCTGCCAAACTCCATTACCAACGCCAAAGGGGGTGGAGACTCTTTGCCCCATTGCATTTAAATTGAAATGCAGGATATATGATACATTCATACAAACATAATTTTAAAATGATATTCTCTAATTTGTTTAATCTAATTTTGAGACGATTCGCATTTTATAATTAATTTAGAACGGAATTGTTATGACAATCAATCAATGGTCTCACAATATGTTTCAACTGATAGACAATGATATTGAAATATTGTCTAGCCCAATATTAAGTGAACTCTGCTGTGTGGAGTATCATGTCTCCTCAGGGATTGAGGATGACCAAAACATTTTCCACAGACTGAGCATTGAATGGTTTATCTCCTGTGTGGACTATCATGTGTACCTTCAGGGTTCGGTTATGAGCAAAACTGTTCCCACAGACTGATCATTTAAACAGTTGATGTCCTGTGTGCACTCTCATGTGTTCCTTCAGTTTTCCTTTATAACTAAAACATTTACCACAGACTGAACATTTGAACCGTTCCTTTCCTGTGTGGACTATCATGTGTTGTTTCAAGGTGTCTTTACGACCAAAACTGTTACTACAGACTGAGCATGAAAATGGTAAATCATCTGTGTGGACTATCATGTGTACGTTCAGGGTTTGGCTCCGAGCAAAACTGTTACCACAGACTAAGCATTTAAATGGTTTATCTCCTGTGTGGACTATCATGTGTTTGTTCAGGGTTTTTTTTTTATAACCAAAACATTTCCCACAGACTGAGCATTTAAACACTTTATCTCCTGTGTGGACTATCATGTGTGTCTCAGCATTCCTTTATAACTAAAACATTTACCAAAGACTGAGCATTTAAATCGTCCCTTTCCTGTATGGACTATCATGTGTTGTTTCAAGTTTCCTTTACGACAAAAACTGTTACCACAGACTGAGCATTTAAATGGCTTCTCTCCTGTGTGGACTCTCGTCTGTCTTCAAGTGATTTTTCTGACTAAAACTTTAACCACAGACTGAGCAATGAAATGGCTTCTCTCTTGTGTGGACTCTCGTGTCTGTTCTCAACAAATCTTTTACCACAAACTGAACAACTAAAGTATTTATTCCCAACAATTTCACTGTTTGTCTGTGAGTCTAAACCTGTTTTTCTGTGAGTCTAAACCTGACTGAGGTTCACTAGTTTCTGGCCAAAAGTCACTGTCTTCAGTCTCAGAAGAGTCTGAGGTTTTGCCAGCACTGGCTGGTTCTGATGCTCCATGTCCATGGTCCTCTCCATCAGCGTGTTTTCATCTGTTCAGTTGAGCTGCTGGCTTGAGGCTCTGCCTCTCTCTTCTCCTCAGTTTGGCTTTGATGAAGCTGTGAGGACTGAGATTCCTCTTCCCCATCTTCACTCTTCACAGAAACAGGAGTGAATTGGAACTTGGTGATATCAGCCTCCTCCTCCGGCCCTGGAAGCTGCCCTCCCTCCTGACTGATCCAGAGTTCCTCCTGTTCATCTTTAATATGTGGGTTCTCTGTGTCCTTCTGAAGCTGCCCTCCCTCCTGACTGATCCAGAGTTCCTCCTGTTCCTCTTTAATGTGTGGAGTCTCTGTGTCCTCCTGAAGCTGCTTTGCCTCCTGACTGATCCAGAGTCTCTGTGTTCCTGAAGCTGCCCTCCCTCCTGACTGATCCAGAGTTCCTCCTGTTCCTCTTTAATGTGTGGGGTCTCTGTGTCTGCTCTTTGTAACCGCACTTCAGGATTTAAAACCGTGTCCAGCAGCTTTCGTTGTTGCTCGTTCTTTTTGGAACGAGACGATTCTACCCTGATATCAGACTGAATGGTTAACTCGTTACACTCCATTTCCTTCTTCAGAAGCAGTCGGTCAACTCAGTGGAGTGGGAAGATCCGAAGGTCTAGACTCAGGCAAAGAAGCTTCCTCCTCGTACTCTATCTTCTTTCAAACAGCCCAAATATCTCAACAGACGCAGTTAGTCGCTAGTTCGCCAACCCTATCAAGTACCCCTTTTGAACATTAGAGATGTCCATACAGTTTTAATGACAAACGTTGTTCTTCAAAGCTGCATTATAAACCTTAGCTCAATAGCTCCACAGCTAACCCATTCATCTGAGTCCATAAGAGAGCTTCTTCCTCCTCTCAGTGCTAAACGGAGCCTCGTCTCAACTTTATATATTCGTGATAATATCATCCATACAAAGTCTTCTGTTGGTCAAAACTATACTAACGCTAACGAAAGGGTAGTCTCTTAGAACAGACGAGTTGGCTTCCGCAATTTTCAAATGCTTCCGCCATACCGTCTGTACTTCGTGGGGGAGAATCATGCACCAACCGGAATGGGAAGCAGAAAGGCGGGTCTTCCGCTCATTAGTCCAATCAGAATCCAATATGCCGCATTCGCGTGTCGTGATTGGTCGGATTCCGTAGAACTTCCTTCCAGTCTGAAAGTTTTTTTTCCCAACTTCCTTGTGCATGTTCTGGGGGTGTAACGTACCATATCTATGTAACGTACAGACTGTATATAGCTGCATTCGCCGGATGTAGATGATACAGTCTGTTTTAAGAGACTAACGAAAGGGGGGACCGCTCACGAATATTCTGACCCGGCCGCCATCTTGTCCGAGGTCAAAGTGCGTCCGGCGTGGTGTTCCGGTCGTGCGTGCGCATGTGTGCGCGCCAAATATCAGCTCCCACCAACACGGAACAGTTGTGAGTAAACGGCATTAAATCTGCTCAAAAGTTAAACGACTATTTACTGTAAGTATTTAGCTATATTTCTGATGTGTGATGTTTTGTTTAGATGTTTAGTAGCCTAAGTATCAAAATCTAGTAGGTTAACAAAGAATGTCTTCAACTGGGACAAGGTTTAAACTTTACTCACAGTCACCTTACCCCGCTAGCGCTTCTCGCTCATACTGAATGAATGAATTATTTGGGGGTTTTCAAAGACAGACAAGTGGATTTTATGCAACAATTTGGAAGCGGCAACTATATTTATTTAAAGGAATATGATGGGCATCGGATAGCGTCTTCACTTCAAGTTTCTGGCTCAGGTTTTAATACCTAGACGCAAGAATCTAGTAGGATCTTACAGTGGTAAGCGCGGTCGCCTCACAGCTAGAAGGTCCTGGGTTCGATTCCCACCTGGGACGCTGTGAGCGCTGAAGGAGTGCGTGCCCGTCCGCATTGTCCTCGAGTGCCCACCGCCCGGGTGGGGTCGTCAAAAGGGCCTTTCTGTGTGGAGATTGCATGTTCTCCCCGTGCCCCCTGGGGGTTTCCTTCATATAGGAACCCCACAACAAAACATGCAATATCCTGGTCGCTGATGTGGTGCCTCCTCTGGTCATTAGGGGCGCCTGTTTGGAGGGAGGGGAACTCGTTGGAATAGCGTGAAGCTGCGTGATCCTCCCAAATGACCACTAATGGGGGATAAAAATGAGATAAAAAAATCAGGGGGGGGGGGGGGGGTCTAGTAGGACGAACATCGGACATTCAGCTCAGGACGCCATGATATGTGATGGTCTTGTGTCTGTATGAAGAGGACTGGAAACTCAGTTAAAAAAAAATTGGCCTGCTTATAGGCAAGGTTTAATATGAGCGAAGAGCTATTTAGAATTGTTATGAGATGCCTTCAATTCGGCATAATGCAACATACAGGCTAATAGGCACATTGATGGAGGCAGCACTTATTTCAATCAAACCTCAACTTTGCATCTAGGATAATTTGGGACCACATGGACATTTTTCCTAGACTAGCCCAGGCTGTCAGACAGAACATCTTCATACTGGTAAATTCTAAAGATGAACCCAGCAGAGCAGATGCAGCTGGGAGCTGAAAGTAAAATGCAGACAGGGAGAGGCAGAACTTAAAACAAGGCACACAAGAAATCTGGTGTGGTGTGATAAAAATATAGGGACAAGAAATGGGACGTGTGGATTAAGGGTCTCATGATATATGACAATAACCGTGAGATAAAAAAAAATACAGTCTTAATAATATACAATATTTACCTATCTACAGTAATTCCCTTTTGTTCCTCATTTAAAATAACTCATCTCTGTCTGTCTGGTTTGTCTTCAGCTTCACTGAGAGAGAAAATGGCTTCCAGATCAGAGGAGTATCTCTCCTGTCCTGTCTGCCATGACATCTTTAAAGATCCAGTCATCCTGTCGTGTAGCCACAGCATCTGTAAAGCCTGTCTGCAGAGATGGTGGAGAAGTCAACAAATACATGCCTGTCCAGTGTGTAGGGCTACATCTTCACAGAGTAAACCGCCTTGTAACTTGGTGTTGAAGAACATGTGTGAGGCTTTCATACTGGAGAGAGATCAGCGAGCTTCAGCAGGATCTGAGCTTCTCTGCAGTCTGCACTCTGAGAAACTCAAGCTCTTCTGTCTGGACCATCAGCAGCCAGTGTGTATCATCTGTCGAGATTCAGAAACACACACGGACCACAGATTCAGACCCATCGAGGAAGCTGCACGCCATCACAAGAAGGAACTTCAGGAGTCACTGAAGCCCTTACAGGAGAAACTGGAGCTCTTCCATGAAGTTAAAGGAAACTGTGATAAAATATCAGAACACATTAAGTTCCAGGCCCGACGCATAGAGAAGCAGATTAATGAGGAGTTTATGAAGCTTCACCAATTTCTACAAGAGGAAAAGGAGGCCAGGATCGCTGCACTGAGGGAGGAAGAGGAGCAGAAGAGTCAGATGATGAAGGAGGACATTGAGGGTCTGAGCAGAGAGATGGCAGCTCTTTCAGACACAATCAGAGCTGTAGATGTTGAAGATGCTGTCTGGTTCCTGCAGAACTATAAGGCTACAGTGCAAAGAGTCCAGCACACCCTTCTGGAGGATCCACAGCTGCCGGTCTCAGGAGCTCTGATGGATGAGGCCAAACACCTGGGCAACCTGAGGTTCACAGTCTGGAATAAGATGAAGGAGATGGTCTCCTACACGCCTGTGATTCTGGACCAGAACACTGCTGATCCATACCTCGTCCTGTCTGAAGATCTGACCAGTGTAGCATTTGAAGATGGAGAGCATCTTCTTCCTCAAAATCCAGAGAGGTTTTCTGACTCGTGCTCTGTCCTCGGCTCTGAGGGCTTCAACTCAGGAACTCACAGCTGGGTTGTTGAGGTTGGATACAGTGGCAACTGGGATGTAGGTGTGGCACTAGAATCTGTCCAGAGGCACGGACTGGGAGATTTTATACACTCTGGATTATGGATAATAAGGTTCAGTGGGGGTGTATACAGAGCAGTCTCGCTATCAGCTGATACTGATCTCTCAGTTGAGAAGAAGCCCCAGAAGGTCAGAGTGCATCTTGACTGGAACAGAGGAAGGCTGTCCTTCTCTGATCCTGATACTAACACACACATACACACCTTCACACACACTTTCACTGAGAGGCTGTTTCCATACTTTTATACTTGTTCGGATGAATGGTCTCTGAATATTTTACCTGTGAAGGTCTCTGTAACAGTGGGCCAGCACAGTTAGGGACATGTCCACCAACTAACATGTTGAGGGCTTGAAAGCGCTGGTGCTGAGCTGAAATAGGCAACTTTTTTCTTCTTATTTTGCTTTACCTCAAAGTAGGCGAGCTCTAGTAATTTTCTCTATTTAGACTGCAGGTAAAAGTTCACCCTGTGTTCTTTGGTTCTCCATCGGAAGTGTTACATTTATTTTATCAGATTTTATTCCAGATTCTAGTTGCTCTACACCAGTGGTTCCCAACTCTTTTTTTCCCCGGATTTGTCTCCGCAATTGTACTTGGCCAATTACCCCTGCTGTCCTGGCTGTTGCTCTACCCCCCACCCCGCTGATCCGGGAAGAGTTGTAGACTGGCGGGTTACAGCCTGCCAGCAGTACAAGGAGCAAAAATCGATGTTATCTTCGGTAATCACAAAATAATCAAATAAAAGAATAAAAATTTAATTATCTATGTTTGAAGTTACAGTTAGGTGTTAGGTTAATACACTTTTTTAGGTTGCGGTTTTGCTATCTTATCCAAAAAGTGACAAGATGACCCAATGGCTGGTTCTGCCGAGGGTTCCGTCATACGGAAGTGGGCGTGGTTTCATCTAAATTGGGTTGGAAAAACAATAGAGGTCTCCTGCTCAGGGTGATGAGGGGCTGCTGTGTATCCCAGGCAGCATGCACTGGGCAGGGAGACCCCCTGCCAGGACTGTCCAGTGCCTGTTCTATAGATTTGTGTTGTTTTACACTAGTGACAGCAAACTACTACATTCTGACTATTCACCTGGTTTCCCAATTTGAAATGGATGACTGAATTCATACAGTATTGTATAATCAAACACCTTAAAGACATTGTTTAAGTGTATTTATTTAGTATGTGTTGTGCAAACATTGTTGATTTTTTTCTATTTTGGCTAAATATGATCGATAAATTCGTTCAGTTACATGACTCGTCCATTCTCCCCACATTTTGATTATCTTTGGATTGGAATATATTTGCGTTTGTGTGAACTGATCCCAGGAAAATAAAGATTTTGTGTCACCATGATGAATTTTCCATTATTTTATCAATGCCTGTTCTATGAAGAAATTATCTTTGTCATCAAATTAGGCAAAAGTTACTTTGTTGTTCATACAGTTTGTTCTAATTATAACGTTGCACTGTACATAAAAACAAGGGAGGGAATGGATACATTGAAGTTAACAAATTCCTACAAGATACCCACACCCTGTAGAATGAAAATGTTTTATGGAAGCAAACTGTTTTCAACTAACAGTTATGGCATTGCTTTAACTGTGGGAAGAGAGCATGAGATAGTGATGGATTGCTGTTCAGTTGGCGAAATGTCAAATTCACACTTAATAATAAACTATTTGTATAGCACCTTTCATACATAATGCAGCTCAAAGTGCTTTACATGCAAAACAAAACGAGCAAAAAAAAAAAACATAACAGTATAAAATAATTATTAAATCCGGATCAATGAATTAAAAGCAACAATATAAAATAATTATTAGTTAAATGAAGGAGAATTATGTGTTTTTGTGTCCAAGGTGTTGCCGATCATACAACCAATCCTACAGCCTCCTAGCTGATCAGATAGATCATCCATATATAAATTAAGAGCTGGGGAGAGTACCCCCCTGCCAAACTCCATTGCCAAAGGGGTTATTGTCCCATTACATTACAATTGAAATGCAGGATATATAAGATACATTCATATAAACATAATTTTAAAAGGATATTCTCTAATTTGTTTAATCTAATTTTGAGACAATGATTCATATTTTATAATTAATTTAGAACAGAATTGTTATGACAATCAATCAATGGTCTCACAATATGTTTCAACTGATAGACAATGATATTGAAATATTGTCTAGCCCAATATTAAGTGAACTCTGCTGTGTGGAGTATCATGTCTCTTCAGGGATTGAGGATAACCAAAACATTTCCCAGACAGCATTGAATGGTTTATGTCCTGTGTGGACTATCATGTGTACCTTCAGGGTTCGGTTATGAGCAAAACTGTTCCCACAGTCTGATAATTTAAACAGTTGATGTCCTGTGTGCACTCTCATGTGTTCCTTCAGTTTTCCTTTATAACTAAAACATTTACCACAGACTGAACATTTGAACCGTTCCTTTCCTGTGTGGACTATCATGTGTTGTTTCAAGGTGTATTTACGACCAAAACTGTTACTACAGACTGAGCATGAAAATGGTAAATCCTCTGTGTGGACTATCATGTGTACCTTCAGGGTTTGGCTCCGAGCAAAACATTTCCCACAGACTAAGCATTTAAATTGTTTATCTCCTGTGTGGACTATCATGTGTTTGTTCAGGTTTTTTTTTTATAACCAAAACATTTCCCACAGACTGAGCATTTAAATCGTCCCTTTCCTGTGTGGACTATCATGTGTTGTTTCAAGTTTCCTTTACAACCAAAACTGTTGCCACAGACTGAGCATTTAAATGGCTTCTCTCCTGTGTGGACTCGTGTGTCTTCAAGTGATTTTTCTGACTAAAACTTTTACCACAGACTGAGCAATTAAATGGCTTCTCTCTTGTGTCTGTTTAAGTCTCTGTTATCAACAAATCTTTTACCACAAACTGAACAACTGAAGTATTTATTCCCAAAAATGTCACTGTTTTTCTGTGAGTCTAAACCTGACTGAGGTTCACTAGTTTCTATCCAAAAATCACTGTCTTCAGTCTCAGAAGAGTCTGAGGTTTTGCCAGCACTGGCTGGTTCTGATGCTCCATGGTCCTCTCCATCAGCTTCTGTTTTCATCTGTTCAGTTGAGCTGCTGGCTAGAGGCTCTGCCTCTCTCTTCTCCTCAGTTTGGCTTTGATGAAGCTGTGAGGACTGAGATTCCTCTTCCCCATCTTCACTCTTCACAGAAACAGGAGTGAATTGGAACTTGGTGATATCAGCCTCCTCCTCCGGCCCTGGAAGCTGCTCTCCCTCCTGACTGATCCAGAGTCCCTCCTGTTCATCTTTAATGTGTGGAGTCTCTGTGTCCTCCTGAAGCTGCTTTGCCTCCTGACTGATCCAGAGTCCCTCCTGTTCATCTTTAATATGTGGAGTCTCTGTGTCCTTCTGAAGCTGCTCTCTCTCCTGACTGATCCAGAGTCCCTCCTGTTCATCTTTAATATGTGGAGTCTCTGTGTCCTCCTGAAGCTGCTTTGCCTCCTGACTGATCCAGAGTCCCTCCTGTTCATCTTTAATATGTGGAGTCTCTGTGTTCCTGAAGCTGCCCTCCCTCCTGACTGATCCAGAGTTCCTCCTGTTCCTCTTTAATGTGTGGGGTCTCTGTGTCTGCTCTGTAACCGCACTTCAGGATTTAAAACAGTGTCCAGCAGCTTTCGTTATTGCTCGTTCTTTTTGGAACGAGAAGATTCTCGCCTGATATCAGACTGAATGGTTAACTCGTTACACTCCATTTCCTTTTTCAGAAGCAGTAGGTCAACTCAGTGGAGTGGGAAGATCCGAAGGTCTAGACTCAGGCAAAGAAGCTTCCTCCTCGTACTCTATCTTCTTTCAAACAGCCCAAATATCTCCTCAACAGCCGCAGTTAGTCGCTAGTTCGCCAACCCTATCAAGTACCCCTTTTGAACATTAGAGATGTCCATACAGTTTTAATGACAAACGTTGTTCTTCAAAGCTGCATTATAAACCTTAGCTCAATAGCTCCACAGCTAACCCATTCATCTGAGTCCATAAGAGAGCTTCTTCCTCCTCTCAGTGCTAAACGGAGCCTCGTCTCAACTTTATATATTCGTGATAATATCATCCATACAAAGTCTTCTGTTGGTCAAAACTATACTAACGCTAACGAAAGGGTAGTCTCTTAGAACAGACGAGTTGGCTTCCGCAATTTTCAAATGCTTCCGCCATACCGTCTGTACTTCGTGGGGGAGAATCATGCACCAACCGGAATGGGAAGCAGAAAGGCGGGTCTTCCGCTCATTAGTCCAATCAGAATCCAATATGCCGCATTCGCGTGTCGTGATTGGTCGGATTCCGTAGAACTTCCTTCCAGTCTGAAAGTTTTTTTCCCAACTTCCTTGTGCATGTTCTGGGGGTGTAACGTACCATATCTATGTAACGTACAGACTGTATATAGCTGCATTCGCCGGATGTAGATGATACAGTCTGTTCAGGTTCAGACTAACGAAAGGGGGGACCGCTCACGAATATTCTGACCCGGCCGCCATCTTGTCCGAGGTCAAAGTGCGTCCGGCGTGGTGTTCCGGTCGCGCGTGCGCATGTGCGCGCGCCAAATATCGCTCCCACCAACACGGAACAGCTGTGAGTAAACGGCATTAAATCTGCTCAAAAGTTAAACGACTATTTACTGTAAGTATTTAGCTATATTTCCGATGTGTGATGTTTTGTTTAGATGTTTAGTAGCCTAAGTATCAAAATCTAGTAGGTTAACAAAGAAGGTCTTCAACTGGGACAAGGTTTAAACTTTACTCACAGTCACCTTACCCCATTTGAATGAGTGATTTGGGGGTTTTCAAAGACAGACAAGTGGATTTTCTGCAACAATTTGGAAGCGGCAACTATATTTATTTAAAGGAATATGATGGGCATCGGATAGCGTCTTCACTTCAAGTTTCTGGCTCAGGTTTTAATACCTAGACGCGAGAGCAGCGCATCGGTTTGTTTGGAAATGCGTAAGCGCCCCCGGCTAGCGGGGTAAACAGTCACCCCTGGATAAAGGACATTAGAGAGGCAGACCTGGCATATATTTTTTACAACATGCTTTGCTGTAACGGTAATATGGTGAAACAAGAGAGGAATGAGCAAACGACATAGGTCTAAACCTAAGCTTATGTTCAGATGAAGCAGCGTTTTGGTCCTGAGCCCTATGTCACTTCCTTTCTAACCAGAAACCAGAGTTCTTTATGTGCTCAGCTGATAATTGGTATTCTGCCTCTTGCCATGGTTGTAGGGCGGTTCACAGCTATACCAGAACAGAACAGGATATGCAATGTCTGTGAACTAAAGGATGTTGTAAATTAGTTTCATTTCATGTTTTACTGTACATTATATGATGATTTGAGGATTTCCTTATTTGATGAAATGCAAAAGCAAAGACCTGAGCTCTTCTGGGCAGAAGTTGGAGTGGTTGTTTAAGACTGAGGTAGCCGACTTAAGACTGCTAACTTTATTTCTAAAGGCCTGGAATAGAAGGCAAGCACAGCTCTTTTAAGTAGGTTCAGGCTGTGGTTTTCATGCTGTACAACTTCACTGTATGTATTTTGGGTGTTTTTGTTGGTTTTATGTTTGATCATTGTTTGTTTAAACGATGAATAGTGGAAAAAGGAGCTTCTTGGTTTCTTTTTAGAGAACACTTTAATCCAGAAGTGTTGGTACACAGGTAACCTGCACAGGTTTACAATACAGTGTACAACTTCAAAAATAGGAGACATGGGCAAGAAAAAACGCAATGCGTTTCAACCCCACTGGGTCTTCATCAGGCTACAGCCTCCTATTTTTGAAGTTGTACATTGTATGTAAACCTGTGTAGGTTAGCTGTGTACCAACACTTCTGGATTAAATTGTTCTCTAAAAAGAAACCAAGAAGCTCCTTTTTCCACTATGTCCCTAGGATCAAATCAAATCACGGGAAGGCTGCATTTACCCACTATGCTTCTGCTAGCTGGAACAAATTGCCTGAAGACCTCAGATCTGCCCCAACCTTACTTACTTTTAAAAATAGACTAAAGACTTTTATGTTTACCGTCGCTTTTAACTGCTGACAGCTACTATGCAAACCCAATGAGTCTCTTTCTGCAACTGCTGCGCCTGTTGCTTATTGCACTTTTTATACTCTTTTTTTAAAGTTTTGTTGTGATGCTTTTAAATCTTTTATTTTCCTGTCAACCATTTTATGTGAAGTTGCTTAATGCACTTTTTATACTCTTTTTTTTTTGTGATGCTTTTAAATGTCCATTTTACTCTCTTCTTTTCTTTTATTTTCCTGTCAACCATTTTATGTGAAGCACTTTGAATTGCCTCTGTGTATGAAATGTGCTATACAAATAAACTTGACTTGACTTGACTTGACTATTGATCACTATTTTGACTTTGAGCTTGCTTGCTTCCACTTTCTCTGTTCTTGTTTAAATGATGAACAGTAAAAGTGTCATGTAAGCCCATATGGGCTGGGCTTCATTGGAAGCATGACACTTAAATAAAGAAAATCAATCAATCAAATCTAGTAGGATCTTACAGTGGTAAGCGCTGTCGCCTCACAGCTAGAAGGTCCTGGGTTCGATTCCCACCTGGGACGCTGTGAGCGCTGAAGGAGTGCGTGCCCGTCCGCATGTCCTCGAGTGCCCACCGCCCGGGTCGTCAAAAGGCCTTTCTGTGTGGAGTTTGCATGTTCTCCCCGTGCTCGCTGGGGGTTTCCTTCATATAGGAACCCCACACCAAAACATGCAATATCCTGGTCGCTGATGTGGTGCCTCCTCTGGTCGTTAGGGGCACCTGTTCGGAGGGAGGGGAACTCGTTGGAATAGCGTGAAGCGGCGTGATCCTCCCACGTGCTATGTCCTACCGGTGAAGCCTCCCCCGTCAGGTGAAAAGAAGCAGCTGGCTAACTGCCCATGTCTCGGAGGAAGCATGGAGCCAGTTTCGGCTCTCCCCAGATCGGCAGAGGGTGGAGCAGCAACCAGGATAAAATAAATTAAAATGACCACTAATGGGGGGTAAAAATGGGATAAAAAAATCAGGGGGGGGGGGTCTAGTAGGATGAACATCGGACATTCAGCTCAGGACGCCATGATATGTGACGGTCTTGTGTCTGTATGAAGAGGACTGCAAACACAGTTTAATTTTTTTTTGCCTGCTTATAGGCAAGGTTTAATATGAGCGAAGAGCTATTTAGAATTGTTATGAGATGCTCTTCAATTCGGCATAACGCAACATACAGGCTAATAGGCACATTTATGGAGGGCGGCAGCAGCACTTATTTCAATAAAATCTCAACTTTGCATCTAAGATAATTTGGGACCACGTGGACATTTTTCCTAGACTAGCCCGGGCTGTCAGACAGAACATCTTCATACTGGTCAATTCTAAAGATGAACCCAGCAGAGCAGCTGGGAGCTGAACGTAAAATGCAGACAGGGAGAGGCAGGACTTAAAACAACGCACACAAGAAATCTGGTGTGGTGTGATAAAAATATAGGGACAAGAAATGGGACGTGTGGATTAAGGGTCTCATGATATATGACGATAACCGTGAGATAAAAAAAAATACAGTCTTAATAATATACAATATTTACCTATCTACAGTAATTACCTTTTGTTCCTCATTTAAAATAACTCATCTCTGTCTGGTTTGTCTTCAGCTTCACTGAGAGAGAAAATGGCTTCCAGATCAGAGGAGTATCTCTCCTGTCCTGTCTGCCATGACATCTTTAAAGATCCAGTCATCCTGTCGTGTAGCCACAGCATCTGTAAAGCCTGTCTGCAGAGATGGTGGAGAAGTCAACAAGTACATGCCTGTCCAGTGTGTAGGGCTACATCTTCACAGAGTAAACCACCTTGTAACTTGGTGTTGAAGAACATGTGTGAGGCTTTCTTACTGGAGAGAGATGAGAGAGCTTCAGCAGGATCTGAGCTTCTCTGCAGTCTGCACTCTGAGAAACTCAAGCTCTTCTGTCTGGACCATCAGCAGCCGGTGTGTATCATCTGTCGAGATTCAGAAACACACACCGACCACAGATTCAGACCCGTCGAGGAAGCTGCACGGCATCACAAGAAGGAACTTCAGGAGTCACTGAAGCCCTTACAGGAGAAACTGGAGCTCTTGCATGAAGTTAAAGGAAACTGTGATCAAATAGCAGAACACATTAAGGTCCAGGCCCGACGCATAGAGAAGCAGATTAATGAGGAGTTTATGAAGCTTCACCAATTTCTACAAGAGGAAAAGGAGGCCAGGATCGCTGCACTGAGGGAGGAAGAGGAGCAGAAGAGTCAGATGATGAAGGAGGACATTGAGGGTCTGAGCAGAGAGATGGCAGCTCTTTCAGACACAATCAGAGCTGTAGATGTTGAAGATGCTGTCTGGTTCCTGCAGAACTATAAGGCTACAGTGCAAAGAGTCCAGCACACCCTTCTGGAGGATCCACAGCTGCCGGTCTCAGGAGCTCTGATGGATGAGGCCAAACACCTGGGCAACCTGAGGTTCACAGTCTGGGACAAGATGAAGGAGATGGTCTCCTACACGCCTGTGATTCTGGACCAGAACACTGCTGATCCATACCTCGCCCTGTCTGAAGATCTGACCAGTGTAGCATTTGGAAATGAGCATCTTCTTCCTGAAAATCCAGAGAGGTTTTCTGACTCCTGCGCTGTCCTCGGCTCTGAGGGCTTCAACTCAGGAACTCACAGCTGGGTTGTTGAGGTTGGAGACAGTGAAGCTTGGGATGTAGGTGTGGCACCAGAATCTGTTGAGAGAAAGGGAGATTGTATAGAGTCTGGATGGGTAATAAGGTTAATAGAGGGTGAATACAGAGCAGACTCGCTATCAGCTTATACTGGTGTCTCAGTTGAGAAGAAGCCCCAGAAGGTCAGAGTGCATCTTGACTGGAACAGAGGAAGGCTGTCATTCTCTGATCCTGATACTAACACACACATACACACCTTCACACACACTTTCACTGACAGGCTGTTTCCATACATTTGTACTTCGGATGAATGTTCTCTGAATATTTTACCTGTGAACGTCTCTGTAACAGTGGGCCAGCACAGTTAGGGACATGTCCACCAACTAACATGTTGAGGGCTTGAAAGCGCTGGTGCTGAGCTGAAATAGGGAACTTTTTTCTTCTTATTTTGCTTTACCTCAAAGTAGGCGAGCTCTAGCAACTTTCTCTATTTAGACTGCAGGTAAAAGTTCACCCTGTGTTCTTTGGTTCTTCATCTGAAGTGTTAAATTTATTTTATCAGACTTTATTCCAGATTCTTAGTTGCTCTACACCAGTGGTTCCCAACTTTCTTTCTTTTTTCCTAGATTTGTCTCCGCAATTGTACTCTCCGGGGAGAGTTGTAGACTGGCGGGTTACAGCCTGCCAGCAGTACAAGGAGCAAAAATCGATAAGTTATCTTCGGTAATCACAAAATAATCAAATAAAATAATAAACATTTAATTATCTATGTTTGAAGTTACAGTTAGGTGTTTGGTTAATACACTTTTTTAGGTTGCGGTTTTGCTATCTTATCCAAAAAGTGACAAGATGACCCAATGGCTGGTTCTGCCGAGGGTTCCGTCATACGGAAGTGGGCGTGGTTTCATCTAAATTGGGTTGGAAAAACAATAGAGGTCTCCTGCTCAGGGTGATGAGGGGCTGCTGTGTATCCCAGGCAGCATGCACTGGGCAGGGAGACCCCCTGCCAGGACTGTCCAGTGCCTGTTCTATAGATTTGTTGTTTTACACTAGTGACAGCAAACTACTACATTCTGACTATTCAACTGGTTTCTTCATTTGAAATGGATGACTGAATTCATACAGTATTGTATAATCAAACACCTTAAAGACATTGGTTAAGTGTATTTATTTAGTATGTGTTGTGCAAACATTCTTGATTTTTTTCTATTTTGGCTAAATATGATCGATAAATTCGTTCAGTTACATGACTCGTCCATTCTCCCCACATTTTGATTATCTTTGGATTGGAATGTTTGTGTAAACTGATCCCAGGAAAATAAACAGTTTGTGTCACCATGATGAATTTTCCATTATTTTATCAATGCCTGTTCTATGAAGAAATTATCTTTGTCATCAAATTAGGCAAAAGTTACTTTGTTGTTCATACAGTTTGTTCTAATTATAACGTTGCACTGTACATAAAAACAAGGGAGGGAATGGATACATTGAAGTTAACAAATTCCTACAAGATACCCACACCCTGTAGAATGAAAATGTTTTATGGAAGCAAACTGTTTTCAACTAACAGTTATGGCATTGCTTTAACTGTGGGAAGAGAGCATGAGATAGAGATAGTGATGGATTGCTGTTCAGTTGGCAAAATGTCAAATTCACACTTAATAATAAACCATTTGTATAGCACCTTTCATACATAATGCAGCTCAAAGTGCTTTACATTCAAAACATTAAAACAAGCAAAAAAAACTACATAAAAAACATGACAACAGTATAAAATAATTATTAAATACGGATCAATGAATTAAAAGCAACAATATAAAATAATAATTATTAGTTAAATGAAGGACAATTATGTGTTTTTGTGTCCAAGGTGTTGCCGATCATACAACCAGTCAGCCTCTTAGCTGATCAGATAGATTATCCATATATAAATTAAAGAGAGCTGGGTAGAGTACCCCCCTGCCAAACTCCATTAACAACGCCAAAGGGGGTGGAGACTATTGCCCCATTACATTTCAATTGAAATGCAGGATATATAAGATACATTCATACAAACATAACTTTAAAATGATATTCTCTAATTTTGAGATGATTTGCATTTTATAATTAATTTAGAACGGAATTGTTATGACATTCAATCAATCAATGGTCTCACAATATGTTTCAACTGATAGACAATGATATTGAAATATTGTCTAGCCCAATATTAAGTGAACTCTTAAGTTCCTCCTGTTCCTCTTTAATGTGTGGGGTATCTGTGTCCTCCAGAAGCTGCTCTCCCTCCTGACTGATCCAGAGTTCCTCCTGTTCCTCTTTAATGTGTGGGGGCTGTGTGTCCTCCTGAAGCTGCTCTCCCTCCTGACTGATCCAGAGTTCATCCTGTTCCTCTTTAATGTGTGGGGGCTCTGTGTCCTTCTGGTCCAGAATGGGGCTCCACTCCTGCAACTGTGTCCTGTCCAATACTGCCATCTACTGGTCGTAGAAATGGAAGCATTGACAGTAGGAATATTTTAACCCCAAGAATTGTTTAAATGAGCATAAACTGAAGGTAATTTCTATTCGACACAAAGCTCTCCACTACCAACTAATAAGTTTAGTAGGCTACTACAAATACAGAGGTAAAACCACTAGGCCTATAATATGGGTGGGTAATGTAGGCTGTCCACAAGGGGAAAGTACAGTATCTGTACAATGTGTTCATCAGATGTGCTTTTATTCATCACCCTCTTCATCTAACTTTGACAAACAATTCAGCATGTACAAAGCATATAATAAGAATACAAAAGTCTAGGTAGTTGTATCAGGATCCTCACATAGTAATGAGGAAGTCAAAGATCTGGAGATGCAACAGCTATGGGTTTGAAGAATGAATGTCTCATTTTGTGATAGAAAAACAATCATTTGAAAACTGTTTCCCCACTTCACGTTTCAGACAGACTGCAGTGCAGATCAGAGTCCAATGCAAATTAAAATGCCCAAGCCTTATATGCTGAGTTCATGTCATATCAGAAGAACTGGAGGAAGGCTCGCTGGATGGCTTGGTTAAAATAAAACAAATCTAAAGTAACTGCAGGAGATATTGCTTGCATGGAGGATATATGATGAACACTGTAAATAGATTACACTATGAAGAGGACATCAAACTCCAGTAGGTGGCGGTAATGCACATACATTATGTTTGGCACATGATAAAACTCCAAAAAAGAAGAAGAAGAAGAAGAAGAAAACTCTAAACAGAAGAAGAAGAAGAACTTTACCAACGATACAGGGATGTTATCTGGTCCAAAGAGTAATTGCCTTTCCGATAACAGCGCTAACGTTTTACATTTTGACCACTTTGTGGAAGCACCAGAAGCAGGTAATAACCATTCGTATTACGTAATAACGCGATAATTGCTTGCTACTAGCAATGCTAGCTTATAAAGATAACGTTGGCGATGCAGAGTGTTGCCTAGGGCGGCCTGCAAACAAACTGAGTTGCTCGCTATTGTTTTGTTGTAACGTGTATTGATAATGTTGGTTACATGTCACTTAATTTACAGAGATACGTGACACCTGCTATAATTTTGCTCGTCTGAGAGTCAACAGTCTGACACTGGAAGAGTTGAGGTAAAACTTTAATTTCATGCCTTGACAAAACTGTTTTATTGCTCAGATATGTCCAACTCCCAACTCATGAATAGGCGCTGCTTTAGTACAATAATTATCTCTCTAATATAGCTTGATTTATTTACAGTGATGAGCTGGAAAGGCGCACCAGAGAAACCCAGAGGCTACAAGAGGAGGTTGAAAATGCAACCAAACGAGCCTTGGAGAGAGTTAGCTGCACATACAGCACCAGAAGCACACATCCACACAGCTACCACACCCCCATGTTCAATATGAGTGAGTGCAAACAGGATCCAACTTTTAATAGTTAACTAACTACTAATTAGCTAATTTAGCAGTAGCCAAATTAATGAATAAAGCAGCCAGCCAAACTCATGTCAGGTTTAATTGTATAGCCCTTAATCACACAGTTTACTGTCTCAAGCTTCATAACACCCCCACATTATGAAACAATAAATGAAAACAAAACAAAAACAATCTTAGACCCTTGGTGAGAACAAAGAATTGAAAACAAAATACTTTACGAACGAGTAAAGACATGTAATTGTAAATACCAAATGTAACTATCACCACACTCTCTCACCAATGGTTCTATATTCACCTTATGTAGAAGAGACAGTCTTGCTTGAGAGACAAACGAGAAGTGTAAACACAATTCAGAACCGAGTGTGTTTACACTTCCTGTGGCAGAGCTTATCCCCACAGCCTGCTTCCAGTGAGTCACTAGCTTTGACCAGAGACGATCTCTGGTTTGACCAGGTAAAACAGCCGGCATTTTGAACAGGAAGTCGAAAAACACAAACCGGTCACGTGAGTGGCGCTACATAAGGTGAATAGAACACACATGACTATATACCGTAAATTCCGGACTATAAGGCGCACCGGTGTATAAGCCGCACCTTCAAAGTTGACTATTTTTTTCTTATATAAGCCGCACCGGACTATAAGCCGCGGGTGTTTTAATGGGTTTTTTTTTTTTTTTTTTTTTTGTGTTTTAATGTTTAATTACCATATGTAATGCTCCCATTTATTAACATTTCAACAAAACAACATAACACAACACCACCTGTGTTGTTATTTACAGTGCACACAGTGTCATACAGTGTGGTGAAAAGAGGGCAAGAGAGGAAATTAAAACAGAAGTGGATTTATAGTTAGAAAGAGTGCTAAAAAAGAGAGATTTTTTTTTTTTTTTTTGAAAAAATCCATAGATAAGCCGCACCGTTATATAAGCCTCAGGGGCCAAAAAAGGCCAAAAAACGGGAAAAAAGGTGCGGCTTATAGTCCGGAATTTACGGTATATATAGTGCAGATTCTTTTGAGATGGATCATTATGAAAAACTTGAGTTGTGTTTCAAGAACGGGACCTTCTTTGTAGGACATTTTATTTCTGGGAGCAAAGGCAGAATGTTCTGTTCAGAAAGTGAAGATTCAGAAATCTGTTTTGTTGTTTAAGGAGTATATTGTACTGTGTTTTAGTTGTATTTTTTATAGTGCTAGCTTATGTTATACTGTATATCTTGTGTGTCTTGTAAGCCCATGGGGGCTGGGCACTGTTAAGTGCATGACACAATTAATGAAGAACAAATCAATCATAGTATACGGTACTCTATACAGTACAGTATATATATTGTTTTATATTGTGTTTGTTCTTTTTGCCGATGGCTCACCTGGGGATTCAAACATTCAATCAGCCCACCGCCAGGCAGTGATCCAGCCTCTCACCTGCGGTCTGGATGGTTTGATCCCGGAGGTCGCCCGGAGCGATATCCCATTTCCTGCTAAGGAAGGTCTGGAAAATGCAATAGAGGACTACTCACAGCACGTATCTGACCTGCAGAAGCAGCTCAGTGAGGTTTGTACTGATGTTCCTGCACTGTGTCTTGTAAGGTTATGGGATATGTTGATGATTGTTCTCTGAACAGCACACCTGATTTGTCAGAACATGGAATTGAGTGGGCAGTACTCCATGACGCAGAGATTTTGTTACCCCGTTCAAACAGTCCCGTGCTCAACAAGAGCAACAGAAGTTCCACTTTCGACAGACCGTCATACAGCTGCAGACCATGTTACAGGAATTCCAAATGGAGAGGGACGTTTTGTCTGACCTCAGGTAAAGTCATGTTGAATGTGTTCAGATTGTACCTTTTTTAGAAGCAACTGCACTTTCACCCACACATCTTTTGATTTCTAGAATGGAGGATTCAAGGAAACATGCTGATCAGATGGAAAAGATGCTAAGCATGTTGGAAGAGCTCCAAAGCACCAAGCGCTCTGGGGAAGAGCTGCTGCAGGAGACTGAGGATGAGGCCACGTCTCTCAGCAGGAAGGTGGAGACAATTGAACAGACTATAAATGAGGTGTGTCCTACTACACTGATGTCTCAAGAGACACAGTGTGGGCACGACTGCCTCACCAGCCCTGACACTGCTGCCAGCCCTGACTCTGCTGCCAGCCCTGACTCTACTGCAAAGGTACTAGAGGAGGATTTTGATGATGACACAGACAAGCTACAAGAGAGACTTTCATTGGTAAGCATCAGAAGTCCGTTTAGGATCATGTTCGCTGCATTTCAAAGTCCCATTGTCTTTTTCACACTGGACCATCTTAAATTGTGCGGCAAACTGTCTAAATTTCCCCTCTATTTTATGCCAGGCAGCGGAACAGCTGGGGAGTGAAGAATGCCAGGGGAATGCAGAGTTGTTGTTAAAGAAGCAAAATAAAAGGTAAAGGAGCATTGAACGACCACCTGAATTTTTCATTTTCATTCAATTCAGTAATTTGACCATGAATTTTGCAAATTAAATTACAATCTAAAAAAGCATATTCTCCCACTATCCACTGCATACCATAAACAAGTATAATAATGTTTAGGAGAATAGTATGTCTACCTACCACACATGTTTTTAAACACAACTCATTTCACTGTTACATCAGCATAGTATTTATTTGGTTACAACTCGGACGGATACAAAAAGGATGAGGTCAAACATCTCTAGGGAAAGCATCATCTTCTCATGATCACACCACTTGCCTAAAGAGCAGACTCTAAAGAAAGCAGACATCCTCGCCTAAAGCAAGACATGCAATACAAACTTTTTCTCCATGATGCCACACATTTTCCTGTAGCCTGGTTAAAACCAATTTTCTTGGACTATTGTCATATTATTACATTCACTTAAATCCAGTGGCCATGTATGTAAGGCCATTGCGCAAATGCTTTTTTTGCACAAGGCAGTCTGCAATCTCATTTCCACTTATCTGCACAATGCTTTGTCCCAGAATGGAACAGCACATTACCAGGCATGACCAAGAGGTGGCGACGTTGACCAACAAATTGAGCTCCTCCAAAAGCAATAATGCCATTTTATCTGTCAAGCTTGAGCGACTACAGTAAGTTTTGCTCCTAAACAGTGGATTTACAATTAGACGTGGTTCCTTAAGTGGATATTCTGTTTCGTCGTGTTTCTCAGTCATGCCCATTTAAGATCTAAGAGTGTCTGCAATCTTGCTTCAGAAACAGACAATGTTGAATTTCTTTATTAATGTGGGTATGTCTGTCAATTCCATAAACTAAAATGTCTTTGGCCAGAAAACATGCAGAGAAACAGGCATCGCTGCACCGGTGTGAGGTCAAAGAACTTGAGTCAGCCCTATCCATCTATAAAGACAAGGTAAGGACAACTATACAATTATATTATTATGACCATGAAAACGAACATACCTTCTTTATCTGATCGCTGCAAATGCTGGTGAATACAAATATTACCCAGCCACTTCAAGTAACCAGCCACCACCAAATTATCTGGTATTCCAACCCTGATTATGACAAATTCAGTGATTTTAAAACAAAATTAATGAGACAGTCTTTTTTTTCTTCTTTTTTTTCCGCTTTATTATGATTTCTCTCAAAATATTGAGGTTAGAGTTAGTTTTGTTTTAGGTTGGTTTGTGGTGTTGCAGGTTTGTTGTCTGGAGCAGCAGCAGCTCATCCAGACC
>NC_139631.1:34775509-34883009 GCF_964638095.1 Poromitra crassiceps
GGAAGTATTCTAGTCATGTGAGTATGTGCTTGTGCTTCTGCCTGGTGGTGAGGGTGGTGGCCCAGAAAGCTTTCTGGAGAGCACTAAGTTTGGTCTTATCCATTAAGATATATATGGTCTTATCCCATCACACTTATGCAAAGTCTTACCTTAAAACATTTACTGCATTCCTCATGTGGATCCTAGTGCCCAGTGGTGGGCAATTTTTTTTCATCCAGAGGGCCATACTGACTTACATCAAGTAAGCGAAGGGCCACACATTGGAGATTATACCTGCCAACACTCCTGATTTCCGCGGGAGTCTCCATATTTTTAACCCTCTCTTCCATTGTGATTGGTAATTTCTTGTTAATCTCCTGATATAATAGTGATACAAATGGTAAATGGTAAATGGCCTGCATTTATATAGCGCTTTTATCCAAAGCGCTTTACAATCAGTAGGTACATTCACCCATTCATACACCGGGACGCAGGGTGCTGGCACACCATCAGGAGCAATTTGGGGTTCAGTATCCCAAGGACACTTCGACATACAGACTGGAGGAGGCGGGAATCAAACCACCGACCTCTTTCATCCAAAGCGATTAGTGGACAACCCGCTCTACCTCCTGAGCTACAGCCGCCCCAAATCCAATGGCTGTAGCAGATGAGATTTACTAACATAGTTCTGCCTTTTATTGAGTTTTTTGGGGGTTGTTTTGTTTTTCTTTGAGGACCTTGGGGGCCGGATTGAGATGGTCCACGGGCCAGGTCCGGCCCTGGGGCCGCATTTTGCCCATGTGTGCTAGTGCCCCTGGCCAATAACAAATAAAAAACGGAATACTGAAAATATAACGGATAACTTCTAATGCTTTCCACATGAATAACTTCTAGTCCAAAGAAAATATTGAAATGCTCCAAAATGACATACCAGCTCCTCTGCCTCAGACAAGTCTCAGTGAGCTCAGTGAGCATGCAACAGAGACTTCATTGAACACAATTCAGGTGCTTTCTAAGCAGCAATTAAAAACCATTAGGCTAAATCTTTAAAGGAGAATTCTGTTTTTTTTACAACCTGATAAATGAATGATGTACATACATCATTCATTTTCTCATTGTCTCTATGCTATAATAAGGATATGAGCTGCTGTGTGTCAGAAAATAAGCTATTTACAGGACTTAAATACACACGCATTACACATGGCCCGTATTCCTTGTTTCCAGGTCGCAGCTCAAAGCATTATGATCATTTCAGTGCATGGATATCAAACAGAACTTATCAGGGTTAGTTAGAAATCATAATTAAAGCTGGAAATAAGGTCCAGGTTGTAAAAAAAAATCTGAATTCTCATTTAAAGTTACTTTTGCATTTTCTTTGCTCCGAGGTGCAAGAAGGGTGGATTTATTTGGACATTGCTGTCACTTGTGTTGAGACGAGATTACGTTTACATTTTTAAGACCCATCACTTTTTCTTCCACTTCTCTTCCACTGTCATCTCTCCTCATCCAGGAGAAGCGCTACCAGCACCTGGAGAGCAGCCGTCAGGTCCAGGAGCTCGCCTCTGTCAGGGAGGAGAAGGGACGGCTTTCTGTGGAGCTCGCCTCTGTCAGCGAGGAGAAGAGGCAGCTTTCTGTGGAGCTGGAGGCCCTTCACTCCAAAGAGAGGCAGCACAGGGACAGGGTCAGCCAGCTGGAGGCTGCCCTCCACAAGGTGGCGTGCGCTAATTTACGCTCTTTGGCTGTTAGAGGAGCCTATTTAGGATAGTGAGAGATGGCAAAACATACAAAGGGTTTCATTCTGAAACGCTATAGTATACATCCATGTTTAGAAGAAATTGGTGTATTTGTCAGAAGGTATTCGGTTGGAAAAAGTATTTAAAAACGTTTATGGTCAGGAAATGCCTTAAATAAATGGTGGGAACACCAGTACAAGGGAGGTGCTGGCTTAACTCTGATGCAAAATGTTTCAAAACAGATATAACTTTAATCCAATAGCTCAATAACTTATTGTTACAGAATAACTTTCACATCATGTCAGTAACAATTGTATACGGGTGGCTGTCACTGTTTCCCAAATGGAGGCTACCTCTCTTTGGAAGAAAACTGCTTATAGCCTATGTTGTGAAAGATTTGATTTGAGTTTATACAAGTATAAAAAGGGTCTTGACAGTTCGATTCTTGCGATGATGTCTGTATACAAAACTGTGGTTTTTGCTGCATGTATCATATCACTCCTCTAGATGTCGGAGAGCTTTGCTGACTGTCAGGAGTTCCTGCAGCTGCAGGAGCAAGAGTTTTTCCGTCTGAAACTCCACCACGCCCTGGACCTGAAGGTACATGCAAAAAGCACAGGACCATGAGTAGGAAGGAATGGAGCTCACCCACACAGTGTCCTATATACCCTCTTATTCCGCTGAACTGTATCTTTGTGCATTTGAGCAATTCTTTTAAATTCATTTGTTTATGAGATATAACGAGCTGTTCTGTTCTGCAGGAGCTCCAAGGTCAGAATTGGCGCACTGCTCGGAGTGTTGCTCCATCTGCCCTGGTCTCACCCATCCCTTCAGCCCTCACTGCTCCCCCCTCCTCCCAGCAGGCCTCCAACACCCTGATCGAGGTAGAATCAGAAACTCCCTATAGTCCTACTGTACCTATCTCCTATGGCTCCAGCCCATCCAGTGCACATGTGTATCAGTGTTTATTTGGCTGCAGAGAGACACAAGGCTCAGCACATCTGCTCGGCCTTTAAATCAAAAACAGACCCTGCATTGCATCCCCGTGGCAGGAGGAGATACTCCGCTTTTAATCTTGTCGGCTCTGGTGGTGAAACGCGTTGCTTGGTCAGAGCACGGTGAGATCTAAGAGTGTAGCAATGCTAATACAATATCATGCTATTGGACTGATTTAAGCATCTTGTTGCCCAGAACACATACACAAAAAAAGTCGCAAATTAGGTTGTGTGAGAGCGTTTGTGGATTGGATTTCTCTGTTGAGATGTGAGTTGATCAGACCAGATAGCTAACATACACAGTACATTGAAACATCTCTCTCTTTCTCTCTCTCTCTGTCTGTCCGTCTCTCTCTCTCTGTCTGTCCGTCTCTCTCTGTCTATCTCTCTTTCTCCACCTCTCTCTCTCTCTCTCCCTCTGTCTCTCTCTCTGTCTGTTTCTTTTTCTCCGTCCCTCTCCCTCTCTCCTTTGGCTGCTGAAGTCCCAGAGACCGCAGGAGAGCCCAACCCTGGTGCCGAGATCTCGGGGCAGGGAGCTGCGAGGAATGATTTCAGAGAAGCACAGACCACACACCAGCAACACCTTCCTCAGGAGGAGGTCTGCACCAGAGAGAATGCACAGGAGCGCATTGTACGTCTGGCTCCGTTTCCCACACGCTGCAAGGATTAGCTTCAGTTCTTAGACTAGCTTAGGTCACACATGAAACTCATGTGATGCTACTGGGCGAGAGATTTCCCCCTTTGCCATCGAATAAGTCATTGGAGGGGGTCGCAGTACATGATTGGCTTCTGTGACTATTATTGTGTTTGGCTACTAGTACTGTAACGCAGTGGTTCTCAAAGTGGGGGTACCGGGGACCCCCAGGGGTCCTTGAGGGGGTTCCAAGGGGTCCCCACTCCCCAGCAAAAAAGGGGAATAATTTATTTTCACGATAACTCCATCCATAAATAACACAATGACAGAATGTATGACTGCTTTGGCCATGGGTTTCATACACTTTCTGTAATAAAACATCTAGCTAAAAGCAAAAATTATCAGATGGGGGACAAAATCTTTTTAAATGGGGGTCTGTGGTCTAATTTGTGTCAGTTTAGGGGTCCTTAACGTGAAAAGGTTTGAGAACCACTGCTGTAACGAACTATGAAGTGAACAAACACTGAGTGTGAGCTTACACAGAGATTTCGCTCATTTCAACCATTGACCTCACATAGTTTGAAAACTATTTAGCTTATGAACGTTTTTGCTCTGGTCACATAAAATGTGATGAGCTCTCATGTCTCACCGTACATTTGAATATCTCCCCTGTAGCTGTAACAGCAGTGGCATGGCTAAAGACGCAACAGCTGCTTCCAAATTGACAAAAGAGACCTACAGCAGGTAGGGAGAGCAACTCAACCTGACCGCAACCTTCTTATCTTTCTTTGAATGCTTTGAGCATGGCTTGAAGTAGGGGTAGGCGATATGGCAAAAATATCATATCACAATTTTTTTTTTCAAGCAGGATCACAATCCACGATGTTATCACAATTCTTTTTCATGTTGGTTTTTTATATTATTTTGCAACAGTACTACAATTAGGGCTCAGCAATATGGACAAATTCAAATATCACAATATTTTTGACCAAATACCTCGATACGATATTGCGACAATATTGTAGGGGCGACTATTGGTGCTTTCACAAAATATTGACACAGTGAGTTTTTGATAATCATCAATAATGTGGATATAATAATGACTTAAGTGAGTAAAGGCAAATAATAGAACAGTCTGGTAAGTTCAGAAAATTACATCACTTCACTGTAATGCAGCCTTTAAAACCAGGATATCCAAAATCTGAGACGATATCTAGTCTCATATCACAATATCGATATAATATTGACATATTGCCCAGCGCTGGCTTGAAGCTACTAGATGGGCTCAGTCTGACCGTCCGCCTCTCTCACACACACCACATTAACATACAAAGCACCGCTAAGTAGAGACTGTCAGTTGTGTTTTCATGCATGTCCTGTTTGTGCATACCCTGTGTGCAGTCAGTCACAGCTCCCGAGGCCAGCAGAGTCAAATGGAAGCAATTTCAACAGCACATTCAATGAGAGTGAGTGTTTGATTACTAGCTGCTGCCATTTCCATGTGACCAAAGAAAGTTATATTATTTTTCCCATATTTTCCATTGTCTGGTTGCTCCTTTCATGAAAGTGGTATTCATCCGCTATCCAACATTGGAAATTATGTATTTCTGCAGAAGCAAAGTAGAGGTTTCTGGCACAACGTCACCAAATTCCAAGGTGCACGGAGAAAATGAAAAGGTCTCAAGAGCTCAGAAACTCAATTAAAGACCCGATTAAAGTTGTTTCTGGAGTTTCTGACCTATTGAGAACTTTTTCTTTTCTCCATGCACATTGGAGGTTGGTGACGTCGTTGTCCCAGAAACCTCTACTTTGCTTCTACAGTTGTCTACGACTCTTGAGACACACTCACCATGGAAGAACAACATCTACAAATATCAATATTTAATTCTCTAACATAGACATTATGGCATTTCTAGGCCACGTTGTGTCTAGTCCAACAGCTGCACCGAGATACACCTCCTCCCCACAGCCAGTCTCACTGGGCCGCAAGTCACCCGTACACAGGCTTCTGACCTCTCACCCCTACAGCGAGCAGCGGGCCTGAGGGTGCCTCCTCCCTCACCAATGTGTTTATCTGTAAGTCGTTTATACATAACGCTTATTCAGATGATCACCGTACAGTTTACAACTCGCACTGGCATGTTGAGATTGTGTTTGAGCTCAGGTCAGGACTGTTCAAGGAAACTGCTACACTGCTTTGAGCTAAAAGAGTCAAAAATAGAATAAATAATATTTAAAAAAAGGCAGACATCTCTCTTGTTTACCAAGAGATTAGAAGGGATATAATCAGGGTGAGCCCCGCTTACACAGACTAGACTTTGCTTCAAACTATTTGTTCAGTTGCCAGTCCAGAGGCTGAGGTGACAGCGCTCCACTCTGTGTGGACTTGAAAGGAACACTCCACATCCTAGTTGAAGACTTAGTTGATGAATATTGGTTTAATAGGCCAGATCGCACAGTGTCGACTTCATTTAACAGTAGCGCTGCAAGAAATTATGTCATAGCACACGAGAACTTTGTGTTGTGGAATTGTGTTGGGGAGACAAAGTGAACCTCTCTGTTAAGAAGCACACACCAAATAGTTTAGATGAAATAATATAAATGTTATGGTTTGATCATAACCTCTGTAAACCTATAATGCCTCAGAATTCATTTGACTCGGTCACAATTTATTTGCCTTGCAGAAAGATGAAGAAGTTGGATGGCGAAGGAAGCTTCCCTAAGAACCCAAACTGGCTGACTGTCTTATTTGTGTAATAAATAAATTATTTAAATAAAAGTAAAATGTAAAAAAAAAAAAGAATAAGCGAGTCGTTATTTCCTGTCATGAATGTCACCAAATAAAAAACATAATCACGGTGCATATCTAACTCAGCAGTAGGCTACACATTATAGCAAACGTGATAGAAAGGGAGAAATAAATCGGGATCAACACAGGGTTTACAATGCAACATCTATAAATGCTATCCAGGTTTATTTTGGGCACACTTCATCAAACATTGTCAAAAGCTTTGCCCCTCTGCTCGAGTGCTGACCAATTGAGCACGTTCCTCGTCCATGCTGAACCGGAGCCAAAATGCGTCAGACGCCACTTTTCGCCCGAGTTTCTCGTTCCTCTTCAGAAAAGAGATTGCTCAGAAACTGCAAAGTGAAAAAAAAAAAAAACACTTGCTGAAATTGTTAGATATACAATACTTTTTATTGTGCTATTGTGCTTGGAAATAGCACATTGGAAATACTGTATTCAGTGACCCCCATACAGTATAATGGCGTTTGGAAAGCCACTCCTAAATATATACGGTCGCCACTTACCCTTGGCATCCTCAGCCCATTGCGGATGATATACTGCCTGAAAGCTTGCGTCACATGCATCTGTTTCAGCTCCTCGTCCTGTCAAACAAAGCAAAGCACATTTAAAATATGGTAAAGGGACACGAGCCGGTCTTAAGATGAAGCGCCAGCTGGCAGTCACCTTCTCACTTGTTTGGATTTGAAACTGGAGCTCCTCAGGCATGTCGCTCGGGTCTCCAAAAGATTCACCGGTGTCCCTTTCCTTTTTCCACATTGTAGGATGCAAGTACCACGCTCCATATATGGGCTTCTTGGTTCCTGGTTTCTTCTGATCAGCAACAATAATAATAAATAGTAAAAAAAAAAGAAGACTTAAAAAAATATACTGTTTAAAATGTGCATGTTACGTAAAAATGACAAGGTCATTTAATTTGTGTCAACATTTATCGATAGTGTTGTTTGATGCCTATTTTCTGTTGTACCTTATTTCGCTCAGAGTCTTTGAAGCCATCAGTGTCCTTCCTGCACGAGGCCGTGACAGTGGTGCGTCTGTCTTCTGGCACACTGTCAGCGTTTCCCACTTGAATGGGCGACGTCGGCGACGTTGTCTCCTCAAGGCTACTGACAAAGTCGGCCAGTATGGTGGATTCAATAACGTCGGTCTCTTCGCCCTGTAGGATTCAATCAAAAGTCCTTCAAAGCAATCTAAGGTTTCACTACAATTATATTGTTTAGTCTCCTAGGCAGAGGCGCAGCTTGTGAACAGGCAATTGCTTGGGGCCCCAGGCCATTAGGGGGACCCCCGATGGCTGAGAAACTTTACTCCACAGCAGTGACCGCAACTCCCTCCCCATAAACAACCAATGGAGGATTTGCAATGACATTGAAACCTCCCTAAAGAGGCCCCATGTCATTCCCGTCATACTCCTATGTTTCATGTACATTCTCTTGAACTGAAAGTGAAACATACATTCAAGAGAATGCATGTGAACCACGCATGTTTGACGGGAATGATTCACAGTCATTCACTTTCAATTCAAGAGAACATATGTGAATCATGTCAAACTTGCATGATTCATGTACTTTCTCTTGAAGTGAAAGTGAAAGAACGCTGGTTGGAAGGGGCCCCTTGGAACTTTTGCCTATAGGGCCCCAACAGACTCTAGAATCACCACTGCTCCTAGGTCTGGTACACTGGAACAATTAGTTTCTCCTTGCAGTCTATTTATTGACTCAGACATCAAGTGCTCTTACCAGTGAGGTAAACCAGCCACCGAACAGCTTGGTGACTTTTTTGATGTCGTCATCTTGGAATAAGGAGCTCAGTTGTTTCACACTGGCGCTCTGGTCTTCCTTGGTACCGTTCTGGTTTATGTGCAGCCCTTTATAGGGATTCTTTCGTCTTGGCTTTTGGATTTCAGCGTTGCTGTCAGACGATTGAGCGATAATATGTATTCATTTCTTGTTATTCATAATCACATATTTGCTTATTAAATTAATAATCGTTGTGAATAATTGAGATGCTATTCATACCACCAATCAGACTTCCTGTGTGCTTGCATGCCATTGGCAGACGTTCCCTGTTCTGCTCCATCCACTTCCTTCTCATTTGGCTCTGTGCGTCTTTCCTCGTCTTCCTCCTGCAAACGCTCTGCTGACGGCGTAGGAACTGCAGAGGCACTGTTAACGCACATATCTGGGTCCAGCACAGATAGCACCCTATCAAACAACTGTGGGAGAAGAGACAGGGCCATTGTAACAAACGATAAAAATGGATTCTGCTTCATTCGAGCCATTCATCTCGCCAAGTTGCTTACACATCATCTGTTTCCGATAAAGTTTTCTAACTGGTGTTTACTGTTTTCACGCCTAAACTGTTGGCTGGAAATGCTGGTGTCAATGTTCCAGCACGGTCTATCTGATATGATCTAACAGTCTGACAACGTTATAGTCCAGACAGCTGTCATCTCCACTGATGCTGCTGATAAGAGTCCTCTTACCTCTGGGGTCATGTAATCCTTGTAGTGCGGGTACAGGGCTAGAGGATGCTGCAGGAGTTGTTCCTCCACAGCAGCCACATGTTCTCCGCGGTTCCGCCTTTGGACCGTCTGCTTTGAGAGGCATGCCTGCTCTTTAGAGGAGCATTTCTTGGGCGCTCGATGGGTGGTGGTGGTGGTGCGGTCCGGAGTGTCGTGGAAGATGATGGGCGAGACGCCCCTCTGAGCTCCAGACGGGATCGGACAGCCATCCCGGAGGTCGTCGAGGCCCGAGTTTAGGAAATGCCAGGAACTGCTGTCCAAGTGCGGCTTGTTCACTGGGTCTTTGAGATACTTGGTCTGCAACCTCTCTTTGTACCTGAGGGATTTTACAAAAAAGAACTGTACCGTAAATTCCGGACTATAAGCCGCACCTTTTTTCCCGTTTTTTGGGCTTTTTTGGCCCCTGCGGCTTATATAACGGTGCGGCTTATCTATGGATTTTTTCAAAAAAAAAAAAAAAAAAAATCTCTCTTTTTTAGCACTCTTTCTAACTATAAATCCTATATAACTATAATAAGTTTTAATTTCCTCTCTTGCCCTCTTTTCACCACACTGTATGACACTGTATGACACTGTGTGCACTGTAAAAAACAACACAGGTGGTGTTGTGTTATGTTGTTTTGTTGAAATGTTAATAAATGGGAGCTTCCTCAAACAGCCATCTCTTTCCCGACAATCCCCTCTGTGCATGAACCCTTACATATGGTAATTAAACATTAAAACACACAAAAAAAAAAAAAAAAAAATACCATTAAAACACCCGCGGCTTATAGTCCGGTGCGGCTTATATAAGAAAAAAATAGTCAACTTTGCAGGTGCGGCTTATACACCGGTGCGGCTTATAGTCCGGAATTTACGGTAATAGTCCTATAACAAGGATACACTGCAAGGAAGGATAATGATATCATAATCAATATATCAAAATATCACAATATCAATAAATATACCCTAATGACACTATAGGAGATTATAAATGCAATAAAGTGATGCGGTCACTATGAACTCCACCACTAAAAGTCACAAGATGGCAGTCATCATGGGACACTACATTTGACCAAACTGCATTCCATGATAATGAACATTATGTATTACAATGTAGAAAAAATAACATTTGGTAATGTAAAAACCTTCAGGACTGTAAGGAACTGAAACTAAGCCTTAATCAGCTTATTGACTGAGATAACTGACTGCAGTTCTCTCTCTCTCTCTCTCTCTCTACAGAGTAGTAGGCTAGAACTAAAGTGTATGCAGTTAGTGCTTTTTATACAAACAGAAATTAGGGCTATTCAATTATTAGTCAAGATAGAAGTTAGTTGAGAAAAACAAATATGTCAGGAGAAAAGGAAGAAATCAGCATAATGGACACTATCTCTCATTTTAGGGTTGTATCAATTCTAGAATTTCTAACTTCAATACGATACCCAGGAAAATATCGATACGCTATACAATTTTCGATACCGGGGGGGAGGGGGGCAGAGACAGATGGATGGACAGACGCACGCCTCTCCATAATCTAGGCCCGATAAAACTCATTAAAAACGTTGCACTTACACAGCAGATTACCCCTGCTCTAGCCATCAGCCTATCAGAAGACGTTTAGCTTGTTGAAGCAACAGAGACCCACCAATGATAGCGAGGGAAAAATCTGTAGTATATTTGATTTATCATTAAGAGAAAGCACTGCTGGTATCGATAATGTTGCAAATGAGTATTGTATGAGTATTATTGTATTGTGTACATCACCACATGGCCATCGTGGTAGGAAAGTAACAGGTGATTACAATCAAATGACAAAAACAGCCAATGAGCTGTGCGTATTGTAGCGCCATATTGGTAGGAAAATGCTTGTGACATCATGGGGAATACAAGCACTTTTGTAAGAGAGAACCCTTGCTTACAATGATGTGTCATGTTTTGCAAGGTTACAGTGCAGACGCAGTGTGAGCTGAGGGCAGGTAAGAGAGGTTACAGTGCAGACGCAGTGTGAGCTGAGGTCAGGTAAGAGAGGTTACAGTGCAGACGCAGTGTGAGCTGAGGTCAGGTAAGAGAGGTTACAGTGCAGACGCAGTGTGAGCTGAGGTCAGGTAAGAGGTTACAGTGCAGATGCAGTGTGAGCTGAGGGCAGGTAAGAGGTTACAGTGCAGACACAGTGTGAGCTGAGGTCAGGTAAGAGAGGTTACAGTGCAGACGCAGTGTGAGCTGAGGTCAGGTAAGAGAGGTTACAGTGCAGACGCAGTGTGAGCTGAGGTCAGGTAAGAGAGGTTACAGTGCAGACGCAGTGTGAGCTGAGGGCAGGTAAGAGGTTACAGTGCAGACGCAGTGTGAGCTGAGGTCAGGTAAGAGAGGTTACAGTGCAGACGCAGTGTGAGCTGAGGTCAGGTAAGAGAGGTTACAGTGCAGACGCAGTGTGAGCTGAGGTCAGGTAAGAGAGGTTACAGTGCAGACGCAGTGTGAGCTGAGGTCAGGTAAGAGAGGTTACAGTGCAGACGCAGTGTGAGCTGAGGTCAGGTAGGAGAGGTTACAGTGCAGACGCAGTGTGAGCTGAGGGCAGGTAAGAGAGGTTACAGTGCAGACGCAGTGTGAGCTGAGGTCAGGTAAGAGAGGTTACAGTGCAGACGCAGTGTGAGCTGAGGTCAGGTAAGAGAGGTTACAGTGCAGACGCAGTGTGAGCTTAGGTCAGGTAGGAGAGGTTACAGTGCAGACGCAGTGTGAGCTGAGGGCAGGTAAGAGAGGTTACAGTGCAGACGCAGTGTGAGCTGAGGTCAGGTAAGAGAGGTTACAGTGCAGACGCAGTGTGAGCTGAGGTCAGGTAAGAGAGGTTACAGTGCAGACGCAGTGTGAGCTGAGGTCAGGTAAGAGGAGATCTGCCTGTTCATCCCCTCTGAGGAGATTAAAGTAGCCATCTCCACCCCCCTTTCTGTCTTCCCAGAAGATAAAGTTATGTGTGGTGTGATGGATGGATTGTGTGGAGTGCCTCGATATTCCTACACTATACCTACCCTCAGACTTTGCTGTCTCCACTAGTCCAGACTGCACAATGCTGCGTGAAGGCCTGAACTATCCAACTTAAAGAACTAGCTGAACTAGAACTCATCTGTCTCTTCTATTCAATGCCTTTTGGGATCAGCAATCCAATAGTATTTGTTTGGAAGCAGTGTCGGTGTGAGTTTGGCTGGTGGTGGTCTTTAGTTCTCAAACTTTTTCAAGTCAAGGACCCCTAAATTGACACATATTACGGACAACCACGGACCCCCATTTGATAAGATTTTAGCTTTTGTCATGACCCTCCCACTCTCCTGTCTTCTGATGTTGGGGTCGTTAGGCTGATTGGGTGCACCTGGGCAGGGAATAGACCCTTTTCACAGCAAACCATTTTGTAGCCTGGCTAAACCCAGCCTCCACGTGACCTCTATGTACTATCAGTCTTACGTTACAGGCATAGGCCCTTTCTCAATAAGGGTTCTTGTGTGTTCTTGTGTCCCTGTGAAATGTCATCAGTCGCAGCCCAAGTACTGTTCCAATGCAAAGTTCACATTTCGCCAAGAACGCTTAAAATTCCCGGATGTGTTCTCGACATGCCCACTTTACCGAGGATGCTCTGGTTGGTGTCAACTTGGCAAGGCACGTATCCCAGCATTCATTTAGGAATAAGCGGACGCAGAACGCAGCAGAGAAGACGCCATAAGCTCCCCGGGAAGTTTTTTTTTTTACTTTTCAAACTCAAACTTTCAACCAAATCCTCTCCTTGGTTTTTCCTTTATGCTTGTAGAGTCAGGCTGAGGTGTGTGTAGTCTTGGGTATGCTCAGCAGTGGAGGTGTTAAAAATTTATCTTTTCTTTTCCCTTTTTCTGAAGACCTTGATATTTGAAATATCTGATTTCAGTGTCTAGAGGCTGTTGACTGCTGGTCTGTGTGCTCTGCTATAAAGTTAAGTTTCAGCACAGTCTCACACTGCAACCTTGGGGAAAGTATTCTTCCCTTTTTTAAACAATTTTGACAGTACATTTACTTTAGGTGTACCGGTACATATAAATCACGTGCCGCCAATGTCGCTCTGGACAAAGCAATCGTGTCCATATAGAGTCAGAAGCCTTTCTAAAATGAGTGAAACAAGCAAGCCTTCTTTCTTTTCTCTTACTGGACATATTTGGTCTGTGGTTTGGTGGAAATCCAGTTTAGCATCTTAATATAATTTGATTGTTTTAGGAACCTTTCTATTCTTTCGTTTAGGATGCAACAATTTGCATTAACAATGTACCGGTACATTAACGTTATGCAAATTCACTTACAGTTATCAGTTATCCCAAATTGTGTGCATATGGGATATAAGCCCTTCACTCCATGTGCCATGTATCATTTTTGAAATTGCCTCATCAAGGTCAGACATGCTGTTTTTTAACATCATGTTTTTGATTTGATCAGGGCCACAAGCTTTGTAGGTTTGAGGACCTTTTCACTCAATTGGTTTTGGTTGATAACTGAATCAGGTCGATATATAATTTGTTTTTGATTCATTTAGGTATTGATTGATCAAGATCATTTATTGGGTTTTTTGGAAGAGTTTTCTAATATCATCCTTTGAGATTTTTGTATTTTGTATTGCTGGTGCTTCTGGCTTTACAGCACTGATCTTACTCCACCATTCCCAGAATTAGAAACTATTCTTTGAGGAGTTCAAAATAATACCCATGTTTTTGATTTGACAGCTCTCTCCCTCTCTGTCTCTCTCTCTCTCTCTCTCTGCTTCTATGTTTAGCAGCAGAAACTTGAAAGGGTGGTGTTATAGAGCATTCAAGGGTTAGCTCAAAGAGATTTAATAAGAGCCATAGTCGGGTTTCTCCAGCAAAACGCATCAATCTGCTGCACTTGACGTGAACATAGCCTGACACAGGTCATGAAGCAGCATATTAAACACTTGAAACAGCAGCCTGTGCTGATGTATTGTCGTGTGCTGTCTCACTCTCTCTTTTCCCTGTCTGAATCATTTCCTTGGCTGTTAGTTATTTCTCTCCTCCCCTCATCTTTCTTTGTCCCTGTCCTCCTCCTGTCTCTTGTTCAGTTCAAGTTGTGCAAAAGATGAAAAGAAAGACAATTTAAAGACCATATGATGCACAGTATGTCCTCATCACTCCTCATCTGTCTCTTTGTCCCACTGTAAAATAAAACTCATTAAATCCAATAAAAAAAACTATTTTCAATATTTAATCAAAGGCTTTGCCACTATGTTTCAGTAACTCATTATATTATTAAAAAAAAACTAACCTATAAGCTATCTTAAAAAGAAGACCTTTCTTGTAAAGGGAAATAATTTGTATACATTTAATGTCCAGCAGCCAAAACAAATAGCGCAGACTTCAGCCGGACATTAGCAACTGACTGATTGACTAATGGTAACCGCAATTATCCAATAGTATATAGACTCTAGCTAGTGATTATTTGAAAAGAAGCTAGCTTGTAGGCATCTGACCTCCAGCCTGGTAAAGTGTCAGTCTAATGAGGCAAGCCAACAGCCCTGCAGTGCCCTGACTCTTGAGCTCACCTGCACACAGCTGAAGGACGTTTGTTGTCTTTTCACATTTGGATAATGCGTCACTCGTATACCCACCAGACCAAAGCACATGTTCTTCTGTTCTTCTGAAGCATGTGAAGAACATCCATCCTGTCTTGTCTATAGTCTTTTGTGCATGTTTACTGGGTTATTAATGAGTTATTCATGCAATGTTCCTGTCTCTCTGAATGATTCCATTATCCAATATAAGTAAGCAGTTATGAGGGTGTGTTTCGATGGGGTCTCCTCCATTTAATCACTCCCTTAAAGGAACACTCCGCCCATTTTCAACCAGCTTTGTATCATTAGAACATCAGTAGTATATCAGAAAACTGTAAACAGTTTTGAAGTCTGTCATTTAATTTGACAGTTATTGAGTGTTAAAGTGTGGACCAGTGACATCACTGGTCCACGCTAACTCCAATTAATAACTCATTAACTCAAATCAACTCTCAATAACTGTCAAACTAGATGAATGATGAATAGTTTGACAGTTATTGAGAGTTGATTTGAGTTAATGAGTTATTAACGCTAATAATTATTGTTATTGAGCGTTATTAACGCTCAATAACTGTCAAATTAAATGACAGACTTCAAAACCGTTTACAGTTTTCTGATATACTACTGATGTTCTAATGATACAAAGCTGGTTGAAAATGGGCGGAGTGTTCCTTTAACTAATTTTAAGGGGATTTTACATTAAGGAGGGAATGAATGTAAATGACAAAGTACATGACAGTGACTGAAGGATCCCCCTACCAAACGCAGACATACAGAGACAGACAGACAGACGAGCTCGCTTTGTACAATAAACAATAACCGGCATGTAAAATAACAGTGCAAATCTCTGCAGACGTGTCTCTCATCATGTGAATGGCAAGAGCAACAAAAAAAATTAACAATGTAAAAATGGACTGTCTTGCACATAGTTCCTGATCAAAATAAATAAATAAAATAATAATAATAATCGGCACTAAATCTTCATGAGTTAGGCGACTAAATCCTGAAAGAAAGCAAGATGGACCCAATATAGTCACTCACCAGGGGAAGCTGGGCTGCGTGTTTTTTCTCTCCATGTCTCCTTATTATTCCTTTTTTCAGCCACACGTCTTTAGAAAACTTGACAGGAAATGAAAGCATTCCTGTAATCTGTGATTTTACATTTATAGTGATACTATGCCTTAACTTTAGTATTTAGTAGCTGGCAAAGCCTGTCTGCTGTCCCAGTAGGTTTGTTATGCGGTAACCATGGTAACAGTGGAGGATCATGGTACCTGTAGTGTTTTTGGGCAATAAGCCATGAGAGGCCGTGCTTCACAGTCATTTTAACACAAGGCGGATGTAGATGAGTTAAACTATTCTAACAAGCGAAATGTGTTCGAAAGTATGTGTTTGTGTGCGCGTGTGTGTGTGTGTTTTATAACATTTTCGGGCACTAGAGGGCTCTCCTTGTTAGAATATCAGAGATTTGAGCTGAGTTGATGCCACCCTGTGCTACAGTCAGCCATCATCATCTACTGCTTTGAATCAGTTTGCTTTTGATATAGTCTTCCTCTTCTTGAACCGAGCTGTCGTTTTCATATCAGGTCGTGTGGGTTAGTTGTCTAAATCCATTGCTACTGCATGGGGATGCTAAAACAAATCAGAGCTAGCACATGTACAGTCGCCAGCCGCTTCTTTTCACCTGACAGCGATGAGTTTCAGTGGCAGGACATAGCGGGTGACACACTCTCCCCCCCCCCCCCCCCAGTTCCCCTCCCCTCCAAACAAGCGCCCCGGCCCAGTGGCGTGCCGTCCATTAGGCGAACTAGGCAAATACTAAGGGCGCTTGAGCCGTTAGGGGCCCCAGAGAGGGTAAAAAAAAATATATTTTTATTTTTATTTTTTTACAAATACTTTTTCATGATAATAGGCCTACTATTATTTTACAATAGTAGACAAAAATAAGAAGAACAACGTCTTAAGTCTTTAAATAATAGTGAAATCATTTTTCTAATTCTGGCTTTCTGGCTGCCCGGGCTGCAGCACTTTCACCATGGTCCCTAATCCATACCACCCCACCCACTGCGCGGCCGTGCCCCCTTCTACCTGCTCGGAGCTTTTTCCCAGAGTGGGGGAAGGGAGCTGGAAGGTGGGTGCTGAGGGTGCTGCAGCACCCCCTGGTCGCAAGAAATGGATTTTCGAAATTGTTGGATTTGGCTGTCTTGTGTTTATACCACCAACAAGATGCATTAAAAAACAGTTTGTGCTTCCCAGCTCTAATCTTATTTCATATGCTCTCTCTTCAAAAGTATTTTCATCATAATCTGGTTTTCCATAATAATAATAATAATAATAAGTTCAGTGTTTATGCCTGTGTTTCTGTCTGTTGTAGTGTAAAACGACTAAAGGGAGAGCAGGTGCTTACATGAAAGTGAGTGAGAAAAGGAGAAGATACTGAATAATGACATCACAACAGTATAATCCTAATGTTAATTTAAAATTAAATATTCTTCTAAATATGGATGAAAGTCCAAAAAACGTAAAATTTTCTTCGGCACTGCCCTCGCGGAGAGCACCGAGAGACCCTTCCTTACAGCACCCCCTACCTAAAAGTACTTCCAGCGCCACTGGGGAAGGGCGATTCTGAGCCTGCACTGCAGTGCTGGATTAGCTGCGATATAATTTTTATTATATTTTCTTTGTGGGAGGGGGGGCACCAGCAAAAATCTTGCCTAGGGCACCAACTTGGTCAGGCACGCCACTGCCCCGGCCGACCAGGGAGCTAGTCACTATAGTGCAGTGACCACAGGACTCATACCCCAGTGGCTCCCCACCCGCAGACAAGGCCAATTGTGTCTGTAGGAAGGTCTGACCAAGCTGGAAGTACCGCTCCTGGGAATTGACTTGGTCTGGTGGTGGTAGTCGAGTGCTTTTACCTCGACACTACCCAGAGAGGTCCACGTCCGCGTGAAGATTGTTGTCTGGTTTGGTCCACACGTGGTCCCGGTCGGGGCTGATGAATTAGCTAATTAGTCTTAGTTCGGGTCCCCAGAGTCTCCTGCTGTTCAAACACACCAAGGAGAACACTGCTGGGACAGAGAGACTACTGTTGGCTTCTTTCACCACTGTTGATCTCTATTTATAGCAACAAACTTAAGTCAGTAAACAGTTTGAATGTAGTCAGTGAACTCTCTAATGTGCCCTTTCAATTTGCCTGCCAAATACATGGCCGGCTTGAATGCAGCCATGAAAGCAGTAACATGTGAATATCCATTTGAGATGACAGTTTTGGATGATAGTACTCTACATATCAGATCTGCTGTTGATGGGAGTATTTGAAGTAGCCTAGTAGTAGTTTCATATACTTACACTGTATAGATTCAATAAAGTGTTGAAAGCAACCACATCTTCCAGGAAGAGCTGTGATGACACAATTCGCTTTGTTATTACGTCTTCCATCTAAACATATGCTCTGGAAAAGCCCAGGATCAGCCAATGGATGAAGGAAATCTCATACTTGCTATTTATGGAAATATTAACATTTCCCATATACAGTACCATTAGGGATTACTTTGAGGACATGTGGGATAAGCCTAGGGCTGGGGGGGGGAGGGGGGGGATCGATACAGCATAGTATCACCACATTTTGTGTGGCAATATATCATATCGCACGAATGCCAAGTATCGTGATATTTTATTATATGAATTGTCAAGTGCATGCAACATTTATGACAGGTTTGTATGACAGTGTTGGTCAGTCTCTCTGCTTGACAGCTCCATTTTGGTGCAATGAAAAAGGATTCAAGTGAGATGAACAGACTGGAAACTTTATCTCATTAGATAAAACATGTTGACAAAGTTTTCTTTCCTTTGGGGACATAATTTGCAATTGAAAACGGGTAATAAATCGCAATATATCACAATATCGCAATACTAGCATATCACAATACTATCGTATCGTGACCTCTGTATCGTGATAATATCGTATCGTGGGGCATCTGGTGATTCCCACCCCTAGATAAGCCCTCTGAAGACTCTCCGACATCTGTATGAAGATATGGACAGCTGCATGACGCAGTACTCACGTACCACACTTATTAATAGTTTGATTTGTTATGATTCATTTTGTATCTTTTATCTTCCTTACCGGTATTTATTTCTTCACTGTGTATCTTTTCATCTGTCATGTTACAGTTGCAATCTGGTCTGTATATTTTAAAATCCCCCAAAATGCATTTGGTTAGTAATTGCATGTTCAGTTATTACTAGATGAAAGACAAGTAACTACAAGTCCCAGAGCTGGGTTTGGAGTGTAGTTGTTGACTGTGAATGCAAGTGCTAGCGGGTGGGTTTCTGCCTGCTTTAGTATTCTTCTTCTCTTCTTCTCTTCTTCTTATGGACTCCTCGTGCTGTGTCACAGGACTAGTTTGGGTGGACTCGACGGCATGATGCAGCAGCAGCGCGGCCCTGCTGTTGTCACGATCACATTACGACAATGTGCCATCTTTTCTCTGAGGAAATTCCAACTGTAGGATGTAGATGACATTTCACTCATGTGACTGCTGCTCCCAACAAAGTGCTCTAGCAGCTTTCCCTCACATACCTTAGTGCAATGCAAAGGTTAGTTAAGGTTAAGGTTGAGCACTACTTTCAGTGAAACCTTACTGTGAAAAACCATGTTCTTGGGCCTGCTTGTGCTGGCTGTAAACGTTCTGGAGATCTCCCCCAAGCCCTGAACTGACCTGGGCTGGCTCGAACAGTTCTACTTCAGCCAATTGTTTTTGCATGTTACATTATTCTGGCAACACTTTATTTGAATAGTCTAATGTTGATGCTCAACTAGCTATCGGCTAAGAAGAAGATGTCATTTGCCTATTTGGCGCATCTCTGCAGACTACATAAGCCTATCCCTGACATTAGCTTCCCCCTTTCTAAGACTAACCCTAGTAGTCCAGACACTATCTATAAACTGCTTTTCACACCTTTATGAGTATCACCTGAGACTCTTAATGACTTTTTAGTGGCAGATTATAGGCATTTGACAGGAAGTATATCAACATTACCCTAGCCAGCTAAAGTGTTACCTCTTCTCTTATCTGTGACTGAGTTATACTTAATTATTCCTTAATTTGTTTTTCACTACAAAATGATTTCCGCCCACATAATGCATCCTGATTTGGATATGTTGAAATATGACACCCATGAAAATGCTTCATTGTCTACACAGAGCTCTCCAAATGGTTGAGCCAGGATGGTCTGACTTGCGAAGGCTCAGCCCCCTTTGGAAAAACGATAGTAAATATTAGGGTGTGGAAAGCGTCTTAAAGATATTTGCGGCCTACACAGTAGATATGAGGCAAATTAGAATGTGGAGACTTGAGAGCATCTTAAGGCTATTTGCTGTCTACACCTACAAAGTACATAATGCAGTAGACACATGCAAACGTCAAGGCATGGTGACAGTTGAGTTAGGTCAGTATGATGAAACAAATAAAACATAATAAAACAAAGTCCCCTTTAAGATTGAAATGCATTAATGTAAGACTACTTTAGACCAGCTTAATTATTTCAGCACTTTAGAATTTGCACAATTTGTTTTATTGACACGGATGAGACTGCCAACTTTGTGCATTCCAACATTCCATGAACTGATTAACCTTCCTCCTGCTTCTTATATTTTGCATTCACATGCATCTGTATATTTTCTTCTATTTGATGATGTGCGTTCCTTGATTGCTCATTTCCAGACATGCACACAAACAAGAGGAAAACCAAAGAAACGGGACAACATTAATTTTCCTCTAGAGACTTTCTACTTGTCACTGACAACGTTAAGTACAATGGGGGGAAACTGGCGTGATATACAGGAAATGTTTTTGTTTACAGTCAAATCAGAGGATTTGGCAGGGTGCTGGTTTTCAATGGCAAAAGACGGCTCCTGCCACTTTAAATGTTGTTTGCTTTACAGCCTTGAGGATGTTGAGGAACTCTAGAATACAATAAACCAGGGAGGATATCCTCACCTGGCATAATCATCTCAGCACAGGATGTCATCTGGGTGTAGCACCATCAAAGTTCTCATCTTGTCCTATACTGTCTTTTCTGGTTACCGTAACATCAACAAACTGGAAATGCTTCTGTGTGGACAGTAGATGACCTTCCTCACCGATATTCAGTGTGCGAGCAATGGTCAGGTTGATTCGGTGTGTATAGCCCTTAATCACATGGTTAAAGTCTCAAAGAGCTTCATAACGGTCACATTTCAACACAAGTGGAAAACAACAAGGAAAAACCTCATTAGGAAGAAAACAAACAGTTGACCTTCAATTGGCTACCCATCTCAGCACGCATCAAATTCAAGACTTTAGTACTGACCTTCAAGGCAGTTCACTCCACAGCTCCTCCATACCTACAATCCATGATCAAATTCCAAACCCCCCACCGTTCCCTCCGCCCCTCCACCAGTGCAGGCCGTCTCGCCCCTCCGCCGCTTCATGGACCATATCGCTGGAGGGGGAACAAACTCCCCCCCGCAATCAGAACCACAGAAACATTACCCTCTTTTCGCAAAAAACTAAAAACACATCTTTTTAGATCCCATCTGATTCCCCCCTGACCGATCTCTTCATGCACCACCTATTCACTGTTTTTAAACACTGAACTGTATACACTTTATATTTTGTTTCATCTGATTGTGTTGTGAATCTGTTTTTATTACTGCTGTCTATACATTTTGTTTGCTGCTGGTTTTTTACAGTTTTTCTATCTGTTTTTATTGCTGTGCTGTACATAATCTCTGTACGTCGCTTTGGATAAAAGCGTCTGCTAAATGCCAAAAAAGTAAAACATAAACAATCCAGATTCTTTTTTTATGTGACTCTGCAGTGAAATTCAGCTTAAATTGGTAAAAGAAACAAAAAATACAATTAATTCAACACTAATAATATTTCAATCATGAGAGACCAGTGGGTAAAATTTAACGAGCGAGCTTTATTCACGAATGGCATGGCAACTAATTCTATGGCATGGCAGCATGGCAACTGATTCTTTGGCGTAATGACTCCGTGGTAAGATGCCTCTCTTCTTGCGGTGAGAGAGGAGGGCATCTGCTCAGAATATTAGACATCATCGTTTTTTCCTCATTCTTTCATATACAATAGAAAACCACTTTAACATTTGAGCTGGGATGAAAATCGTGTGTAAATGTTGTATGTGCAGCCAATCTTAGACTTCTAAGAGCTACATTTCTACCCTTCCATTTGAACCTCCAACTGATTTTCTGCATGATTAACTGCCCTCAATTCACGATCGACAATGCATACATTGTTGCATAACTTCCCTCAAGGCTGGGAACAACAGGGCCAAGAGAGGTCACCACTGGAATTGCAGTGACTAATGCACTTTTTTTTGTATTCATATTTTTGAAAGACAAGTTATTGTTGTTATCAACAAGGTTGGTGTTTCTGTTGTCATCACATGGTGCAACAGCTGTTCCTGCTCCTTGTGTTTGTACATTAACACTTTGCTGCTGCTTACTGGAACAATGCGTTGCTGTCCCCCCTGTTACGAAATACGACTTCAATGGTGGGAAACGGACCACACCTAGGTGGGCAAAGGAATTGTATGGTCAGTCCATCACTTAGCTGCTGCTGAGTAAATAAACTGGAAATCATACCTTGAGAATGCATAATGCTATCTATAAAACAAAGAAATAACTTGCTTGTGCTTTGCATATTGTACAGTATTTCACATTTGAATCATAGGTTGATTATTATTGATCATAATGCTAAAGTGGCATTCTTACACTGCAGGAGAGTGATCACGATTGCGATGCGAGGTTTGAAAAAGTACAGGTCATTTGGCCCAATTTCTCGTATTACCTAACTCTTCGTTTTGTCTGCTGCCTGCACACAGCGAGTTCTTTCGGCCACTGTGATTATCTCCGAGGAGAGCGAGGAATGGACTAACACAAAAATAAATTCTGTATAGTGTACCCCTCCCATGCTACTTAATGGGTTCAGGTTGCATTAATCTCCTCCACTGAAAAGGTCTGGCACGCCTCACAAGTCTCCACTCCCACAACTATGCCTGTATATCAGTCCTTGGCCTTACAAAGCCTGTCTCGGCCCCCCCAAAGTACCGTGAGTAACGCTCGGTACCAGGCTCCACTGTGGTGCAGCCCCTATAGGGTGGAGCGCACTCCAGTCTGGAGCCCATGCAAAACATTATTTACATAAAGTGTTCATATTTTTTCTGTTTTGTTGATGTAAGGAGGGGGCTATGGATAAGGAGGACAGATGATGGAATGCGAGTGGGGTTTGGTTTTCGCATTTCTTTGCCATCTTAACAGCTGGACATGATATCGTCGCTGGACATGATATCTTGCACCTCCAAAATATCGCCTTTTTCAGGATAAAACTGTCTTGATTAATGCTTGACAACCACATTTTTTTTTGTTTATCCAACAGGCTTTGGAAGGGTTTCATGAGCTGAATAACTAGCTAGCTAGCAACCTGGAGAACCAAGACTCTAATTCATGATGTACTCATGTACAACCTGGAGCTGCTCCTTTAGAAATGACTTGCAAAGTTCATAAAATGCTTGCCTGAACTTATATCAACTTATGCGTCGGTTCTTAATCAAACATTTGCCTTTGGTTCCTTGTTTCCATCACCAATTCAAATCCGGCATAGCGTGACACGAAGAAATAAGTAGGTCTGTGAGCAAGAAAGAATCGGAAAGGGTGTTGGCAATTTGCACATTGGACAACTAATGTTACCTGTCAATCTGAAAGGCATTACCTGTTGCTGTATAGAGAGCCAAAGTGAACGTCACTTCCTGCTTCAGCACTGTACCAGAGATTTTCATCCGCCATTTATTTTCCCATAGACATTTCGTAAAATGCGTATAAAAATAGTTGTACTTGTTCAAACCAAATAATTCCGATATATATATATAAATAAAATGTAGATATATTTAGAAACAGGAGAGATCGCATAACATTTCGCTCGGACCAAAACATAAAAGATTGTGGATTTAAAGAAAATATTTTTTCTATGTTTTGGTCTGAGCGAAATGTTCTATGGTCTTTCCCAATTCTAAATATAGCTGAACCGTTTGGTTTGACCAAGTAAAACTATTTTTATAAGCATTTTACGAAATGTCTATGGGAAAATAAATGGCGGAAGAAAATCTCTGGCATAGTGCTGAAGCAGGAAGTGACGTTCACTTTGCCTCTCTATACTGCATAAGAGTTAATGAATATCTTCTTACCGCCGCAGGTGAAAGCAGCTTAGATCTGGCATCCAAATCTCTATCTCTAAACCTCTGACAGGCTTTGCTCACAGGCGAACTGTGATCATGTCAGTCATCAATTATCTTACTGGGTGAGGATTGTGACCTGAAATTATACTCCTAAAACACACTGCGAGTGCAAAGCCCACGTAGCTGTTAGCATTTCGCACCGTTCTCATGGAGGATGCAAAAAAAACGCTGACACAGAAGGCATGAAACATTCAGGGAATAATTAAATTTGCTAACTCATGACTGAACATTGTATCCAAATAAATGCCTTCACTGTTGTGCTACATTTGCACTTTGTTCATGTCGCCAAAGTGCAAACCAAAAGGCTATTGGTACCAATTTTTTTTCGTGGGGGATTGAAATGTGTTGGAACACAATAAATGATTTGTGGGGAGACAACAGACAGACACCCAGATGGGGTAGAAGAACTTGTCCAAAATTATTTAGCCTCAGGATAAAAGTCCCCTTGTTTGTTCGGGTGTATGAATGGTTGTGTTCTTCTCACAGTGGACCTCTTTTAGGGTGTATAGTCCATTAAGATATTTGATCAAAAAAGTTGGTCGCCAGTCATCAAATAGCTTTGTGTGTGTGGGCCTTCAAAGCAAGAGTGTCTACAGCTTCCAGCAAAAAAAAAAAAAAAAAATCAGTGTCGCTCCGCTGAGCGAACATAAAAAGGGACCATTACAAAGGTTGAAGCGTTTTACCCCCCCCCCTATACGCCCTCCCACCCTTTCTTTTGGCAGAAACAATGTTGCCGCGTTACTTGACTGTTATCCTTCCCCCCCCGATGATTTTCTTTTGCATTTTTTACTTCTCTTGTTTGAACAGATGCCGGCCCCCTCCTGCATCCCCCCGTTCCCTGGGACTGCCCTAGTGCTAAATAGTACAATGAGGTAACAGGCAATTACATTAACGTTAGTCCGGCACCAGGCAGCTCCTTTCAAGTAAAGCCACATCAAACGACATACGATGTATATCACCTCCTTAAGCGACAAAATGCCACTCTTTTGTCTTTTGGTCACTCATGGATTATGCAAAAGGTTGGCTCAGGTGAAGGGCTGCAGCGTTTCAACCTGAAGTGTCCATTTACTGTCCAAACAGCGCTTTCACAGGATGTAGCCTAAACTGGCTGCCACACACACACACCCAACCACAGCCAAATCTCTGCTAATGAGAAACAGATGGCCCGCTGACAAGATAGCAGCATCCCCTCACCTGATTCACATTCTATACTGACGGCACAAGATTGCAAGTTTGAAACCAATTGGGGCCGATATGTGTGTGACCGGTTGAGTTGGGCAGTATAGTAACCGATTCAGCCGGCTCTCTCAGCCCTCCTCCTCCGCCTATAACTACCGGCGTCTGGTTCACACTAGAATTCTGTGTAAGCGCGTGTCCTTGACATACGCAGCGGGAGTTGTCTGTAAATAAGGCTGGTGGGGGCTTACAATGTGGTCTAAAATCACCTTCACCCGTGTCCTTGTTCAGCTCCACCACGCGCATTAGATGTTTTTTGGTGCCACGGGATCCAAAAGGCCATGGCAGAATCCCTGAGAAATATGTCACCTTTGAGCTTTAGCATTTGATGGAATTTTGACCAAATGAAATGATCTTCACAACGTGATTTGTGAAAGTAGATGGCGTGGATCGGTTTGCTGTGTCGATACAAATGTATGAGTGCAGCAGTCATTTACTTCTAAATCTCTTTGCCCCATATAGCGTTCTGCTCACCATCTGCTGTCATATTTCCTGAACCTTGATAGAGAATTTATAACAGATAACGAGTGTCAGCTATACCTTCTTTTACCATATTTGGCTACAGTCTGTCCTCTACCCACGATTTACAAGTTGACTCTCCCCAGAATAATGCACGTATATATCAGAGTCCTGCACAAGTTTTATCATCAAAATTCAAAAAGCCACTGCAGTCGGATTGATATTTACAGCAATACGAGGGATCAGCCGATCAGCATTTTGGTAAACAAACTGGGTGGAAACGGGTAACTTTATAATGGGACCCTATATGGAGCCAGCCTTGAGTGTCTCACTCTAGCCGGCTGTGCTGTTTACTAAATTCACTTCATTTTAAAAGCTGCGATAGTTCACACAACTTTAAACACGACATGCATATATTATACGTATATTATACGTCATTACGTATTAATGTTTGTTTGGCACAACTCATACTAATCAACTGCTGCGGGCTTCCGCATTTCTGGGTGGTTGTGATGTCACGCTGATGACGGAGTGCAGTGTGGAAAAAGTGGGGGAGGGAGGGCAGCACTAGGGGCACTGCGTCTTAACTACCGTAAATTCCGGACTATAAGCCGCGGCTTTTCCCCCGTTTTTTGGCCCTGCGGCTTATATAACGGTGCGGCTTATCTATGGATTTTTTCCAAAAAAAAAAAAAAAAAAAATCTCTCTTTTTTAGCACTCTTTCTAACTATAAATCCACTTCTGTTTTAATTTCCTCTCTTGCCCTCTTTTCACCACACCACGGACACTGTGCACTGTAAAAAAAAACACAGGTGGTGTTGTGTTATGTTGTTTTGTTGAAATGTTAATAAATGGGAGCTTCCTCAAACAGCCATCTCTTTCCCGACAATCCCCTCTGTGCATGAACCCTTACATATGGTAATTAAACATTAAAACACAATTAAAAAAAAATATATATATATATATTAAAACACCTGCGGCTTATAGTCCGGTGCGGCTTATATATGTAACAAACAGGCAATTTTGCTGCTGCGGCTTATACTCCGGTGCGCCTTATAGTGCGGAATTTACGGTATTCATTCCGGGACTGTCTGTCTGTCTGTCTGTCCTTCGCATATCTTGAGAACCGTGCAGAACCGAGCAGGTGGGTGAGTGGGCACTGTACTTTGAACTTGCCTCCCTGCATCCACACTCACTCACGCTGATGACATCACTCACTGATGAGATCACAATTGCTCAAGTGACATCACTGGTGACATCACGAATGACAAAAAAAAGACAAAAACCACGCAATAAGTAGGACCGATAGTTTGTGCACTCAGTGAGTAAAAATTCTACACAGTGAGTGACAGACAGCAAACAGCAGTCTGAGCACGCTGCACCAAGGTAAATACGTTACGGTAAACTCATTTTCTAGTTGTCTCTATGATATAATAAGGATATGAGCGGCTGCGTGTCAGAAAATAAGCTATTTACAGGACGTAAATACACACATTACACATGCCCCGTATTCCTCATTTCCAGGTCGCAGCTCAAAGCATAATGATCATTTCAGTGCAGGTATATCAAACAGAACTTATCAGGGTCAGAGGCGCAGCTTGTGAACAGGCAATGCAGGCAATTGCTTGGGGCCCCAGGCCATTAGGGGGCCCCCGATGGCTGATAAACTTTACTCCACAGCCGTGACCGCAACTCCCTCCCCACAAACAACCAATGGACGATTTGCAATGACATTGAAACCTCCCTAAAGAGGCCCCATGTCATTCCCGTCATACTCGTAGAATTCATGTACATTCTCTTGAATTGAAAGTGAAAGAACACTGGTTGGAAGGGGCCCCCTTGGAATTTTTGCCTAGGGCCCCAACAGACTCTAGAATCACCACTGATCAGGGTGAGTTAAAAATCATAATTAAACTCGGAAATAAGGTCCAGGTTGTAAAAAGCAGGAATTCTCCTTTAACTATACTCTGCTCCCGTGTGTGGAGGGCCTGAGAGACACTTCTGTCAAGCCCAGCGTTGCCAGACGTACGATAATTATCGTATTTGTACGATAATTTCGACCTCTGTACGATGTACGATCAATAATCCCAAAATCCCCCAAATGTACGATAATTTCACGAATCCTACGTCTATCACTCTATCTGTTTATACAATCATCTCTTCAAACATATTTGCAGCCAATACGTGCAGGGTGTTTTGTTGTTGTTGCAACGCAGGCTGAGATCACAGTGTTGAAAAATCATGCCAAGTCCAAAAAGTAGCCTGTGATCAGCCGCAGCCCCCCCGACATAGGCGCGCCGCGCTGGGGAGGGGGCGTACGATAATTTCACTCCAAAAATGATCATTTTGACCCTCTGGTACGATAATTCAACATTTGCCATCTGGCAACACTGGTCAAGCCCCTCTGTCATTTTCTTCCTCTTCATTTTTCTTTCTTTCTTGCGCTTTGCTGCACCCACTGTCCGGGCCCCCTAGCTGCAAGAAGGCCCTATAGGCATGTGCCTAGAATGCCTGTGTAAATCGGGGCCTGCTGGTAGGACCGTTTATCATTTTGTTTGATCAAATAAATATTGCTGTTACCAGTGGTTAAACAAGAATCTTTATGCACACATAGACAATAGCATTGGGAGTCACCTGCTCTGGGCTAGTATTAAGGGATCACAAAGACCTTGTATAGATGGGAGGAGTGTGGAGGATATTCCACAAACAGACAACACAGACATTATTGAAATATGCTTCAACATACAATGGGGTATGTGTTATCATACGATAAAGCAAGGAATCTCTGTGTGTCCTTCGCATATCTCAAGAACCGTGTGTTGCTGGGGACTGGGCACCGCACTAGTGTATATCAAAAGGATTTCTTCTGATGTATAATTTTGAATATTCCATAGTCATTTGACATCAGAATCTACTTAAAATCGCCCTTGACAGTGAAATGATATGGAAAAATGGCTGAAATGGCAGCCATCCTTAAAATGGCAGCCATTTTTAAATTTACATAGAATAAATCTGGCTTCTCTGTGAGTCTGTGGTCAGAAATGTATGGTTTGATAGCAAGATCATTCATATTGGCAATTCTACACAAAGTTGCCCCAAAATAGTATTTTCGGGCTGGAAATGGCAGCCATCTTTGATGTTTTTCTTTTTTTGCATGGCTAAATAGCTTTTATCACAATAACAATTTGTGCCCATTTTGGTGCTTCTTTCCAGAAGTGAATGATTTTTCTTTAATCTGCCCCACTAGTATGATGTATAAAGATCCAAGGATGTAGTGGAAAATAACCCCACTTAAACTCATTTCCCCCCACATTTTTATTTTTGGATTAAGGTTCGCCTAGTCTCGGTTTCAGGTTTGCCCACCTTTTTAGTCTGTCATAAATCTTAATGAAGTAAATTCATGCTATACTTCATACTAACTGGTGCCAGATTGATGTAAATACTATGAAAACACGGTCTTAAGGATGAATCTAAAGGCCTACTTCTCTGAAAATGTAATGGATTTTTGCTCTTTGTATGAATTATACAGGGGATGTAGTGGAGAATAAGTCAATTTAAACTATAGCCTTTTCATTTGTGGAATAGGATTTTACCACCTTTTTACTCTGAAATAAATACTGAATAAGTAAATCCATTATACATCATACTGTCCATTTTAATGTAGCCTATAAATGTGAAAATGTGGTCTAAAGTCTAAAATAATATGCCTACTTTGTTAATACAGGTTTTTGCTCATTGTTTCACCTACTGGAGTTCAGTTTTCACCCAGCTTTTGTATGTATGTATGTATGTATTTCTCACTATATCCGCTTATATGCAGAGAACAGAGAACCAGGCTGCACCGCAGCCTTGCCACTGAGCATCACTTGTGGTGTGTGTAAGTGGAGAGCCATGGTGCACGCCGCCCAGTCAGTTCCTCCTTTATAAAGGCCCCGCCCTGAAATCAGTCGACCAAATTCGACATCACACTCAACCCCGTCTGACCAATCAGAAGCCACTGGGGGTGGTCTTGAGATGGTGGTCCGTGAGGCCGGCGGCCAATCAGAGGCTCTCCTCGGCGAACAAAAGGTTCGCGTCAACACTCGTTGGTCCAGTGAATGGCACATTATTCATGGCCACGCTGTGCTTATTTAAGGAGACGGGATAAGGCGAGATAGCGGAATTCATATAAAGGTAACGGATTGGTGAGGAGACAGTCTGTGCACAATGATTGGATCACACACACTCAGCCGAGGCAGTTTGCTATTCTGTTTTTGTTTCTGTCTTAATGATTTCATATCAAAAAATGATTCCCTCTCAACACTTTGTTACCTATAATATTTTATACTTTTTTTATTCAGTTCCCTAAGTTGCCAGGCAGAATACTAGGCTACTAACGTTATACCGCCATGTGGAGGAGCCATGAGCACGCCTTGCTAATTCATCCATAATCCTCCTTGTCTGCCCTGCCAGTAAATGTATAACCTAATCACTTCAGGTAATGCAGTGACAAGCCCTGATAATAAATCCTGCGAGGTTGTCCTGAGTGTATAGGTAAATACCAGAGTAGCCCAATGATTAACAACATAAATTGCCCTTAAAAAAGGCAGAGGGAAATAACGGTTTTCCGCGTTTGTTTTAGTTCTAGTTTTATTATTAGGGTTTTTGAAAGGGTGACATCAGCTACTCTCTCTCACTCACACACACACACACACACACACACACACACACACACACCGCCCATGCTACGCTGACTGTTCGTTCGCATGAGCGAGTTCATTATAATGTGGGAGGGGAGAGCAGACAGCTCATCTGGCCCGTCCTCTGCGCTGAGAGCTGCTATTTCCCAACCGCCTCTGAACAGCTCACTCCTTCCCAATTAGGTGCCAGATGAAAAGTGGCAACGTTTATAGCAACCTTTTTTTGTTTTGTCGACAGATCAACCGGGAAGACCACGCCAAGCCAGACGCGTCTGCTTCTTCTCTCTTGTCTCGAAGCCGGTGAAGATAGAAACCACGTTACCCCCACAGCTGCTCAGGGGAAGAAACAACACGGACACCAGAGGCGTTTTCGGTAGTTGCGGTTAGTATTTGGGGGGAGTTAAACCTCAACACGACTTGAGTGAAGTTGTTCCAAGGACGCGACAGATCGACTCATTCCACCCGGCATCATGACGCGGAGATCCTGTGCCATTTACGCCACCGGGATCGTGTGCGCTCACCTCCTGATAGTGGGGATCGCCCTGGTCGTGGCTCAAGTCTTCCAAACAATGATAAACAGCCGGTTAAAAAAGGTGAGTGCGACTCTTGCTTGCTCCCCATACGTCTTCTCATCGTGTTTTTCATTCGCTTTGACTTGTTTGTGTGAGCTTGCATCAGTACAAAGTGTGCCCCACACACTTTGCCATCTGTCACAGTTCAGCGCTTTAAATGTTAACGGTACAGCATCTGAGTTAGGATCTCTGCATTCTGCAGTGTCAAGTATGCGCATTCAACATCTATTATTTCACTGGTATGTACAATCACAAGGTCACCCAGTATTTTTGATTTATTTCTTTATTTATGCTTTTATTCTTGATTTTTGTTTAACTGTGTCTATACAATTTGTTTAGCTGCATTCTGCATTTATCAGCTGTGTGGGACGAGCCCAAGCCTTCACATTCATGAATCCGCAAGATCCATGCAGCGTGCAGTGCACAGCCCGGTTACGGTAAAGATATAGTATAGATGCAGCTTATGGGGGTTATGTGCACATTTGTTTTTGCACATTTGTTTTATATAGCACCAAGATATTTGATAATAATAATAAACGCAGTAAACGTACAGCTCTACCCAGGAATCCATGTGACAACATTCCAATGGAAGTTTATGGCTACTCTAACCTTACTTTATGGCATTTTATCTCGTGGTACCTCATACAGTTTTTTTTTTACTACTATGATTGTATCCTTGTTAAATTCACCATAGGATTACTAGTCTGTACTTATTTCTCGTGAGGGCACAGGGGAATAAGGATAAGGTTATCAGACATGCTTCCTGACTGAAAGCTTTGATAACCTGTCCAATCGATGCTCCAGTTTGAGGAGGACACATGTCTGATACTAGAGAGGCTGTAAGCTCACCTCTCGATGAGTTGGGGCTATAGGGCTGATAATAGTAGTAGTTCTAGTAGTGTGTGGTATTAGCAGAAGGAATCTCGGCCAGTAGGGAATGGGATGGTAGGGGGGAGGTGTGCCTGTCTGAAGGGGTGGGGGAAGGGATAGTAGGTGACTGGGTAAAGCTAGGGGAGTCCCTCTTCGGGAAATAGTTTGCATTTTATTCCCACTCACTGCTCACCACGTTGAACATATTATGTGCTATTGACAATCCACACAGTAACACATCTCAAGTCCTTTCCCACCCTATACACTTAGTACTGTGCTAGTAAGGAAGGACAGCTCAGCAGAATCGCTTGACAAACTATTTATCCAAGTGCTGCTGTAACATTAGGGGACACACTAGTAAACAGCTGCCTCACTGACACACTTTCCACTCCTGATGTTAAATTTAGGTCTGGGTCGCTTGCATTATTCTCATTCTGAGTCGCGCGGGGGGGGGGGGGGGGGGGGGGTAAGAGAGGTAGTCGAAGTTCAGCGAAAGATGACATAATTTGATGCGGCTAGTGATTACAGAAGATGACAGCACAGCTAATCCTCTTTTGCCACAGTCTTCCCATTGCGTTAGGCAGACTAGGGTACGCTAACCCTGACTCCAAACATCTCCCCAATCTGATGTTGACAGGCTGTCAGTTCAGTTATGATGCAGCCTAAAGGTGTGTGTGTGGGACAATTTAAAGCTACCTCCAGGACACACACAATATGTGTCTGCTAACTAGCTGGGCGTGGTGGAGGGGAGGAGTGAAAGGCCATGCTAGGGAGGAATTTGACAGACTTCTTGGGCCTTGGGGGCAGGATTTTTGCCTGAGAGCACTCTCTTGTGTTGCCTTGTTGTTCTAGTAGCTCCAGCCTAACCCAAGTCCTTCTGCCTCGGGGGCAGGGTTTTTGACTCAGAGCAAAGCTGGTGTGTGTGTGTTGCCTCGTTGTTCAAGCAGCTCCAGCCGCCCTAACCCAGGTCCTTCTGCTCTGACGAGGGAGGGGAAAGAAAACAGCCCCTCCTCACTCACAGCTACGGGACCTTTTGAAGGAGACCTTTGAAGGCACTTTGATGGATTGAGCTGGAGACATTCTAGAGCAAGTTCACCCTGGAAAGAAAACACACGCAGGTTACTTTCCACTGAAAATGTGTCGACACGTTAAATAATGTATCTTACATACATACTGCACATACATGGCTGTTGTCTCACACCACACCGAGGCCACCTTCACGTTACCTTTCAGTTTAGCTTGAGGCTTTCCCACTTCCACCATGGTTTTTACCAGGCTAACCACTTGCCACCAGTGAACACAAAAACGGAACGATGATTTTAACTGATAAACCTCACCACTTTTGTCCCTCACACTTGTTTGTGATTGTGACTATTCAAGGTTTCAAGCAGATAAACTGTGTGTGTGTGTGTGTGTGTGTGTGTGTGTGTGTGTGTGTGTGTGTGCGTGTGCGTGTGCGCGCGTGCACGTGTGTGTGTGACGTTGACCAAGGCCTTTGAGAGACCTTCCTTTCTCGAGGTTGGTAAACACAGGAGTTCTTCTGATCTGCAGTCACATGTTGGGCTTCATCAGATGCTCCGGCTGCAGAGGTATTAATGGAGGACGGACAGGACAGCCGTGAAAGATGTCCCGTTTCTAAAGCAACACAGTTCATCAGGGGAGCGACCGCCATTTTGCACAACTTGGGTGACTTCTGCTAGTTTGACGTAATCGTTCTGTAGAAGTCCTTTGTGGTGCACTGACTGGCTGCTAATGCAGGTCACATGCTGGTGCTGGTTGTGCTGCGTTTGCATTAGGTGGTTTTCTACTTCAGCACTCGCTTTACCATATGATCATGAGTCATGAGGGAGGGTGCTGTGCAAGTGTGTGTCTTACCGCTATATGGTTCTTACTTAGGACCTTTTCAGGAGAACTGTCACGGGAACGCCAACACCCATATATTGACCTCAGCTCCAGTTCACACCTCCAAGTAGGAAAGTGTGACCCTCATCCTAGTTGGACAGTGCAGGCAGTATATTGTCAGTGAGCCAATTCCATATGACTTGATCAAAGTGAATCTCCCTTGTGGACAATTAAAGTACACCTAATATATCCTGTCCTTTTAATAAGACTTGGCTGACAGCAAGGTGCTGTGATGGCTTCCTGGGTTGAATGTGAGATTGGGAAATGCAAGTTCAGTGAATTGTATGTATTCAGTTTAAACTAAAGACATTTTGAAAAGTAGGCAAAACACATCACAGCCTCTCTGACCTGCTGCTGAACACAACAGCACAACTGCTAAAAGCACTTTGCTGTGTGTGTGTGTGTGTGTGTGTGTGTGTGTGTGTGTGTGTGTGTGTGTGTGAGACGAACACAGGAAGTCGAGCTTACAGTGGCATGGCATGCCTGACTCCTGAGCCTCTTTGCTCAGCGCCAGTCTCTTTTTTTTTAAAGTCTTAAATCTCAAGGTTCTTCTCAGTTTGTTGTTGCATCGTCTTGCCTTTTTCTAGCCTATGAAGATCTTTGGGTTTTTAATCCCATTGGATCGCCTCATTAGGTTTTTGTGAAGTCGACAAAAGGCTAGAGAGGATGCCGCAAACTGTGGCGAGAGAATTCTATAGATAAACACGTTTTTGAATCTCGGAAGTCGTAAGCCAAACAGGAACTATTGGGTTTGCATCCTCGCGAGCCACACCCGCCGCCGTATCCTCGTCTCTGCTGTGAGAGCAGCACACAGGAAAATGTATGGCTTTTGTCCAGTAGCCTACAGCTCACCGTACTCCAGGAACATCTCATGAAGAAGACATGAGGGGAAGTGGGTCATTTCTCACTCACTCCATCTCCCAAGTTTAAAAATATACCCCCTTGCTTTATTTTCCTGGAGTCTTGCGCTCTTACACTCAACAACAACAGTTAACAAACACCCCCAAATCGAAACTCTGCGGTTGACCTGCCAGTAGCTGTAACATGAACACCTCTAGACTAAAACAACAGTATTACATGTTGTCACAGGATCCTTTTCTTTTTGCTCCGTTCAAAGTGAATGTTAACGCTGTGTTCTTCTCGTTGTGTTGTCTAGGGGCTCGTGTCCACACATGCAGCTTGACACGCATGGTTGCTTCTGACTTGGATTTGAGTTTTCAGGCTTTAGGTAGGTAGCTTAATTGTTGTCAAAGACAAGTTCAAGTGCTGAGTGACGTGGTATCACTCAAACATCTGCGAGACTACTGGGAGAACATTCTTGTGCCAATTAGTGGCCTCAGAGAGAGGCTAGTACGGTCTGGTTCGAAAAGCTCCTGGCGTCTTTCATGTCTTTTGGTGGCTAAACGCTTCAGAGATGTCAACTCTTTGTTGACAGACTGAAACGCAGCGTTTTACTCGTGTATTGTGTGTCGGTGAGTTGGCCCTCCAGTCAGATGCTTGCCCAGGCTTGCTGAGGTCAAGGTCTCTCTATGCACTTCTTTGCCTTTTGATTTTCTGCTTGCCCTGATGGTTTTTTCAACCGTGAAGGACTTTTCTCTCCTTCTTGTCCGCGGGGGTTTGGACTCTTGGCTCGGCACCAGCAGCTCCTTACAGAGCTCCTTGCTTGGCATCGATTCAGAAGAATCGTCCGAGGGGTCGAATTGTGCCCGAACCCTTTTTTTTTTTTTTTTTTTTTTTTTTGCTACCCATTGCTTTCTAACCGTGTAAGCATCTCGACACAGAAGAACGCACACGTCACTGGTTTTGCTGTCTCGTCAATCTCACAATGTGTTTCCCTCTGTGTTGATTGTTCTTTCAATAGGAAATTACTTTGACGGAGAAGAGCCAAGTGTTTGAGGCATGGAAGAATCCACCGCCACCTGTTTACATGGAGTATTATTTCTTCAACGTGACCAATCCAGAAGTGTTCTTGGCTGGAGGGAAGGCAGCGGTCCAGCAGATTGGACCATATACTTACAGGTAGGTTTTGCTGTGGAGAGCCACATCCAATCAGTGTGTGGCACCAGCCTCGTGTCTGTATGACTAATTGTGTATAGTTGTATATTTTGGTTTGAGTTTACACTATTAATGATCATAGAGTGTTGGCAGTGTTGAAATACTTTGTTCCGTTAAAGATGGTGTTGGGCTGCCATTGAAAGTGGTCAAAGATGTTCATAAGATGAGAGGAGGAGTGGAGTAAAACAGTTTTGTTCTCCCAAATCAACAATAGTCGTGATCACAAAAATATAATGTTTGTCGTTTTAGTCGTCATTGTGCAGCCCTGTTTGAGAGGCAAAAGCACGGTCTTTAGGAAAGCAGGTGAAATCGTTTGTGTTGTTCATCTTGTGTGTGTGTGTGTGTGCGCGCGCGCGTGTGTGTGTGTGTGCGCGCGTGTGTGTGTGTGTGTGTGTGTGTGTCGTGTGAAATCACATCAAACACATCTGTGCTAACTGACCGATGTGGATCCCCCCACTTTCTTTCCTGCACCTGCACCTTTTCGCCACCAGGGAATACAGGCCGAGGGTAAATGTGACTTTCCTGGAGAACGGCACCAAGCTCTTTGCCCTGAACCCCAAAAGCTTTGTCTTTGTCCGGGAGAAGTCAGCCGGTGACCCCGAAGTTGACCTCGTCCGAACCGTCAACATCCCATTTGTGGTAAGACATTGAGTCTGCACAGGGCAGACTAATGTATGGTATTAGGACCTGCAGTGGCCCAATCATTCAAGTCTCTCATACTTGTCGTGTGACTTAAACTCACAAGAGGGATTGAACGTCACTGTTGCGGCAGCTACATTTTAACAACCGTGACCCTCCATGTTAAGCTCACACATCATTATTCCAATAGCACACTCCAGAGCGTCCTCCTCAAGGTTTTATTATGACATTCTGATAACTTAGCCATACAAACTTGCTTACTTATCACTGACACACTCATGGCTCAAATCCAAGCAACGCAAGAGCCAGAACAGGCCAATGTCAACAAACCAACCAGGGTCTACTACCATGAGGTGTTCCACGCAATGACACAAACTCTTCCTGATGGAAATTGAATGGTGTGTGTGGGGGGATGTGAACACTCGAAACCCTCTTACCCCTCATTGTCTTCCCCTTCCCTCTCGCTCTGTCTTCTCCACCTCGTCCCTCGCTAGGCGGTGATGAGTGAGCTGAACTCCTACAACTTCTTCCTGCGTACGTTCGTGTCGGCGTACCTGAAGACTCTGGGCATCGACCTCTTCATGACCAGGACCGTCCACGAGGTGCTGTGGGGCTTCAAGGACCCGCTCCTCTCTAAAATACACAAGATGAAGCCTGAGGTGGACGAGCACTTCGGCCTGATGTGGAAGGTGAGCAGCACCGTGGCTTTTAGTGAAACAAGGAGGTTGTAATTATACACCGGTTCCTGAACATCTCTAGAGACGTCTTTTTTTTTTACAAGCTATAACCTCTCTGAGAGCAGACAATGAAAGCAAACTTAAAGAAAGCTCTTTTCGTTTTTTTGGGGGGATCAAGTTTTTTCTTTGAATTTTTCTCACATTTTCTCACAAATTGTACCTGGCCAATTCCCCCCCTGCTGTCCCGGTCGTTGCTTCGCCCCCTCTGCCGATCTGGGCAGAGTTGTACACTAGCACATGCTTCCTCCCATACATGTGCAAACGTCTGACCCCAAGCCGGAAGTACCGCTGCCCGGGAATCGAACCCAGGTCTGCGGTGGTAGGAGAGTGCTTTCACCTCTATGCGCGCTACCCAGATGCCCCAAAGCTCTGTTTACTTGAGTGGATTGTTGGTAGTTAGGGGCAACTAAAACAGACAGATGAGCAAACCGGTGTGTATGATGATATAGGAGAAGTGAGATTGACATCAAGCTGGTGGAACATGCTAACTTCCTGTTTATAGCCTCATGACCGCAACATGACGCATGTATGGTGGGAAACTTATTTTCCTCTGCTGTCAAAACACTTTCTGCTGCATCTTTTTTAAATGTCTGTCTACTACACAACCAGATGCCGGTTCCCTATTTTGTAAACATCTGGTGAGAAAACAGCAACGGGGCGTGGTTAGAGACAACCACAACAGCAGTATCTCTGTCACAATCTGCACCCTCCTTTGTCGACACACTTCAACACACCGATTCCAAAGTCGGTGCCTCTCCGCCAGACCCTGCTCATTTGCTTATTAAAGGAACACTCCGGGCGATTTTCAACCAGCTTTGTATCGTTACAAAATCAGTCGTATATCAGAAAACTGTACACAGTTTTGCAGTCATTCATTTAGTTTGGCAGTTATTGAGAGTTGATTTGAGTTAAGCTGTGGACCGGAAATGTAAATTTGTGCATGAATGACATCACTGGTCCACAACTTAATCAATTAAACTATCAATAACTGTCAAAACTAAATGAATGTCTGCAAAACTGTTCACAGTTTTCTGATAAACTACTGATGTTGTAATGATGCAAAGCTGGTTGAAAATCACAGGAGTGCTCATTTAATGTTGACAGCTGTGGTAGTCTTGACTGAGGTGTCTGTCTCAGCTGTGGTAGTCTTGACTGAGGTGTCTGTCTCAGCTGTGGTAGTCTTGACTGAGGTGTCTGTCTCAGCTGTGGTAGTCTTGACTGAGGTGTCTCTGTCTCAGCTGTGGTAGTCTTGACTGAGGTGTCTCTGTCTCAGCTGTGGTAGTCTTGACTGAGGTGTCTGTCTCAGCTGTGGTAGTCTTGACTGAGGTGTCTGTCTCAGCTGTGGTAGTCTTGACTGAGGTGTCTGTCTCAGCTGTGGTAGTCTTGACTGAGGTGTCTGTCTCAGCTGTGGTAGTCTTGACTGAGGTGTCTCTGTCTCAGCTGTGGTAGTCTTGACTGAGGTGTCTGTCTCAGCTGTGGTAGTCTTGACTGAGGTGTCTGTCTCAGCTGTGGTAGTCTTGACTGAGGTGTCTCTGTCTCAGCTGTGGTAGTCTTGACTGAGGTGTCTCTGTCTCAGCTGTGGTAGTCTTGACTGAGGTGTCTCTGTCTCAGCTGTGGTAGTCTTGACTGAGGTGTCTCTGTCTCAGCTGTGGTAGTCTTGACTGAGGTGTCTGTCTCAGCTGTGGTAGTCTTGACTGAGGTGTCTGTCTCAGCTGTGGTAGTCTTGACTGAGGTGTCTGTCTCAGCTGTGGTAGTCTTGACTGAGGTGTCTCTGTCTCAGCTGTGGTAGTCTTGACTGAGGTGTCTCTGTCTCAGCTGTGGTAGTCTTGACTGAGGTGTCTGTCTCAGCTGTGGTAGTCTTGACTGAGGTGTCTGTCTCAGCTGTGGTAGTCTTGACTGAGGTGTCTCTGTCTCAGCTGTGGTAGTCTTGACTGAGGTGTCTGTCTCAGCTGTGGTAGTCTTGACTGAGGTGTCTGTCTCAGCTGTGGTAGTCTTGACTGAGCTGTGTCTCCGTCTCAGCTGTGGTAGTCTTGACTGAGGTGTCTCTGTCTTAGCTGTGGTAGTCTTGACTGAGGTGTCTCTGTCTCAGCTGTGGTAGTCTTGACTGAGGTGTCTGTCTCAGCTGTGGTAGTCTTGACTGAGCTGTGTCTCCGTCTCAGCTGTGGTAGTCTTGACTGAGGTGTCTCTGTCTTAGCTGTGGTAGTCTTGACTGAGGTGTCTCTGTCTCAGCTGTGGTAGTCTTGACTGACGTGTCTCTGTCTCTTTTCCAAAGAAAAATGGAACCCATGAAGGGGAGTTTGTGTTCTACACCGGGGAGGAGAACTACCTGGATTACGGCAAGATTGACACATGGAATGGCATGAGGTAAAGAGCCATATGAATTGTCATTGAAGTGTGAATATTACATTAAAAAAGTACTTTTCCCTTTTTTTCCTGCTTTATTTTCTTCCTTTCACATAGCATTATTTCAGTAGCCTGGTAAAGCAGCCCGTCACGTGACCTCACATTTCATTTGGAGAGCCAACTGAAATGTCACGTGACGGGCTGGTTTACCAGGCTATTATTTCAGTGCTATCAAGGAACATTTTTCTTGTGTGTTAGCATTAGCAATAGCATATGGGTTTTAGGTCAGTTTCTCCCTGATATACCACTTGCATTTACTTAGTTGCACAACTTGTATTGAAATCTGACCAAAGTAGTCAAAGCAAAGTCCAGGGCAGAAAGCCTTTGCCCTCTGGCTTTGGGAAGGATAGGATTGCAAAATGAAACGTTTGAAAATCGCAAAATCAATTTGCACTTTGGATGCAATCAGCACGAGGCTCTGCTTTGCAAATCACGGCAATTACATCAAACATTAATATCTCCCCGTTTTACACCAATCGATAGGGCGATGTCTTGGTGGTCGTCCAATCAGAGCAACATGATCAACGGCACGGACGGCGCCGTCTTCCACCCTCTGATTTCCAGGAACGAGTTGCTCTACATCTTCGCCGCTGACCTCTGCAGGTACGCACGTGCCCTTATCTCTCTTAACCATCCAGTTATACATTTGTCTACATTCAAAGCAGCCAGGAAGGCCCGGGGCCAGAACATCCAGCGAGGACATTGCTAGGAAACTGCGGCTGAGTCATATCCTCATGAATTCAATGAGATGGACCTGGGTTTTTTGCTCGTTACAGAACACCTCTCCCCAGGTCTGCTGGTGAACTTGGGTCTGGTGGAATGCCAGGAGTTTGACTCGTTTGCGTGTGATGAAACGGGGGAACAGTTCGCAAGAGTGATCGTCTTGTGAACGTCTCCTGCTTATTTTAGAGCTGTACAAACAAACTACTTGGAAGGACAAAGCAATTATGAGAAGGAAAAACATTTTTTTCTGAGGGCTCTTAAGACGTCTAAAGAAAGCGCTCCGGAGTCTCTTAGCGTATTTGAACTTAATAACATTCCCTGTAGTAGGCGCTGATGCCACCTCCCTTTTCCTCCTCAGGTCGATCCATCTAGGCTATGTGAAAGATGTGGAGGTGAAAGGCATCCAGGCCTACCGCTTTGCACCCCCGGCAGACGTGCTCCAGAGCCCCATAGACAACCCAACTAACGAGGGCTTCTGCGTGCCAGCTGGAGACTGTCTCGGCACCGGGGTGCTTAAAGTCAGCGTTTGTCGAGAAGGTAGGTGCACCACCCACTGGGCCCCGCCCACCCGCTGGCCCCGCTCTGACCCCTCTGTTGCCATAGTGCTAATGCAGTTAGCCTACCATTTCCCTTTGATGTTCCCAAACTGGCCCCATACCTTTAGTCCAGTGATACTCAACTTGCGGCCCCCTGTGTAGCCCGCGATGGAATTGCATTTTTTTTTGTTTTTTACAGTGCACCTGAATGCAACATGCAAGATACCCGCTGAATAAGTGTCCAAATGTTCATGTCATTCTGGCCAATACTCCACTTCTGTTATAGCATTTCAGTCTGGAATATGGAATATCTTTCAATAATCTATGATTTAGATGCTAAATTGTCAAATACTGCCGTCTGCTCGCTACCCAGGCACTTATGTATGTACTTAACCTAACTAAATTAACCTAACTATCTGGTGTGCACAACATTGTCAGACTAAACTCTGGCTGACACCCCAAAAACGTACAATCCGCTACAGAAAAATGTATATTGTTTGTTTATTAACTGGCCCCTGACCTTCTATCATTTCACGAAAGTGGCCCCCGGGCAAAGCAAGTTGAGTATCCCTGATTTAGTCCATCCAGTTGGCAATCGTCCTCCCTGCTTTGCATGTAGTGTTCCCAATGTTTAAGCATGCCAGATTTTCAATGACGGCACGGTGGCTCAGTGGTTAGCACTGTTGCCTTGCCTCACAGCCAGAAGGTCCCGGGTTCGAATCCCGGTCCCTCCCAGGTCCTTTCTGTGTGGAGTTTGCATGTTCTCCCCCGTGTTCGTGTGGGTTTCCTCCGGGTGCTCCGGTTTCCTCCCACCACCAAAAGACATGTATGTTAGAGTTAAGACTCCTGTCAGTGCCCCTGACCAAGGCACTTGCAAAAGAACTGGAGTTGGCCCCTGGGCGCTGCACTGCGGCTGCCCACTGCTCCTAGTTTTAGGAAGGTTCTTAGTAGAGGATGGGTCAAATGCAGAGGATGAATTTCCACATGGGGATAAATAAAGGTTAACTTAACTTAATGGTTTTACTCAATACGTGGCTCAATGATTAACCCGTGTATGGAGGCCATTGAAGTATTTTATGGTCGTCGATGGGCGTGAGAGCTGTGATAAGGTAATCTCCACATGGCTTGACTCTCGTGAGAACATTGCTATATCAGTCAACGATATGCTACTGTAATCACGACTCCTCTCTCGTACCGATTCTCGAATACCAATGTATTCTCTTTAATAGGTCCTGCATTCTTCGGTTTTTATGATTTTGTTTTCAAATAAACTCCTAGTGGGGGGGGGGCACACAGAGATGGAGTTGAGTTAAAAGGGGATTTATTGAATGAATTCAAAGGCCAAGTACTCGCATGCTGAACAGACCCACAATACTGGGCCCTGATTGGCAGACAGTTTAACGATGGTTTAGTGACGGGAGCCAATCAAGACCAAGTTGTGATGCGTTGACTCGAGTCAGACTGAAACTGCCTGTAAAAAGGGGTGGATTTTTACAAATGCAATAACTTCAACCACCCAAACAAGATCATATCTTAATAACAATGTCTACATGAAATCTCTTTGATCATCTATGTATGTAAATAGATGAAAAACTGAATTAATGTCATAGGACTACTTTAGATTTAGCTGCCGTTGCAGTTTTGCAGAAAAGTAAACATTTAACCTTGCTTCAAAGTGATCGCTGAGCCCCCCAAGTGAATGTAGTGAGTACTACATTTGACTACATTTTCGAGGCTTGGACTGTAGACCTCAGATAGCTTTCAAATTCATTTTTTTTTCAACCAGTAGCCAACAGTCATAAATGTGATTTGTTTCGGTACACATTGAGGATCTGAGAGTAGCAGCAGGAGTAGAGAAGTTTAGGTTGCGGAAATACTCACCGGCTTATCAGTACATGGGCTCAGTAGTACATCCTGTCATTCCTGTTGCTGGTAGCCAATCCCAGACATCCCCAAGCTATCTGTGCTCCTTTATCAATTAGAAACAACATAGTTTTATATCTCAATGACTCATAATACCAGATGGTACATATTAATCTTATCTCACATTTTTTCTTTCATCTTTTTTTTGGACCTTGTTGTTTAGTTATCTCGAACTACCCTGTGACTTAACTCGAGGTGTAATATATTTTTATTTTTTGTTTTGTTTTTGTTTCCTCAAGGTGCTCCTATCGTGGTGTCTTTCCCCCACTTCTATCAGGCGGACCCCAAATACATCAACGCCGTCGACGGGCTCAACCCCAACAAGGAGGACCACGAGACGTACCTCGACCTCCAGCCGGTACAGACTCGTATTTATGATCGCAACAGATTAGTGCTATAAGGTTGAATCAGTTATGTTGAACCTTGTTCTGTTTGTTTACATATTATATGTTATCTAAAAGACATTTGCTGCTCTGATTATGATCATCATTATCATAATCAGCCACTGCCATCCTCCTGTTGTTGTGTTTGCATTTAGATCCACCCCCCCACCAACACACACAACACACACTATAATCATTTTTGGTCTGCTTACATAGTTAAAGGTTGAAAGAACTGTATGCATTGCTTTAAAAAAAAAGTTCATTTCAACAGTAGGTGAAAATGAAATTGGCGACTATTGTGATTATTATAGCTGTGGCTCTTGTTTTTTTTTACATAGTTAATGAAGAAAGGACTAAATACATTGCTCTTTTTTCTCCTCTTTTTACAAAAAATAATAAATCTGTGTGTTTATTTCTAGACCGTAGGGGTCCCCATTCGTGCCTGCAAGAGAGCTCAGCTCAATATCATTCTGAAGAGAATCCAAGGCTTCCCGTAAGTTGAACATTGACCCACATCACCGCCGCCACACTGTGTTCCCCTCTCGGCCACATGGTCGACTGCGGTGTCCTCACTGACCTCTCTCTCTCTCTCTCTCTCTCTGTCTCTGTCTCTGTCTCTGTCTCTCTCTCTCTCTCTCTCTCTGCCCTACAGCAAAACCAAATACATAAATGAGACCATTTTCCCCATCATGTTCGTCAATGAGGTGAGGATCTACTCTGCACGATAGCACACAAACCAATAGGCCTTTTTCACAGCAGCCATGTTGTGCCTAAAAGGCAGGAGGTAACATGGGTGCACCAAAGCGTTAATTAGGGTTTCCAACTTCCAGTCCGTTTAGGTGTTCCAGTGCTGGGGCCCTAATCAATGAGTTGGTTGCACCTGTGTTTACCCTGCCTTTTAGACACACAACGGTGGCTGTGGAAAAGACCCATTCTGTTGCCTCACAGCCCACTTAAAGCCGTGTGACTAAATGGAACAGAAAATCGCTAACGTCATCTTCCTCAACTCCAGACGGCGACTATAGACGATGAGTCAGCATCCCAGATGCGGACGATGCTCATAATCTTGACTGTTGTGTCCAACTTCCCCCTGTTCATCGTGGGCATGGGCCTCATCCTCCTGATGGTGCTCGTCGTCTTGTTCTGCCGAAACCGCCAGAAGAAGGTAAGACCCGGCCTGGACTCGGCTCTCATTCCTAGGAGACACCTAAACTGTAGAGTTAATCCGCAACGTTATCCTGATGTTAAAAGCTTGAGTCTTCCCCCCTTCCTGGCCCTACATTATGCACTAGCCACTTACATTAGCTTACAGTATTGAGTCTCCCCCCCATCCCTGGCCCTACAGTATGCACTAGCCACTTACGTTAGCTTACAGTATAAATGATTTTAGATTGATGATGATATTAGGGCTGCTCAATGGCAAAGAAATCGTCCTCACAATTATTTTTGACTGACATTGAGATCACGATTATTTGACGCGATTTCTCATCGACTTTGGCAACATTATGCATTTATTGATCTTGAAAAAAACGTTTTAATCCTGATGTCTTCGAACATCAATTGAACTGAAAAACAAAGGAATAAATTAAAACGTAAAATTAAAAACACCGATAAATAGGCTAACTAAAATAAATAATATATAAAGAATGAATGCTTTACCTTGATTACCTTGTTTTCATAATTGCGGGAAGGCAAAATTGTAATCGAGATTAAAATCGCATTAATTGCGCAGCCCTAATAGCTAGTTGTTGGAGGGTTCGACTGGGTTCTTGCATGGGCAACAGTTCCTGCGTTAACTCCACCGAGCTGCTCAAGGGTAACCCCCACGCTTTGTGCATGTCAGCTAATACAACGCATGACCCCTGAACTGTACAGTCAGCATCGCATGACCCCTGAACTCTACAGTCAGCATGTGCTATTTCTTCCAACTCTGGATCAAATGATGTTTGTTCGCTGGAACTTCTTCTAACAGTCGATGCAAACCCTTTGTCTATAGGAAAGGAAGCATGTTAGTTCCCCTGTTTGACAGCTCAGCCTATGAGCCAGGCTCCCCTACCAAAGGGCATTGCACTGTAATAGCCCCTCAGAATGTACGGTGTATGTTCAACAGCTATCTGTTGTTGACTAGGCTTGTTGATTTGACCCCGGTGAACAGCCTCCACTGTCCATAAATTGTAACAGTTCAGGTCATTAACTGTCCAGAGAATGGCCTCCAACATGTGACGATACAAGCTTGCCATAAGAACTAGACTTGTAGTTATAGTAGTAAGACAATGTTCAAGTAATGCTTATTTTCAGCATCAGGAAGTGTTGTCGTAATGCTTAATTTCAAATGGCCGGAATTGTTGTAGAAATGCTTAATTGCAGTGGAAGGAAATTGTTATAGTAACCATGGTCTAATTTTAATTTTCTGTAACCCCCCTTTTTTCCTTTCTGTTTTAGAATGAAGTAAAACGTATTGATTTTACTGAAGCTTTTCATTCTTTTACTGTAAGTCTTCATTTTCCCTTGTTTGCTATTCTCTTTTTAATTTGTTATCCATCTCTGCTTGTTATTGATTATCGTTTTTTAATTATCTTCATCATCATATTTCTTTAAATTCGCACCTCATAGTATTGTTGGTTTCCTTATTTGTTATTGGGAGTTTATCGTTATTGTGGTGGTTTTTGTATTGACTGGTCTCCATATTATCAGGCACATTTTAGTATAACATGGTGATGTGGTTTTATTTTTACCATTGTCAAAATGATGTTTACCAAGTGTTTTCCCATTTGAATGTCTTGTCTATTAAAAGAAGTGTGTTTCTGTTTGGAATGTCTGGCCACTGCCTCGGCGTGGATTAACATCTTCCTGCCTCACTTCCTGTCTAGACGGCGAAGGATGAGACGGCGTACACTCAGGTCAGCGACAAGCCCGAGGAGACGTCGGAAACGCACGCCACCCAGCCCACGAGGAACGGCTCCTACATCGCCATGTCTCCAGTGGAGGCGCAGAAGTCTTGATGGAGGCTGCCCAGAGTCTGGGGCTCAGGAGCAGTGTGGGGCTGCTGCAATACCATGGGTGGGGGTCTACACAGCTGGCTTTCTCTCGTTTGGGGTGGGGGGACGAGGTGGGACACAAGCCCCGGAGAATGTTTGGCCCACCGACAAGACGTTGCTCCTCTCACTGAGCCCCCCTCTCATGACTGTCTGTCCTCCTCTACTCTACCTGCTGAGCATGGCCCTCACTGCCTGCCGTACTACTGCAACACCACCAAACTCTCCCACTCTCTCTTTTCCCTGTTTCCTTCCTGGTTTGGCCCACACGGCGCGGGACGAGACGGGGGTGGGCGTGGCCAGGACAAGCCTTTCTGCGTATTTCTTCTGCTCTTCCGGGGGGAATTGGTAGCATAGGTGGTGTGGACGCTCGCGGACGACGCAAGAGCTTCCGAGCAGAGTCTGCCAACCGATATAGGGCTGGCGACAAGTTAGTGTTCACCCGGACAACCTCGGGTGTGTTTTCACTCGCGTCCTTGCTCTCTTCTCTCCATCGGTGTTGCGTGAGGTCAGCCTCTAAACTACGCCAACAGATTAAAAAGCCCACGCTCCTTAAACTGAACCCTTACGACAAGTATTCCCTCCTCGCCGCTGAGCTCCTGGGATCAGAGTTTGAAATGGTTTTGCTAACAAAACTGTGTACTTACCATATCCTTTTGTAAAAAAAAAAGAAGAAAAAAGCGAAAACAGACTGAGCCAAACTATTTATAGCATTTTTGCCTTTTTTCCTAAGATGAATGAGTGCACCCACACACACACACACACACACACACCGCACTTGGTATCCCAATATCAGTGAAAGTGTGTGGCGAATTGTCTTACACTACACTACAGTGTCCTGATTTGATGGACAACGGGCAACTACCTTTCTCGATGCAGGCACAGTGTATTATGACACCTGGAATACTAGTGATTTTGATTCCCCGTCATCTTTTCATCCTCTTCACCCTTTGGTCCAGAACAATAGTTAAAGACGTTAGAGACATCTAAATACCTTAACTACCGTACATTTCAAAGTCTTCATCAGTTGAGGCATTAGCTAGCTAGCTGTGAAATAGTGGGTTGCCACCCATTGCTTGGAAGTAGATGCGCGGTTTGCTTTCATCACGCATTCAAAACTGTAAAAAAAAAAAAAAAAAAACACCCACGAAACTTACAAGGGAGACTTGAACCCACGTTCTGCCTTACAACATTTCAGCGTGTTCTTTATGTTGATAACTTGTTGAAATAAGCTGGAAATCCTTTGTCATTATTGTACATATGTAAAGGGGGAAATGTAGGGATACCTCTGACCAAATCCAGCAATTAGTCCTGGGTGTGCTGAAGACACTAGAATTTGGATTCGGTGTCCGTCACTCGTGCACGTCGACATTACTACTTAGAGAAAGCACAATTTTGGATTTGCGAAAACCAGTCCTGGAACAAGGCTAGCAGGTGATTTTTTTCCTACAGACGGCTCCTCCTGTCAAAAGACACTGGCGAGTGCTGTGAAATATTGAAGGCGGAATCAGCAGAGGAACATTTGAGCGAGTCCTGTGCGCACCACTCACCGCTGCGCATGCCATGCCCAGCTGTCAGTGGGTTTGCCACGGTGCTGTAGGCACTAGGTGCTGTAGGGGGCGCTGTAGGCACTCGGGCGAACGCGGCACTTGAATCACTGTTCGTCTTATGTTGCATGTTGTGTTTTCATTTCACTCGTCGTCATGTCACATGTCAAAAGCCATGGGCAGTGGCCTATGGAAAGTGAATTAAGGCCATAATACTGTCAACTTGGAAGATTCCCTGCACTTTGTCTGGAAATTGTGCCCTGTGTATTGTCATTGTATTTGTCCCCCCTGCCCCATGTCTTTTCAGTGCAAATGGTCCTTGTCTATTTCAATGATTTGTCCTGGCTAGTATTGGCTGTGATGGGGGGGGTGTTGTGGATAGACACAACAGAACAGACACCCATGCCTTTTTGTTACTTGCTTCTCAGCACATGGAGTGTCTTCTTCGGATATATATTTTTCTTTGTATTTGTTATTGCTGCTAATAATTGCCATAACCTATGGACTTGTATTTGTCGGTGGATATTTACCATAATGTGCTCGTATTCAGTTTGAGGTTGTTCCACAGAAGCGTTTCTCAACTCTGGATTTGAAACGTTTCTGTTGCCAGCAACCCTTGACATCTGGGAATATTCGGAGCGCAAGATACAAAGCCCAAAGCTTGCTGCCATTTATTGGAATTAGCAGTTAACACGTCGTTAGCACATTTTTTAATCACGCTTAATAACCACTCGCTCATATTATTTGCGTCTGTGGGTTATGAGCGGATTAGTGAACTGGATGCCCTAGTAGGAAACGAATAACGGCGAGCCACTAAAAGTGTTTCAGTTGCCGTTCAGGGTCGTCGTCAGAAGCCCGACAGGCAAAGGATTCTGGGTATATTCAGTTGAATTCTTTGGTGGGTAATCCTTTTATTCCAACGATATCAACGCGCTCGCAGCGTTGTTGTGTAAACGCTGCTGTGCTCGTGTCACAGTACATCATTATTAACCACCTTTCAAGTCTTGACTTGAATCTGAAACAATCTTAAATCCCTAGAATCCTGTGTGCCTGTGTCTCGTCAGTGGAAACGGGCACACACACCTGAGCCGTCACTCCTCCGCTGTCTTGACTTCTACTACACTGACCTTTGACCTTTGAGTCCAATCACAAGCACGCTGGCTCGTCCCTGCTTGACCAAAGATAACCCCTCATAGATCTGCCGCCAGGACCATGTTTACTCTCCACGGCGATAACGGCCATGCCGCCGCCGCGACAGTACCTACTACTAACCGTGCCACGAACCCAAGTGAAGTATTTGCAACAGTGTTGCGTGTGCGTTGCGTCATGTATGCGTGTGTGTATGGACTTTTTCCAGCAAGGCTGACTTGAGCGAAAGAACGGTTGGTTGTGGCATCAGAAACGACATTGATGGGTATTCCTCTTTTTCTTTTCTCTCTCGCCCAGTGCGAGAGCGTACAAAAGTGATTGAGGCTCTTTGTGAGCAGAAACATCTCAGTATTATGTATTGACAAAGCAATACAAAGTTATGTAACATAAAAAAAAAATATGTTTTGTAATGGGCCACTCTATTTATGTATCTTTTGTTCCCCCCCCCCCCCCCCCCCTGATTTGTTTGTTTCAGTTTTGTGGTCCGTTTCTTTTTATTTTAGTGTGGTTTAGACATTTTGTAATCATTCAATTGGGGTCAAAGCACATTTCTTTTTTTATTTCATTTTTTTATTTCATTTTTTACATTTCATTTCATTTGTTTTGCCATCTTGCATATTAAGTGTAACGATGGATCAGTATCTCACCTTGCAAAGTTCCCCAGTGCAAAGTGTCAAGAGCCGCATTACAAAATGTAAGCTAATGGATGTTTGGAGATGTATTTGTTGTTGGATGACTATGAGAAGAACCTATTTTTGTGGAGCCAACACACTTGTTTGTGTCAAACTGGAGTGATTTGGTGGAAAGGCTGAGTGTCTTTGTAGATGTGAGCAGGGTGATTGCCTCTGTGCCATGGGGTGGGGATAAGGTCTAACCCCTCTAGATGAATGAAGCCCTCCTCCAGGGATGAAGGCTGGTCGTCGTGCCATCCTTTAAGTATGTCCTTATTCTGCTCTTCAGTATGTTCAGTGTAACGACTGCATCTCCCCTGATAAATTGAGAAGTCACCAACTAACAAAGACATGTTTTCCCTCTTGAGATACTAATTTCTTTTGCTGCTGAAAATGACAATCCCCTTGTCATGTTAGGTGCAAAATGGTTTCAAAGTAATATCCATTTTTAGTTTTGATAATTTACACTGCACAGATGTTTCTACAGTGCTTTTGTAAACATTTTTAGTGTATTTGCAAAAAAATAAATAAAAAATAAAGTTGCAATAAAGTGCAAAGTCTTCAAGTGGTGTCCGCTGTCTTTGTGCCTTTCGACCATACTAGCATTAACCCACTGCTAGCTAGAGAAATGTCGATATTTCACAGAGCTGTGATGGCTAGAGAAATACTATACATTGCTGCAATTGTGTAGTCTCTGCAGAGAGATGTGTGTCCTTTAATTAAATATACTTCCCAAGAGCTTGGTTAAACCGTCACAACATCCTATATTATCAATATATTGACGTGAAAATATACAATTTGGTTTGGAGAAGAGATTCCCTCTTGGCTACGGCTGATAGGCCTTATCTGCTGTTTCCAGGACTCTTGTCCCTCTTAAAGGTCAAAAGGTCACGTGACGTCTTTTGGTGTCAATTCAGCAAGAGCTTCTTTCTAGACTCACCATTTTACATCAAGGTTCAACAACAACGGGACCGAATCCGCAAATGTCTCCACTGACGGCAGCCTCTGTAAACCCAGAATGCAATGCAGCAACGAGACATGTTGCACTTGAACATTACCCAACTTTTTAACAGGAAAAACTTGCTCACTTCTTATCTCCGTTTCCCACCTTTCAGCACCGCCACAAGCAAAACGGCTGAAATGCAAGTTCAGCCCACAGGTTCAGGCTGCTTCTCTGGGGGGTTGTGCAAAAGCATCATGGGAAATATAGGGAATCGCTAACTTAAAGGAATAGTTCTGATTTTTTTGCTGCCTACCAATGATGACGTCCATTGGTAGATTAATTTCTCAGCACAATCCATGCTGTTCCTCATACGAGCTCCAGATAGTTAGCCACAAACCCATACAAGGTCAATGGGGTTACGCTCCTGTCTGTGTGCAAGCTGACTTGAGGCTCACTCACATTTAGTAGATTAACAGATTTATGATATTTGACTTTGAGGGCATCTGAGGCTGGATTCTTTCCTTTGACTTGTAAAGCCCTGTAATGTCAGGTAATAAAGACACATAAAAGCTGAGGGTCACGCCTTGTCTGCACCCGGAGGCAAACAACAACTACTGTAACATCCCTCCAAACTGTTTAACCCAAACCATATCATCAGGCCAGGCGTGGCGTGACGTGATCGCGCCAAAGTGTTCAGAGACGTTCCGCTTGGTTTGGCTGAGAACCTCGCATTCAAACCCTTCTCTGTTGGGGCCAAGCTCCAGTCCAACAGCTTTATAACTGTAAAGACCCCCTGTGGAGGCAGCGAACAATAGACGGCCCCCGATGCACTCGAGGAAACTAGGCTTCACTGCCCCTCTCCTTTGTCCCCGTTCGTCACCGGTGTGTGAGCTGCTTTTGTTTTCAGAGGCGGGAGGGGGGGGGGGGGGGGGGGCAGGGTGGAAAGAAAGCAGGTTGTGACAGGAGAGGGCAGGCGGCGGCATGTCGGCCTCCATCTCTGGGTGGGCAAACACACACACACACACACACACACACACACACACACACAGCGGCCTCACATGCCCTCACAAGATGGACACTTCAGAGCGCAGTAATGTTTGAAAAAATAGGTTTGCCTGTTAGAACAGATGAGGGAATATTTCAGCGAGAGGTTCCCAACCTTTTTGGGCCCATGCCCCCTTTAAAGCAGGCATGCCCAAAGTCCGGCCCGGGGGCCAAATGCTGCCCGCAGATGGATTTTAAGCGGGCCATGGGTTGTCTCTTAAAATATATTATAGTATAGCCTATATGTATATGTGGCCATCCACACATTACCTGGGAGGACCCCTATCCGACTAACAGTCCAAAACACAAAGATATTCCGTTTATCATCAAGTTTCACAAAGATGTTCAGTTTTATCATGTTGGACAAAGAGAAAAATAAATATCACATTTATTTGAGAAGCTGAAACCAGCTTATTGTTTTCCATTATTTGCTTAAAAGAGGACGAAAACAATGATTCAATGATCAAAAGAGTTGCTGACGAATCTTGTGCTGAGAAACAAATCGACTTGCTAGTCGTCTAACCTTGCAGCTATAGAAAGCTCTTATTTTTGTTTTATTTGAATTGAATAACTTTTAGGCTATAAAATACAGAAATCTACAAGAAATGAAGCACACATTAGAAGAAAGCTGGGGGAGGGGGTGTCACAATTTTGTGTGTCCAAAATGTCGTGTATCCTACCCTGTCCTATCATCTCGCGACCTATCATCCAGTGACCCCTCTATGGGGGTCCGACTCTCCACCCCCAGGTTAGGAACCACTGCTCTAAGCCCATAATGGAGCGGGGCGTCTCTGTGGGGTGACCCCAGTAAGCACACATCCTTCCCCCCCGTCCCCCCGAGGCCGGATTATGCCTGGATAGGTTGCGGCCTGCACGCAGTTTAAGGCTTCATAATATGCTGTTGTTTTGGACTAGAGCAGAGGTTTTTAAGTGGGAGGTGGGTTAGGGTTCCAAACAGTTTCAGGGGAGGCTCAGTGAATGGAAGTGAAAATATATTACATTAGTTCGCCTATCAACAGCCATAGCCACACCAAGTCAATGTCCTTGTATGTGAAAACATATCTTTGCGAAAATAAAAGAGATAGTTCAGAGATACAGTAGTTTTGGAAAATCAGCAACAAATATAATGCCTTCAGACAGACCTTTGTTATGTATTCGGTGTAGTCTGAAGTAGCCATGTCAAACGGCAATATCAGGCCATCTTGGCTCAAGAGTGTCTATTGGATAAAACAACAATCCTGATAGGGGGGCCTTTCCCAAGCTTTGTCTGAGGGGAGCCGCACAGCTTCAGTCTAGAGGAACCAATATATTTGGGAAGATAAAGTTCCCTCCTAAACGTAGAAACTGATCTCTGGTGCCATATGCATGGAGTTGCTGACTGACTTTGTGGATTGTTTGTTTGAACCTTTACCAGTGAACTCTGGTTAATAGCAGTGAATGATGACCAATAGCCTCCCTTAGCCTCCCTTTTAGCCTCACCGTGAGACTGATCAGTCATTCTTCCAAGGAAGAAGAATGACTGATGAGTCTCGCGTTGAGGCTAAGACTCCCTCAGCTCCTTTTCCAACTTTTACAAACTTCCCCCTTCACCAGGGATGCAAACTCACTGTGAAAAAGGTGACAGATACCAGGGCAGACATAAAACCACTCAGAAACCCTCCTATTTTAGGATGAAAAAGGTGACTGTCACCTAAAGGTGACTAGTTTGCGTCCCTGCTTCACACTCTCTCGTGGCAGCCTACAGGACACACAGCACGTACGCTCAGGTCTGTCTAAAAACGCTCCGTGCAGCAGTTCTCATTCATGTGATTAGGAAGAATACAAGCTTATTCAAACCACAGGCAGCAGCTTGTGAACGTGTCCACCTGCTTCAAACTGAGATGTTCATTTGAAAGTAACACTAGATCTTCACCACAGTCACTTATTAGGGAGATAAATGCAGTGATGGTTTTGTGTGAATCTTCATCTCAACTTCAGGGCGTAGTGCCTTTTCAAATGGGCTTGGTTTGTTTGCTCTTGTGAAGGCCACAGGCTACTGACTCATTCTCAGGCTGTACTCAGTTGTGTGTGAACAACTGGTGTAAACGGTGTGTTTTTGCCCCCTGGTGGTGGTGACTGTAGTGACTGCCTGGCTCCACCAAAGATTGACATGAAGATTGCCACAGGCAGTTGTGTGCATCCAACATGGGTCGTGAATTAAATCCAAATGAAATGCTGAATAGAAATGAAATGGCTAAAAATAGGAAATCGTGTATATCATTGTTACTAAGTAAGTTTTATATTTCCATAATAGCGGTATACACTTTTTTGATGAAAATGTTCTACATTAATTCATAAAACATCAATCTCATACATGTAGGTCTACCTCTCTCTCTCTCACTCACTCACACACACACACACACACACACACACACACACACACACACACACACACACACACACACACACACACACACACACACAATACAATAAAATTGATTGAAGTATTTACAGTTAAATGTTTACATGCTTGGCATGCTAATAAAAAAAGAAAGATCAGCCATGCCCAACCTGTGGTCCGTGAAAGTATTGCAAGTGGGCTGTCAAATCATTTGCAAAACATTACAATCTTTGTGAATTATGTTTACTTCCTGATTTCTGTGCGGTGCAGATGGACAGCTCCTTTTATCGTTGAAATAAAAAGTGCCGTGAGAACGCATTATTTGGCCTCCGTACTGTTTACGGTCAGATGTGGGGCGAAAAAACATTTTTGAGATTTTCAAGTGGGCCATGAGTCGGAAAAGGTTGGGAACCGCTGATATTATAGATGAACATTTACATCCAATGAGTTGAGAATGCCACTGTGGTTGTTAGATAACACTGGAGCATGCTGACACAGCTTCACAGAGAGCTGAAAACTGAGCAGGCCAAATCGAAAAAGATGAGCTCATGTAAAAATGAGCCGTATTATTTACACAACGTCAAGTGCAGTGATGTGTCTGGGCTTCAAACCAACCATTTGGAGGTGGTCATATGTCCTGAAAGTCAATGGAGAAAGCACGAGTCCTCTGTTCTGGACAACGTGAGGCCCGCATACAGACTTGGACAAGGACAGAGTCCGGTACACAGTTGGCACCGATATAAAATATAATCAGTGCGTAATCACTAGAAATTAAAACGAGTCCTGTCAATAAGGCACCAGCAACATTTAGTTGCAATCAACTTAGTGCATAATGATGTAGGGCTGCACAATTAATCGTGTATAATGGCCATTTTTGTTCATACAATTAATAATTGAAGCATACTGGCATTTCGGCAACAGTGAAACCTTTCATGTAATTCTGAATCTCTCCTGTAATTTGAATGAGTCAAGATGTAGATATAAAATGCAGTCAAATCATTTCTTCATGCAGCCCTAATGTGATGCGTTTCATAATGTTTGTGCCTTTGCAACAGTTTTCATCTGTTCTACTTCGAAAACGTTTCTCTCACGCACACTTTCTCAGAGCGATTCAAACCACGTTCTGCTTCACCCTGTGAAATGACGTTTCCCTGACAAATCCCTTGACCTCCGACCTCTCTCTAATCCCATGTGATCCACGAGGCGTCTACGTCCCAATGTGCGTCATTACAGCAGCTTGTGTCCCCTACACCTCCCCTCCCCTCCCCTATCCTAATCTGGCTGTTGACCAGATCCAAGGTCTCTCGTCACATCCGCCCACCGGCCACCTCAGATGTTGGGATCCCCCTCCAGCAAGCAGAGGTCGGGGTTGGTGCCCAAGAACATGCTGCGACCTCGCTCCAGGCGGCTCTTCTTGTCCGTGAGGCGGAAGGCCTCCATGAACTCCTCGATGTCGATGCTGCCGTCCTGGTTCTTGTCGATGGTGACGGCCAGGTCGGAGATGGCCGCGTCCGTGATCTCCATCTTCAGGTAGACGCTCAGCAGCTTCCACGTCTGCCTGAAGTCCTCCAGGGTGATGAAGCCTGTTTTGAGAAGAAGTGTGGGCGGAGGGACCAATAGATCAGTGGGTTAATCCTCATTTATACTGGGAGGATTCCCCCAGCCGTCACCTGCTGCTTCTTTTGCATGCTTTCAGGTGGATTAACGGGTGACTGAACTGATTTCTAGCTGGACAACACACACATATACTGGACCCTCACTCACCCACTGTCTACTCTAACTTCACCCATTAGTGACGTTTTTGACCAGAGAAATAAAGGGTCTCTATTTTGAAACAACAAAAAACAGACCTGGAAGAAGTCTTTGCTCTGTTTCACTGTCACTCATTTTTAAAAGTTGAAATATGTTCTTGTAGCACTTGGTACCCGAATACTGAAAATATGTCAAATGACAAATCCACCCTCCAAGTTTGATGAAGAAAATGTCCTAGTAGACATGTAACCTATTTAATGTGGTTTTAGTGAGAAGGATTTATTTTTTACCTGAGTTGTCTGTGTCGACTATTCTGAAGATGGTCTCCAAGGTGGAGCGGTGGCGGTACAAGGTCTCCAGCAGACTCTGGTCAATATGCTGAATGGGGGAGACATTTTTTATTTTCATGCGAGAAAACTCCTGTAGAAGGCTTTACCTCCATGTAAATACTGTCACTGTTCATGTATTTTGACAGCAGATCCATTCATTGTCGAAATTATCTTCATGTGTGGACATTCCTTTGCACTTTTCTTAAAGTCATAAAACAAAATGCAATTGATCAGAACAAAATGTCTCTGACCGTGCCCTCCTAATCACAAACTAGCTTTATGACGAGTAAAGAGAAGGCTAATGCTGTCTTACCTCCATGCTGGGCTCTTTGATGGCGAGCTCATTGAGCCAGTCATGGTAGTTCAGCATGCCGTCGGTGGTTTTGCCGAGCTGGGAGCGCAGCATCCTCCACGGCAGGCCCAGGTGCATCACGCTCTCCAGCGCCGTGGCCCAGTCGCTCAGAGACACCAGACCTGGAGGAGGGCGGGAGGGGGGGAGGCTGAATCACATCATCTCAAAGGTTTCATTCGTTCTCATGAACATAATGGACTCCAGCAGTCTCTTGCGCCTGACCCCTCCTATCCCAACTCTCTACCACCTTCCTATCCCTAGCTACGGTCCCTTTTCCCCTCCCCCTTCATTTCCCCCGCCACCCATATCCCCCTAGCCTCTAACCCTAGCCTCTAACCCTAGCCACCCCTCCAATCCCGACTCTCTTCGTATCCTGAGCTACGGCCCCGATTCCCACTAAACATCCATCCAGTCTATTCTATTTTTATTTGAAAAATAGACTCTGGGACAGCCCTAGAGTTTTTTCCAGCTTCCTGTACAGCGCGCCTCTCCTGCCACCGTCACTTCCTTTTCCGCGTCCGTGCTCCACTGTTTACGATCTAAATAGCAACTTGCGCCGCGACTTTACAGTAATTTTCCACTGTTGTTGTAAGACGAGTTGACTCTTCTTTGCAGTGTTTATGCGTTAACGTTATTAGTGAATAGCCGAAACAGACGCGGAAAAGAAAAGCTGGAAGTGACGGAAAAGCCACCGTCACTTCCTTTTCCGCGTCCATTTCGGCTATTTGCTAATAACGTTAACGCATAAACACACTGCATAGAAGAAGTCAACTCGTCTGACAACAACGCTGGAAAGTTACTGGAAAGTCGCGGTGCAAGTTGCTATTTAGACCGTAAACAGTGGAGCACGGACGTGGAAAAGGAAGTGACGGTGGCAGGAGAGGCGCGCTGTACAGGAAGCTGGGAAAAACGGTAGGGCTGTCTGTGTTTGTTTTTATTTGAAAAATAGACTCTGGGTTCTCAGATTGCTGAGTGACTAACTGTGAGTGAGTGTTCTGAATTTTCCATCCCCTGCCCCCGGTGGGGACTGCTGGCCCAGCGCCATGGGAAAAATAGATTCTGACCAAAAACTTGTCAATCGCTTCACTATAGAGTTACTGAACACACACTGATACTTACTCTGTAATGATGAGATATGTTTAGTTTCCAGTTAATTTAGTTACGCAGCAGTACTTTTACAAAGCGGCATATGTTATGTAGACAGGAAGCCAGCAAGGAGTAAACTAGCAAGTGCTACAGCAATGGACGAGGTAGCATGAAAACTGTAGAAGAAAGGCATCGCTGTTTTGAATTACTGTACATCTTTTGGGGGGTTGATTTGGGGGTTGGAGCATCCATTGGCACTATAGGACTGTATCAGAGAGGCACAAACCCAGGCAAACAAGACATAAGTAGCTCTACAGTGAAGATAGTTCGATTTTGGTCAGATTTGGAAAAAAGATGAGAAAAAAGGGTCTAGGTCAAAAGTCGTGCGTTATGTTCAAATATAGCCTAGTTTGAATGAAAGTGAGAATTTATCCGTTAGTAAAAAAAATTATTTATAAGATTTTAATTATATATAGTTCAATATATATATTACCAACAAAGAAGTCACAACGTATAGTCGTTGGCACAATGAAAAGAAAATTGATAGATCGGAAAACCACCTGGAGGAGCCAATACAGCAGTTTATGTTGCTAAATGAAATGAAATCACTGAACTGATGACGAACCGGTGCAACAGGTCGCCGTTTCTGTGGAGCTATCAAAGTGTTCCGGGAGAGACCTCAGCTGGGTGCAAATGCTTTGTTTTTGGGAGGTTTTCCCCCTAGAATGGGGGATTATGAAGCTCAGAATAAAATACAAAGAGGTGAGCTCACGTTTCTTTCTTGATAAATAAAAGGAGGAGGAAGTGTGATCTAAAATGAACGAACACACGATCCGCTGAAAACTGAATATGATTGTGAAATTCACACTACACACCTTTGTTTTCCTTGTCAAATTCCTGGAAGGCGCGGAGGAGGTCTGACTTGTGTGCAAACAGCTGCTCCCGCAGGACCTTGAGGGCCGAGTGCTCTGTTCGCCCAACACTGTGCACAGGATAATAGCAGATATGACATGTATTGTATTGTAATGTATTGTAATGTAATGTAATAGCCAGATTTAATCAACTGACCACAACCCTACAAAGGCAGAATCTAATCTCTCTCTCTAAAGGCAGAACAGTTAAAAAAAAAACAGCATTCTTGCATGTGATGGTTATCCCCCCCAAAAAAAGAGATTTTATTTAACAGAGGATTCTGATATCTTATGTTCAACATTCATGCCTTAAGTTTTACATTTTATATTTTAGGCATTTTAGCATTGTTAGGGATGGGACAATATGCTTATCTCATACGATTCGATAAACGATATGGGGTTCACGATTCGATACGACCACGACACAATGTAATAAATAAAAGTTGAATCAGAACAAAGTCTGACTGTGGAGAATTATGTTTATTTCTGAGACACAAAATCTTTCTAGCCATGGCACTGGCTTGCTAGAATGTAAACGACAATTCAAAAAATTACAACGTGCAAAATACAGTAATATCATTTTGATGGAGAGCTTGTGAAATTGTGAAGCCGTCTCATTTGTGATCACAGAAGGGATATTTTTTTTTATTTCAATATATCATCCCATCCTGATTCCCTAGTTTGATCCAGAACAACTAACAATAAATATAAAAGAAGAGTCAAATTAAAGAGATATACCAAACATATTACATGCAAATAAATGTTGTGCATAATCCACAAATTCAGCACCAAGCCATTTGCAAAAGTAAATAAATAAATAAATGAATGAATGAATAAATAAATAAATAAATAAAAAATATCCTTGGAATATTCATGTACTGATAACAATATAGATGTACAAAAATAGTAATGTCTCATGGTCTGACGTGTGATGTGTGGTGGGCCTTTGTCCATTTGTTGGGTCTGCATACCCCTGCTGTGCTTTCTTTTCTTTTTTTCCTTTTTTTTAACCTTCTGCCTGCTGTGGGTGCTCTGTGTGTTTGTTTTTGTTTGTGTGTTTGGTTTTGTGTTTTGCTGTTGTTGTTGTTTTTGTGGAGATTGTGTGTGTTGTGTTGTGGGTGGCTGGGGACGGAGGGCATGTTATTTGTTATTGCATTCTTCGCTGGCTGTTTGCCCCTATGATGGCTAAAAAATGAATAAACATACTTAAAAAAAAAAAAAAATAGTAATGTCTGAAAGTACCGGTACCTTGATATCCTATCTTTTCCAATCTTAAGTTCAATATAGTGTAAAACCATGTGATTGTGTCAGACCTAAATGATTCATGTTGTCTGAGGTGAATGTTTGTACCTCTGTCTGACGGTGAGCTCTCTGGTCATGTTGCTGGCCTGGTACTGAACCAGATAAGGCACCAGGTCGGGCCCCAGCTTCACGTAGGCCCCCCTGTTGCTGCCCACATCGTAGTAATTTGAGGCAGAAAACAGCGTCAGGACCTAAATGAAATCGAAAGACAACACTTTTAGTACAGCAGATAACACTTAAATAGCTTTGTAGGAAACGTTCTAAAAGAAAAGATGCTTTGCGAGATATATTTTGTGACTTTTACATTTGCAGTCATTTGTTTTGTTCTAAATGTTATAAACTTCAGCTTAGTAGAGTAGTAGTAGTAGTATTAACCTATTTATTTTAAAGGGCATTTAAAGCCCCCGTCGTCCCAATTCCAAGGGCAATTTTGTATTTTTTGATGGGCATTTTGCCCCGAGCCCATGCTAATTTCCTACCCTGCTACCACCCAACTACTGCTTGTAGTTAAACTATATGGAACACATGTACAGTTAGTACTCCCCAACACTGCCATATTGGTGTGTATCCCAACATCATTCAGAGGTCCCATGCTATTCTAGCAATGTAGGTGGCTGGTAAGATAGTCAACATGCCATGGCCAGTGAATGATGGACTTATGGGCCTGATGTTCTGCAGTGGGCCCGGTCTCTGGCCTCACCTTGCGGTTGTGGCAGAACTCGTACCCGTCCTGTTTACACTCGTGGGATCGGATGAGGAGCTGCAGGTTGTGTCTGCTGAGGAAGTCCTCGGTCACGTCGGGCCCCCAGTAGCAGCCTCCGCCCCTCACCTCGTTGGGTATGCAGCCGTCCTGGGCCATGGGGTCGCTCCACAGCAGGTCCAGGATCTGGTTGTACAGAAGACAACGGGGAGGAGATGTTCAGTTTCAACAACATACTGACCCGTTAGTTCTCCTCTAATAGGACATGTCTTCACCGATAGTGACTCTCTCCGACTGCTTATTCCTCCTCCGTTGACAGAGTGACTACATGCGACCATGAAATCTTCAGAAACCTTCAGGTTTCCTCAAGTTAAATGTAAGCGTTTTTTATGCCAGTGATAATGAAACATAAGGCCAATTTCACAACTGAAATGAATGTGAAATGTCAGTGTGGCTTGATTTGATATTGAGGAACAATATTTTTTATGACTTCTAAGACCAAATTTCAGACTTAAAATGCTACTGTACATGTAACGTTAAGCTAAAGAGTTGACTTCAAATAGGACCTAATAGAATACTCTTTTCAGGACCTGTTTGTGTGCGTGTGTGTGTGCGTGTACGTGTGTGTGTGTGTGTGTGTGTGTGTGTGTGCGTGTGCGTGTGTGTGTGTGTGTGATGAAGGAAGTTTCCCCTTTCTTTTTGTCTTTTCATTAGCCTGGTGAATAAGCAGTACGTTTGCCTGCCACATGTGGGTTGAAATCTTGACACAATCACAGGACTGATGGCGATGATATAAGGTCACCACCGACACCTCATTGCAGATCGTGTTACCCTGAATGACTTCCAGTGAGTGAGCAAGTGTGGACCCAAGCAGCCAGAGAGAGTTTAGAGAACCAGATGAAACCAAATTGGACGTGAGACGTCAACAGGGCCGTCCTCACAGCGGGGTGACTGACAGCCACTTTGAAAACAAGATTGAAATGAAGCTGGGAGGGATTAGTGACGTGGTGGATTACAGTGTTTTGCGACGCACACAAACACAACAAGCTACCTATTCTGAGGTCAGAGATGATTAGGGCGTCTTGGCCGTTACCCTGGACTGCTTTAGCACACTGGCGTCGAGCCCAGGCAGGCACTCAGGACATGGACTAGCATGAACTTAAAATAAGTGTTCCCCCATGAGAGAGTCACTACACCGATATTTCAGGTGCAACTCTTCGAGACGTACTGTAGGAGCAAGCTAACAACAGCTCTACATCGGACATTGAGGAAAAATAACAAATGCTATTCGGTGGATGGTTTTATCTGCCATACAGTTAATGGTTGGGTAACAACAGAATACTTGTGACAGCATTATGTGCTATAAATACAAAAGTATGTATGTATTTATGTATTAAATAAATCATCTATTTGAGGATGACTTCTGGGAATACTTTTAAACTGAACGCTGGTGTTCTACGTTTTGTGGCACAGAAGTCTTTTGTATTTTTTGTATGCAAGCCTGAAATAAAATTGCGGAACTTTTTCCTTCTTCAAAAGTAATCAGAATACATTACTTAGTTTGGGTAATCCCTTGGATCGTCCTACTATCCTACTATAGAATGAGGAAAACGGTCTGTCTGTCTGTCCGTCCATCTGTCTGCATGTCTGTTGGCCAATCAATCTGAAGCTGCACATGGGCATTGAGCATTGGCATAGGCAGGGACTGACACATTTTCAGATTTTTCCATTTTCCCAAATTTACGCTGTTGATGAGCATTTTTGGCAAGTCTGCCCGGAGTTGTGGTGCGCATGCATCCCTGGAGGTCTGCATGTAGTTATGGCGCGTGCATCCCTCAGTATGGACTAGTGTTACTGATGTTACTGCAGTAAATAGTGACTGTAATGGAATACACTTTTACATTAACCTGCCCACATGAGTGCATTTTTTAGGAAAGCCCTAAACATGGAATCAATAATGCCATGCAATTTACATTGATCCAGAGCCATAGCGATATAAGAGTCGCGTCATCTCCATTCACTCCAATGGACCAGTTTTTTGCCTCGCAATAGTTCCCGGAAGAAAGGTTCTGGATTAAGCAGAGCTGTAGAGTTGCTGCAGAATGGAACGTTTGTGATGTCCTTTGAAAGGCTAAGACGTTTAAAGAATCCAATTGAATGCTATCAGCTTTATGCATTCAAAACATACTTCCTGGAACATACTCCTCCACGCACACTATAGCTACGCGAGTCACGTGACTATCAAGCATTTTGGTTGGACCTCCGTTTGGCGCCACTCTCTCTTTAAATCACTCTGCATTGATCTGGACAGGGAATGCGACCTTTAACCCTGACAGTGATAGGTGCAATACTCTACTGATTGAGCTTAAAAGGTTAATGGGGATACAAATTGTGTTCGTCCATCACCTGCTTCCACTCCTCCTTGGAGTCGACAGCAGCGTCAGTGGGTTCCTGGGTCGAGTCAGTGGTGTCGGACGGGTTCAACGCTTTCTGCGAACCGCTGAAGCCCGAGTTGAGGAGGCCCACCCGCCGCCGGCGGAGCTCCAGCTCCTCCTCCACCGTCATTTTGACGCGGTCGGAGAAGTCCTGCAGCGAGCGGTTGTGGAAGCTGCTCCGGCTGCCCAGGGGTTTGGCGCACGTGAGGGACAACCGCCGCTGGTTCAACCAGACCTCACTGTCCACGTCGTCGGAGTCGACGGATATCCCTCCCGCGCTCTGGTGTCTCTTTTTCGGAGGCCTCAGAGCCGACACATACTGGGGGAGGGGGAAACAGAGCAGGCCAGAGATTTGAGGGACTGTTGTAGAAACCATGGCGCTTTAAAGAATAACACAAGAAGTGAGATCCATTCATGGCTACAGGCCTCTTATCTTTGGTTTGAACAAACTAAAAGCATCGCTGATCGCAGTTTTAATTGCTTGAGACTTGACTTGATGCATGAAGAGAAGACTTGACTTGATGCATGAAGAGAAGACTTGACTTGATGCATGAAGAGAAGACTTGACTTGATGCATGAAGAGAAGACTTGACTTGATGCATGAAGGGAAGACTTGACTTGATGCATGAAGTGAAGACTTGACTTGATGCATGAAGTGAAGACTTGACTTGATGCATGAAGTGAAGACTTGACTTGATGCATGAAGGGAAGACTTGACTTGATGCATGAAGTGAAGACTTGACTTGATGCATGAAGGGAAGACTTGACTTGATGCATGAAGAGAAGACTTGACTTGATGCATGAAGGGAAGACTTGACTTGATGCATGAAGTGAAGACTTGACTTCATGCATGAAGGGAAGACTTGACTTGATGCATGAAGGGAAGACTTGACTTGATGCATGAAGTGAAGACTTGACTTGATGCATGAAGAGAAGACTTGACTTGATGCATGAAGGGAAGACTTGACTTGATGCATGAAGGGAAGACTTGACTTGATGCATGAAGTGAAGACTTGACTTGATGCATGAAGGGAAGACTTGACTTGATGCATGAAGAGAAGACTTGACTTGATGCATGAAGGGAAGACTTGACTTGATGCATGAAGAGAAGACTTGACTTGATGCATGAAGGGAAGACTTGACTTGATGCATGAAGGGAAGACTTGACTTGATGCATGAAGTGAAGACTTGACTTGATGCATGAAGTGAAGACTTGACTTGATGCATGAAGAGAAGACTTGACTTGATGCATGAAGAGAAGACTTGACTTGATGCATGAAGTGAAGACTTGACTTGATGCATGAAGTGAAGACTTGACTTGATGCATGAAGTGAAGACTTGACTTGATGCATGAAGTGAAGACTTGACTTGATGCATGAAGAGAAGACTTGACTTGATGCATGAAGTGAAGACTTGACTTGATGCATGAAGTGAAGACTTGACTTGATGCATGAAGTGAAGACTTGACTTGATACATGAAGTGAAGACTTGACTTGATGCATGAAGTGAAGACTTGACTTGATGCATGAAGTGAAGACTTGACTTGATGCATGAAGGGAAGACTTGACTTGATGCATGAAGAGAAGACTTGACTTGATGCATGAAGAGAAGACTTGACTTGATGCATGAAGGGAAGACTTGACTTGATGCATGAAGAGAAGACTTGACTTGATGCATGAAGAGAAGACTTGACTTGATGCATGAAGTGAAGACTTGACTTGATGCATGAAGAGAAGACTTGACTTGATGCATGAAGGGAAGACTTGACTTGATGCATGAAGAGAAGACTTGACTTGATGCATGAAGAGAAGACTTGACTTGATGCATGAAGTGAAGACTTGACTTGATGCATGAAGTGAAGACTTGACTTGATGCATGAAGTGAAGACTTGACTTGATGCATGAAGTGAAGACTTGACTTGATGCATGAAGAGAAGACTTGACTTGATGCATGAAGTGAAGACTTGACTTGATGCATGAAGTGAAGACTTGACTTGATGCATGAAGTGAAGACTTGACTTGATGCATGAAGTGAAGACTTGACTTGATGCATGAAGTGAAGACTTGACTTGATGCATGAAGTGAAGACTTGACTTGATGCATGAAGAGAAGACTTGTGTTCTGGTGACTTGGGACTTGACTTTGACTTTTATGACTTGAAAAGGTTTCTAAAGTCTTGACAAAAGATCTTGTGATTGTTTTAATGACTTCGATTGAAAGTGGTGAGATTTGTTCCATCAGACAATTTAATTTAAATTATGTTTTCTGAATTCATATGGAAAGTTGAAACCGATTATAGAAATCAAACTCATGATGCTCTCAGCAAGTTTTTATACTATTAAAAGCATATTGTATTAAAAACATCACAGTATATTATAGCCTATATTATATTTGTTGTGTCCAAGGTTTTGGTCCAGTATCTTTCAGTGAGTGTTTGGTGGTTCCTCACATTGTGTCTGTCCAGTCTGGCCAGGAGAGAGAGGTCTGTGCAGTCGGAGATCCCTCCATGCAGGACCAGCACCTTCTGGTCGATCACCGTTGCCAAGGGCAACCAGCTGAAGATCTTCTGCAGCAGCTTCAAGATCCGTTTGCCGTGCATCTGTGGAGATACACAAACAGGAAATGCTTGGAAAATGAAAGGATGGCCTTAAAATGACATAATACAAAATAATAATAATAATAACAATAACAATAATAATAATTAGACCACTATAATATCAAAACAAACCTAGCCTTTGAATTTAACCAAACAAGAAGTACTTGAATTTTTAAAGGAATGTGTATCCAGCATTATGTGCATGTTGTGTGTTCAGTCTGGGGGAGGAAACACAGGACAGTGGGATGTCTTCTGTGGATGTCTTCCTGTGTGGGCCGTCAGACCACCATGTTCCTCCTGACTCACCAGGAGAGAGTCAGCTGACCTGCTGTCCTCCTGTTTAATGACCTCAACTCCTCTTAGCTGCCAAGAGGAGTGACCAAGTGGATTCCTTCATGGGAGTGGGAGTGTGTGTGTGTGTGTGTGTGTGTGTGTGTGTGTGTGTGTGTGTGTGTGTGTGCGTGCGTGTGTGCGTGCGCGTGTGTACAGTTATGTAGGCCAGTGATTCTCAACATTTTTCATATTGAGGACCCCTAATTCAGTCCACATTAGAGCCCCCATTTGAAAACATTTTGTCTCTCAGACCCAATGCGAGGATACTGTTTTTTTTGGCACATATGATTTTGTAAGGATAATAGTGAAACTATGATCAAAGCAGTGATTCTTCTACATTCTGTAATTGTGTTAACTTCAGGTAAATCAGAATGAGAATCAGCTTTATTGGCTAAGTATGTACACATATAAGGAATTTGACTCAGGTACATTGAATAATGCTGAAGTTTAACATTTCATCCATTTTATGGGGACCCCCGGGGACCCCCTCAAGGACACCTGGTGGTCCCCGGGCCGCATGTTGAGAACCACTGGTGTAGGCGAAGTTGACTGTTGCAGTTTTAAGTGGTGACTCTAAAGGAGAAATTCTACCTCTGCATACCAGTTTGATAAGCTGGGTGAGGAGTTAATACTGAACAAAATAAAAGGCGTGTCTTGAGGTATTTAGAGTTGCAAATCTAAATAGAAACATACCTTGTATTTCGTCAACACCTCTTTGGTAAAACCATACCTAAACCAGGAAGACAGACACAAGAAAATGTTACTTCCACCTGTCAGTAGAAGAACATTATATTACATTACAAACAAACAGACGCACGTTTTGCAGCCAAGCTCTGTTCGAGATCCCAAGGTTTCCAAAGATGCCAAATATGTCATGCTGAATAACAGGGAAATGTATAATCTAGATTTCCCCATTTGATGGGTTTGGGGCGTCCCGGTAGTGTAACGGTAGATTCCCTGCCTACCAACACGAGGGTCGCAGGTTCGTGCCCCCCGTGTTACCTCCGGCTTGGTCGGGCGTCCATACAGGCACAATTGGCTGTGTCTGCGGGTGGGAAGCCGGATTGAGGGTACGTGTCCTGGGGCGAAAGGGAACTGGTGGGAATAGCGTGATCCTCCCACGTGCTACGTCCTGCCGGTGAAGCTCCCCGAAGCGGCTGGCAACTACTGCGCATGTGTCGGAGGAAGCATGGTGTTAGTCTACGGCTCTCCCCAGATCGGCAGAGGAGTGGAGCTGCGACCAGGGCAGCAGGGGGAAATTGGCCAATTGGGGAGAAATGGGGGCAAAATCAGAAGGGAAAAAAAGCTTGGGTTTGCATATTTCACTCAATATAAGCAGCTATAGGTTCAGTATGTTTTTTCTAACTTTGAAGCTACTTAAAAGGGAGTTTATGGGGAAACGCTGGGTGTGAGGGGTTAATACCTTTAAAGTTAGAAACTGAGGATTGAAACAGCTGGTTACACTTGATGAAATTCTTAAAGGAGAGCAAGCAGTGAAACTTAAACCTGTTTGCTATCCAGAGTGAGGAATTGAACCTTTCCAGAGATGCTCACAAGTAATTTTTTGCAAGTCCAAGTCAAGTCTCAAGTCTTTGGTCACAAGTCCAAGTCAAGTCTCTTCTGGATGAGCGTTCTATCATCTGCTGCATGCAATCTGGTCTGCTTAGAACACTGCACAGCTAAAACGAAGGAATTCAAAGCATGTACTATATTATCCTCACTCCTTTATTAGAATACAGTATCAGCATTGATTAGATTACATTATTAAACATTTCCTTAATGTTAATGCCACCCAAAAAATATAAATACAAAATAAAGATTGTTCACAAGTCTCAAACCTTCAAGTCCAAGTCAAGTCTCAAGTCTTTGAGGACGAGTCTCAAGTCACTGTGTGTGTGACTTAAGTGCGACTCAAGTCCAAGTCTGAAGTCCAAGTCCCCATCTCTGAACCTTTCTCATACATGGTATTTTGGGCTTTACCATGTTCCAAGTAGACCGTTTTTTTTACCTCAAGTTGACTATGTGGTCCTCGTGGTTTCCTCGGTTCAGGTGGAGGTCAGTGGGATAGACCAACAGGAACGCAAACAGAATGAGGAGGATCTCGATGGAGTCTTTGCCCCGGTCCACAAAGTCTCCATTAAACACATAGGTCTTCTCCAAGGACGGCATGCCATTCTGCAGCGTAAACAACATGCAAGCGGAAGCAATATCCATCAGACAAATCCGCGATCCAAATATAAACACAAAGTCTTCCAGAGCTCTTTTTCACACGCAAAAGTTGACAAACTGATTTGCAGATCCTGTGCAAAGAAGGAAACCCAGCATGTTGTTCCGTAACTAAACATTTCATGTTGTAGCCTAACTAAACATTTATTTTAGTTTTCACATATTTTAGAGCGTTGAAAGGTTTATGTTTGTTGGAGCAGACTTGTATTTTGATTTAAGATTAGAAAACTTTTACAACTTCCAGTAAAAAAAGAATAAATCCAGCTGCACTTTAAAAATGACTACAACTATAAGTTAGAGGCATTTTGGCATTTTTAAGATTTGAGTACTTGATGTCTCTACCTTGTAGAATATCAACAGCAGATCCTCCAGCTGTCCATGCAAATCACCTGGGCGAAATGAAGAATTTTGAACCAAAATTAGATATACACTATTTATAAGAAATGACACCCACTCTCCCATATTGAATTCGACCATGATGTTCAGCAGCACGATAGAATCACAGAATCATTCGTCTTTCAAATATCGCATGATGAATTTCAGCGAGCAATATTCTGCAATAAAACCCTTCAAATAGAAATAAACCAACAGTTTATGAATAACAACTTAATGGAAAGGAAGTAGCCTACATTCCTTCGTGTCACACATTGTACCGTCCAAACCTTTGCAAAAAGAACGACCATGCATTGTTTTCAAATTATTTCCCAGAAATTCCCTTGATGTGCTGTGTATTATCGATAAATCAACCATTACTTCCCGCTCACCACAAATGGTGATTTCCTTGCTGTGGCAGGTGGAGACTCGACTGATGTTTGGCAGCATCCGGAGCCGTTTCCAGGTTTCCAGGAGGAGCTGGAGGACGTAGCGCGAGTGCAGCTGCTACTGGGAGAGACACTGTAGTTAGCCAAAAGGGTTTAGGGGTGAACACAGTCATATTGCAATATCTAATAATAACCGATATGAATTGTGGATTCATGCAGACAGAGCTGTTCCCCATCGTTTATTTCTCGATGCTTGAAAAAATAAAATAAAATAAAATAAAATAAAATAAAATAAAATAAAATAAAATAAAATAAAATAAAATAAAATAAAATAAAATAAAATAAAATAAAATAAAATAAAATAAAATAAAATAAAAACTAATGTGCAGCTTTTTGCAAATTGGGACATACAGCAGCCAGTTTGAAAAGATGTAGGTATATCAAGGCACTTCTTGTCGATGCGTATATATTGAGGCAAAGGAATCGCACAGGCCTTCATCAACCCTTATGAGGGCCTGTGCTGTATGTGCCACAATGCACAAGTCATTTGCTGCAATAAATGTCTGTTTTATCATCAAGTTCAAGTACCTCTGTATCCTGCTTCTGAAATCCAGTTCTCATACTAAACAATTCAGCGTGATACAGAGGGAAGTGCTACTTCAACTTGTACAAGTACAGTTAGTCAACACTGCCATTTCCATTTTTGTTTGATCATTTTTGTATCCCGATTTATAGAATAGATTTTCCCGTATTGCTGAAGTGACAGAGGGAGAAAACATTTTGTTTTGAGTTATGAAACCCACATTTCCTTCCTAAAAACTCTGCTCGGCACACTGATACGAAACTGCTGAGTGTGTGAACGCAGACGACTGAACCCACGACACGGTTTTGTAAAGCCCCACCGGTTTCACCCACCCTCTTGTCCCTGAAGGCCTCCACCAGGCCGGTGGCTTGCTCGGCGGTGAGAGGGAAGGTGAGGTGCGGCCCGGAGTAGATCTCCGGCACCACGATGTTGTTGTAGGAGAAGTACCTCTCCCACTCCGTGTCCCGACACACCTCGTTCTCTCGGAAGATGTGCGAGATCAGATTTCCTGGGAGGCAAAATTCCAGACCCCGGAGGTTAAACTCAGGAGATTCCGGCAGAAACAATCTAAAAATATGTGCGAATCCAAACTCCAAACCAAGATCGATTTAAAATGGAAATCTTACGTTCATTGCTTGACGGCGTGAAATTGTCCATGAGGTAGCCAAGGAAATTATAAAGCTGCATAGGGAAGAGAGATGATGGTTCAGCTCATAGATTAGTTTGAAAACCTGGAACATACAGTAGAGGGCGATATATTGGACTTCTTTTTTTTGGTAGTTTCTCACCTTTATCTGAGCCTGTTCACCAGAGTATTCGACGGACTGGAATATGTGCCAGGTGTATCTGCGCCTCGTCTCCATACGGGCCACATACTGACGGTACCATCGCTGAATTAGCACAGCGGCCTTTATAGCTGGAACAGAGAATACGGAGAAAAGCCATTCAGAAATGCTCTGCTCCATAGAGATACGTGTCTGCTATACCAGGGGTTTGCAAACTTTTTCATCTCGGGAGCCAAAAGATAAATGTTGTTGTGTCTCCCTGGGACGCAAACTCACAAAAAACATACGGTAATAATGAGTTGCCATGACGACCAGTGGGCGACCCACCCCCCATTGGTTCGCGACCCAAATTGGGTCCCGACCCATAGTTTGGGAAACACATGTGTATGTTGTCCACTACACTCAGTATGATTCTCTTCATTTGAAAACGGATGTTATTCTAGGATGAAAAGAACTGTTGAGTAGCCCAATGGAAGTAACTAATTACATTAATACTCCCTGGTTACTGTCATTGAGTGCCTGATTTGTGTTGTTTTAAATGAACTACTTTTCACTTTTACGTAGGTTTTTACACCAGTACTATTTGCTTCTACTTATCAGTATAGTAGCAGTACTTTTAAATTCCAGCACTTTTTCAAGCAGTTGCCCTGCTCCAGAATGTCTGTGTTTTTAGCTTATGGTTGACTTCTCCTATTTGACAGAGGACAAACAAGATAAACAAGGAGGTGTGGCTTACTTGTGACAGCTACATGCAGGACAGCAGAAAGGAGAAAAGAAATATAAATTCATAAATACAGCACACATACATACAGTAATACTATAAGTGAAGCTGAGAGATGGCATTACTACACTACAGTGAAGTGATCAGCATCTAAGGCCACGTTACCTTTTCCTTGTTTGTGGAACTGGTCGGATTTTGAGACGCCACATCCCATGACTGTTCCTCCCATGAGAGAGCAGAGCAGGAGGCGGGCAACGTTCAGCTCCGTCCTGTAGGAGGCGGGCAGCGTTCAGCTCCGTCCTGTAGGAGGCGGGCAGCGTTCAGCTCCGGCCTGTAGGAGGCGGGCAGCGTTCAGCTCCGGCCTGTAGGAGGCGCGCAGCGTTCAGCTCCGTCCTGTAGGAGGCCGGCAGCGTTCAGCTCCGTCCTGTAGGAGGTGGGCAGCGTTCAGCTCCGTCCTGTAGGAGGCGGGCAGCGTTCAGCTCCGTCCTGTAGGAGGCGGGCAGCGTTCAGCTCCCTCCTGTAATCTCCTTATGTGCTGGTTCACTCCTAACCAGAGCTGATTGGCCTCAATCCTGCAGCAGAGGCCTGTTGGTTGGTGTCTGTTTTTCTATGAAGGCTTACATTAAGACTTCTATGAAAACTGAACACAGAGGGGGAAAGGGGGGCGGGTGTTCATGTTAAGATCTAGAAGATGATCTAAAGACCTGATGAAGATCAGAATATGACCAAAAATGAGAGATATTTGCAGAGATATTTGATATTTGTTTCACTTGTGAAACTTAATTTCACATTCAAAGAGATGCACAGGTGAGAAATGTGACTTGTTATGAAAACCAAAACCAACATGTCCAAAAATTAGGTTTGAATTCACATGCACATTTTTCACATGTGACCCTTTGGTAAGGTGCAACACATTACACCGCACTACAGTATGACCAGAGGAAGCAGCAGCCTACTTACGTGGTCACTTTATCCAGTCACCAGTTCCCAAGTGGTTTGGCTGTCAACTGTTTCAGTGAATGTTTGACAGGCATTTGCTCTGCTGCATCCTCCACGCAGTCCACTGATATCAAGTCAGGAAGCACAAGACGTCAGTTTAGATCACTCATTCTACACAAAACAATCTAAACAAACCCAACAGGTCACCAGCGTGGCTTCATGTGTGCTGCTATTCCCCGTGTGCGGCTCTCTGCTCTGTGCTGAAGCTGCTTTAGTCTTTGGTCCCTCAGTAGTGTGTGATCCCATAATCAAGGCACCAAGTCCCAAGTGGATTAGTTGGGCTAATGACTTGATGCGGCTAGACCGCTCTTTGTAGGCTATAGGAAGATGGCAAAGAGTGCTGGTAAACATGGGTGCACGATAGGCCAGCAAGCATTCAATTTTAGTAGCTGGCAGCTGCTTTTGGGGAAACAATTTAAGATCAAAGATCTTGTGATGTGTGATGTGATATGAGGTAACGTTACAGACTTGGTATATATATATATATATATATATATATATATATATATATATATATATATATATATATATGCAACAATATATATATATTGTAACGTGTTTGGGTAATCCAAGTATTACCTGTAATGTATGTGCAACCTAAGTGTCTGGATTGTAGCTAGGAACTAATGTGTGTGGGGTGTTCCTAGGGGAAACGGGGTATATAGGACGAGCGGCCGCTGTGCCGCAGGGAGTCAAGATACGGAGTGAGCGAGACCGGTTGTGATGTGCAGAGCTAGCTGTGTGAAGCTAGCTGCTAGGAGCTAACGAAGCCTGTGAATAAAGACCCTGTACCAACTACAACTCTCCGTTCCTTGGTGTATCAGCGATACGCTACATTGGTGTCAGCAAGTGAAGCGGTAGCGCCTCTGTTTTCGGTCGAGGGGAGAGAGTGAGGAGGAACAGCGGAGAAAAGTTGGAGATCAAAGGCTCGAGCGACCTAGCTGTAGCGAGCTAGCTGTGTGAGCTAGCTGCTACGAGCGCCACGTGTGATGGCGCGTCTAGAAGAAAGCCTGTCGGTGAACGGGAGAGAAGAAGGGCTGACGACAGAGATCAGCTCGAGGCTGGCGGGCATGGAGGCCCGTGTGTTGAAAGAAGTCAGACGGCTGGTGGAAGGAACTCCTGCCTGGGCAGTGGAGGTATTGCGGACGCTACGAGAGGTCGCGCAGCACGGAGAGAAGCGGACGGAGGAGACACAAAATAGACTGTGTTGGAACTGTGGAGAACCGGGCCACGTGGCGAGGTGGTGCCGAGGCGAGCCCGGGATACGGACCGGGTATGTGGGACAACGACATGGACAGCAGGGAGCCTGCTGGGCATGCGGCGCGATGGGACATTTAGCCAGAGAATGTCAAGAAGCTGTCGGGGATTGGAGGACAGCGAGAGAGGAGAGACAGGTGAGGCTTTGTTGGGCTTGCCAGTCGCCTGGACATTTGGCTGGAGACTGCATTAAGAGTGTGAACGCTGGAGGAGACACACAGCCGGGGGAGCAGCCCGAGCAACAAGCAGTGGAGCAGCCTGAGCAACAAGCGGCGGAACAGCGGGGCAGTATAGAGCCGATTGTTCTGGGCAGGAAAGGGACTGTTGAGCCGGCCCAGGCTAGCTGCTCTGTGTGCCAGCCAGTGGTGGGGGAGATCGCCATCAGCGACGAGACCATCAAGATAATGGGAATCGTTTTGAACAGCCAGAGGGAAGTGAGCGACATCACCTGCAATGCTGTTACAGTGGGGGGAGCGGCACTCGTGTCCCCGGGGGAGCGAGAGGGGTCAACGCTGGAGGAGCCGGCCCAGCCAGGCCGCTACACAACCCCCACGGCTGCGCTGCAGAAAGTCGAGGTGGAGATCGACGCCGATGGTGTCCGCCCTGCTGTCCTCAACACGCCGCCCCCTGAGGGAGCGGGACGGGAGGACGAGCGAGTGCAAGCGGTGGAGCCGGCAGACGAGGAGAGGCACATCACGCATGTCAACGGGGGTGAGTGGAGACGCAGACAGATGGAGGATGCGGATATCGGTCCGGTGTATGCGTGGGTGGCGGCCGGACGCCGGCCCCCTGTGGAAGAGATTCACACATGTTCCGGGCCCACAAGGGGACTGTGGAACATGTTTTCGGACCTGCATCTGGGTGGAGATGGGGTTTTAGAGAGAAAGGGACACGGGAAAAGCGGGACTCAGTGGGTTGTACCCGGTTGCCTGCGAGAATTGGCACTGAAGGGGGCGCACGATGGCCCATACGGTGATCGGGGGCCCGAAGAGACACTCAGCCTCCTCCGTAGACATTTCTACTGGGGCAAACAAAAGGAGGACGTGCGGAGATACTGCAGTGCATGTGTGGACTGTGGAACACGGGGGGAAGACCGAGGAGAGTCACCCTGCGGAGGGCTAACCCCACTGGGGTTTGAGCAGGACTGATGTGCTTCAGAGGGGACAGAAGCTTTAAAAAAGGGGGGATGGAAATAGTGGTTGATGTGAAGATGAGTGTAAAGAGAAAAGAGGGAATGTAAATATTGGGGCTTGTGATAATTGAAATGTGGGTTGAATTAAGGAATGGGAAAAGAAATGGAAATGGTGGTGGTGGAACGGAAATTGAAAGTGTGCTGAAAAATAAGAGGCAAATTGGGGGAATGCAAAATGTTGTGGGGTGGTGTGTTTTGGTACAGGGGGATATGTTGGGTTGTGGGTGTTAACGTGGGCGTTAACCTTATTGTTGGATGAGGAGTATGTAACGTGTTTGGGTAATCCAAGTATTACCTGTAATGTATGTGCAACCTAAGTGTCTGGATTGTAGCTAGGAACTAATGTGTGTGGGGTGTTCCTAGGGGAAACGGGGTATATAGGACGAGCGGCCGCTGTGCCGCAGGGAGTCAAGATACGGAGTGAGCGAGACCGGTTGTGATGTGCAGAGCTATCTGTGTGAAGCTAGCTGCTAGGAGCTAACGAAGCCTGTGAATAAAGACCCTGTACCAACTACAACTCTCCGTTCCTTGGTGTATCAGCGATACGCTACAATATATATATATATATATATATATATATATATATATATATATATATATATATATATATATATATATATATATATATATAATCTTTATCTTTCCCTGTGCCATCTGGAGTCCCTGGGCAGGTGGATTCAGAAGCCATTCAGAGTTAGGAAATCACATAAAATACATAAGGTGCAAACATACAACATCTTACTGAACAAAAAAGGACCTGCACTTAGATAATAGGGAAAGTGCATAGGTTAGTACAAATGTTTTCAAAATAAAATATTATAAACGGTAATGTTGTATATATTATAAACGCTAATGTTGCTAGATTCCATTGTTTTCACTCAATTACAACCTTTATTTAAATTGTTAGACCTATCTGCTGCTTAATTACCAGGCAGTTGTACTTTACTGGCTTTTACAGACACACCTGAACGTTGCTGCTCTTGAACGCTTCCTTCCGCGTGTTCGTCAACAGCTAGCAACATAGCAGCCAGCTGTGAAACCAAAACAGAGAGCGCCAACGCCAACATGATGCCCTTGGCTTGCTGTAAAACTGATTATCAGTAAGATTTTTGCGAGACGATCAAGTATGGTGAGCAAGTAATTTCTAAATGTATGGAACTGTTTAGGAATATAATTGCGACATGAGATAATTTAACATCAAATAGGCTACTGTCAGCTTAATGTTGCCCAGCTTGTTGTCGGTAAACATATAACGTTACCTTCTAACACATGAGGTTTTCTGTGGGATGGTCTCCTTGGCCGACTGGTTAGCGTGTCCGACTTTAATGAAATCACATATCCAATACCCGGGTTCGATTCCCCCCTACAGCCTGAGCCATGGCAAGACTGCAGGGGGAGGTCGTGTGACTTCAACCCGGGTACATGAGAGCACGCTGGCCCTTGGCCAATGGGATTGTCCCTTTAATTAAAAAAAGTATTGGTTTTCTGCAGCATACTACAATGTTACCTCCACCGAACAGCAAGTTGAACTGCTATAAAACTTACTTCGTCACAGACAGGCCCTTTGTCAGATTCCCTTGGGGTGACAGCGAGCAGTGCCGATCAGAGACGGGGAATGCTGAACTCTGCCATCATCTGGCACTGCAGGATGAGGATCACTGAATCACAAATCTCCAGAAAAAAACAACACGTATTTCTCCCCCAAAACAGGCACATTATGTGACTAAAAGCACAGTGTGCTTGTTTGACACGTGCTGGTTTTCCTTTAACACTTTTCTCAAACAAACAACATTTAGACTGTTAGTTTTGTTTTAGTTCTGTTATGTTTGGCAGTTGACACCATGGTTGACACACTCCCTAGACAAAAGGCACAAAAATGCCAAATTGCACAATCGCCTAACTGCTCAGTACACCATGAGTACACCCATATGGCATGCACCCAGTCCACCAGGGTTCCACAGCACTAATATATGGGTTTAATTGCTGACACCATAAACATCTAGAGTAGTAGGCTATAGCTTGTAGTCATGTCCTCTAAAACTTGATCATGGCAGTCAGGGGCCTCAATATTTGTCCTTAAACATGATGTTGTTGGGAAATTGTTTCAATTGCCACATGACCTGTGCAGAAGAGAGATAACTCTTTGGTGCTATATAAATATATACAATAAATCAATAGATGTGCTTCCTCAGGCTCAAATCATAATCCAGATTCAGACTCAGAGACTGCGTTTACATGGACTTGAGTATCCCGGTTATGAGGCATATCCTGGTTTTGATCATTTCCGGGATCTGGCGTTTACATGGAACACAGAGAAAACAGGTTATTCATATCCCTCTATACATGATAAGTACTAGTATCCCGGTTACTGATTACCGCATGCTATTTGTGCAGGTGCCTGTGATCTTTACAACACAAACCGGCATTAGCAAACTAAACTGCAATTAGCAGTAGCAGCCAGCGGCGTATTGAGCAGCTTGTGAGGCTGCGACTGTGTGCTGTATCTGGGGAGAGCGGGCCCACTGTCGGAGAGGCGTCTGGCCTTCATTCTGTGTGTGTGCCGGTGGACCACCTGTACAAGGTATATATATAATGTTTTGCCTGTATGTTGGGGGGGAGGGTAGTTTGCTGTGTAAATACCTGGTGTTAATTGATGTACAGTATTTGTTTTATAGGGCTCTTTGAGCAGGTACAGCGTACAGCGTACAGCGTGGCAATAGTGGGGGGAATCCGAGGAGGGTTTAAATATATGTTTATGTTGGGTCGTCTTGTGGGGGAGAGTTATGAGTGTGGGGAATTAATTATGTTTTCTCCCATTTGGGTTGCAGTGAGTGGGGCCACTGCCTTGGTTGCTTATTTTCTTTTGTTCTTTTTAGTTAATTATTGTTGTCCTGACCTGTCCTGCTATAACCAACCTGTGCTGTTGTGCTGAGCGCTGTTTTAATTAACAAAACTACCTTTTTCTAAAGAAAGATTGCTATTTTTTATATATTACTCTGCTTCCTAGTATTTGTGTCTTAACGGTGTCAGAACCTGCGGTCTGTGGTATTCAGATGCCACATTATTATTATTATTATTATTATTATTATTATTTTCACTTGTATTGGGTGCGTGTGTGACATAATTCACCTTTCTTGGGTCAAGACTGTGTAGGATTCCTTGCATCCCCTCTACCACGGTGGTAAGTTTCATCACCGAAAGACAAAACTCCATTTCCTCATAGCTAGAAGTGAGACTTGGCTGAAGCCGCGCCTACGCAGGTAGTCTGCTGCAGTCAGAAACCAGGATAAGGTGTATACATGCAATAGTATCCCGGTTTCTTTTTCAGAGTGCTCCAGCTAGCATAACCGGTTTCTCAAACCCGGCCGGGATAAGGGCTTATCCAGGTTTCTGAAATCGGGATATGATGTTTACATGCGCAAACACAAAAACAGGATACTCCAAACCCCCGAGAATAAGCGGGATACTCAAGTCCATGTAAATGCAGTCAGACATTGATAACCCCCTGTCTTGGTTTCTTCGGTGAGCATCTGACCAACCCGCTCATCCTGGTTCACTGCAGCAGAAATAATCCATTTGGACAGATCTGGATACAACAAGGTTTTCCATGTTCTTTCTGGCAAAGAAAGTCGAGATGAGATGAGTTACAGACATATCGCCTACTGCTGTCTACTGTTTGGCCAGACTGTGGTGCTCCTATGCTGCATTCAAGTCTTGATCAATGAATCATTGTGATGTGACAAACTATAGATACCATATCAACAATTTGGTCAGATGCGTCGGTCATCAATGTCTGCAGGATGTTTCATAATAAAAAAATCATCTTGAACATGACATTTGCTAAACTGACTGCTCTAAATTCACCAGACGGGGCTTTTTTACGGCACTATAATAAAATGCATTTTTCTCCCTTAGGTGTTTGCGAAACGGGTTTGGAACCTCCCCGCAGACTGAGCAGGCCGACGACCAAAGCTTTATCCACAAGGATCAGCTTGTGCCGCAGCAGCCCTGAGTGTGAGGATGAAGATAGCTGTGCTGGGAGCCACGGGACAGACTGGACAGTATCTGCTCCACCAGGCGCTGCAGCAGGGGCACGAGGTCACCGCCATAGTCAGGAACCCAGGGAAGCTCAGTGTGCAACATGACAAACTCAAGGTACCGTGTCCTCAAGTCCATGTGTGCGCTGTGGTGTGCTGTGCTGCACGCCTTCAGTGCACCTGATGACCTCTGTTCCCTGCCTGTTGGGTTCAAGGTTTACTGATGTCACGTGGCAGATGTGTTATGCTTATTTTGACAAGTGATAATGAGGCAAAAGAGGGGCAGAGGAGTGGTTTAAAGGAATAGTTCGCCCAAAAATGAAAATTCTGTCATCTGCTCAGTACTCACCCTCACGCCGAATGAAACACAGGTGAAGTTTGTTGCACGTCCTGATATCGCCGTGTTGGTGTCATTCCCGGACCAACATTTGCTCCTAGTGCGGGCCGGGAAAACCCCGCCCCGAACTCATTTGATTGGTCGCCGCAATTGCTTCTTCCTGAAAACGTGCGACAAGTAATAAAAAAGATGTGTTTAGGGTTTTCTTATCTAATGATGACCAGACCCAAACCCTAACCATATTGTTGTACTTGCTTAAACCACATTTTTTTTTATAAAAAAATGTGTGGTTAACCCCAGTTCCCGGATTGGAAGGTGCGCACCTTATCCATTTAGCCATAGGACCGAGCTCGCCGACAGCTGCACTTTTTTCACACCCTAACCCTAATTTTAACCACATTTTTCCCCTTGCCGCACGTTTTAAGGAAGAAGAAATTGCGGCGACCAATCAAATGAGTTCGGGGGCGGGGTTTTCCCGGGCCGTACTAGGAACAAATGTTGATCCAGGAACGACACCAACACGGTGATATCAGGAGGTGCGAACTATGTTAGTCTACAATGTAGACTAACAAACTTGTATGTAGACTCTACATAACACACAGGGAGGTTGTACTTACCAGCGCAACTTTGTAGCAGCCTAAAACAATCACATTGAATAGAAAGACCTATACACCATTATTTGTTGCAAAAATAAATCAGCTGTTAGTTAGGATTTCAGAATCAGAATCGGCTTTATTGGCCACGTATGTACAGTACATGTACACGACAAGGAATTTGACTCCAGTTTGCATTGCACTCAAAGTACTCGCATACAGAAAGAAAGGAAGAAAGGGATGCACAAGTTAAAAAACAGGCAAGGCAAAAGGGTTAATCAGCTTTGTGGGAACTCGTTTGGCAAATCGTAACAGATGTTAATTTGTGTGTGAAACATTACGCATTCTAGCTTTAAAGTTGACTGTTGATGCACACTGCTTCCGAACTGAATTAGCGAGAGTTTCTACGAAGCGAACTGTGACCCCCCCCCGATCGCAAATCTCTTCTCGTTCCCCCCCGCTCTGCTGCCAGGTGGTGGAAGCCGATGTTTTCTCAGCAGACAGTTTACAGGCTCATTTCAAAGGGCAGGATGCGATCATGTCCTGCTTGGGCTTCCCGGCCTCCTTCCTCTCTGCGGTGACGGGCTACACCCTGTCCATGAGCGCAGTGCTCAGCGCCATGCGGGAGGCCCGGGTCACCAGGATCATCACCATGACCGCCTGGTACACCCAGCGTAAGGCCTCTGGATACACTATGTGATATGTAATGCTCTGTATATAGGCCTGTTTGGATTTGTTGAAGGAATAATCCACCCTAGGATACTTTACTGTTACATGCAATCAGATTGTGATGTTAAATGGTAAAATGGTCTGCATTTATATAGCGCTTTTATCCAAAGCGCTTTACAATCAGTAGGTACATTCACCCATTCATACACCGATGGTGGCAGGTTACCACGCAGGGTGCCGGCACACCATCAGGAGCAATTTGGGGTTCAGTATCTTGCCCAAGGACACTCCGACGCGCAGACTGGGGGAGCCGGGAATCGAACCACCGACCTCTTTCATCCAAAGCGATTAGTGACGACCCGCTCTACCTCCTGAGCTACAGCCGCCCCATTAAATGCATTGCAGGAGTTACTTTGTGGTGTAAATTAGCTATTTCGGCAGATCCACTTTGCCTCAACCGGCCTCGTCTACTTCCACTTAAATTTGCGTTTTCCTACATTTCCCAGAATGCCTTTCAACAACGCCCAGAGAAAAGGCCTGTACTTGTTGCTTTCAGTGAAAGGGCTATAGCTAGCTAGCTAATGAGTCTGTGAACATTGTGGCGCGTCTGTGTTTGCAGCTGCACACCTTGTAGCTTTCTTATGGCTGCATTGCATTCTCATCTATTGTGGCTTCTGTCACTGGAGAAACTTCTCTCTCTCCTCTTCTATGATGGATTTCTCACCTGTATGATTGTTGAACGTTGGTGCAAAATGGCGGCTCTAGAAAGAAGGCCTCACTCTTTGATTCAGAGTTCAGAGGAACTGACACAAAACCTGACATTTACCGTTGATGTTTTAGACACATGAATAATTTTCTGCTATCAAACTCCATTGTAGCTGCTGCACATATCTTGACGTCACACCATCTGCGTTTGACCCGTTATCCACAGGAATACAAAAAATACCCACCAAACATCAAAATGGTTCCAGAAAATCTAAATGCAGAGTTTTAGGGTGGATTTTGCATTCATCATTTCTGTACAGTCAGTTGTGTTATTAAAGTGTTGCGCACATTTAAGCCTGTTTATCAGAATGAAAAGTTCCATGCGGAAGATTTAGTTTCTCTAAAGATGAAAAAGACCTTAAAGTCTAGATACATTTGAGAGCTAGTATACTTATATAAGTCTCGTTGTTTTCTTTTCTCAGCTGACTCTGGAGCTCAGAGTCAGTTATTCATCCGGTTCCTCCTGCTGCCGATGATCAGAAGCATCCTCAACAACATGTACGAGATGGAGAACTCTCTGGAGAAGACCGAGGATGTCGACTGGACTGTGGTTCGCCCGCCTGGGCTGAAGAACCTGCCCGCCTCAGGTGAAACAGACAGACAGGCAGTGGCCAAAAGGAGAGGAAAAGCAAACACATTTTCAGAGCATCTCACCTCCTTAATGTGATGAAACATGTTGGAGGGGGCATAACGTACAGAGGGATCATTCCAAACTGTAAACCAATAGCAGATCGGTTAGGAAGAAAAATAAGGTTTGATTTGATGGGAGGGTCAGAGGGGCAGGACTGTTAAAAAAAATCAGTGAATGTTTTATTGGTTGGAATTTTTATTTCTGCCTCCTGGGACACAATGATAATTTTGCCAGGAAGTAAACCTAATCAGATTTTGAAAAGAAAAATACCCTTTTCTGGGAGACATTGTGAAATGGGTGTCTGGTATGATATTTAAAAAAAAATACTTGTCTTTTTAGCTTATTCTGATTGCAGTGTAACTTAAAAGGGCCTTAGGATCCATTTTGTCACAGTGCAAGCTCAATAGCACATGCTTTTATTACTTCATGCAGTGCTTACGAGAATTAATGGGTCTTATTATTATTATTATTATGTTGTTGTTGTTGGGGGTTTTTTCCTCCTTGAGGGTCAAAAACAGACATTTTGGTGTACTGTGGTGTGCTCGCCAAATGGAAATCTAAATGACCCTTAATGTTCTGTCTTTGCGTCTTTGCTGCAGCTCAAGAGTTCCTGACCCATGAGGGCTACTTTGTTCCTGACTCCAGTGGCCGTCCTGCAGGCATCCAGGTGGCTCGGGGAGACGTGGCACGCTTCATGCTCTCTCTGCTCGACAGCAATGCCTGGCTCAAGAAGGCAGTGGCCATGACTACCAAATAAGAATCCAGGAAGCCAGCGTCCTTCTTAGTAACAGAAGGTGCCCTCCAGGGTCCAAAATTAGCACCAGCCACCAGCCAAATGTAGGTAAAATATGCAAGTGGCTGGTAGATTTGCTTCACTCGTCACCAAAAGAAACGAAACAAAACTATTGAGTAATCTATTGAGTGGCAGGTAAACATTCACTAGCCTGGGCTGGTGGATAAAAAAGTTAATTTTGGACCCTGGTGCCGTCTTTACCCAGCTCATTGTGCCTGTGGGATGGAAATTAGTCCAATAATGTCTGATTGATGTCTTTTTATTGTCTTGTTTAACATTTTTGAAAAATCTTGCTGAATATGGATAGGATTTATTTCATTTCACAAGTGTATCTTTTCCACGATCATGTCACTACTCTGAGTACAGTAAATCAGTTTCTAAAGTTGCCATATAAATAAAGTTATTACTGTATTATAATCGAATCGCATGTGATTCTATTTCAATCATGAGAGACCGGTCGGTAAGGTTTAACAAGAGACTTTATTTAGCAAGTGGCGTGCATGGCAAGTACTTTGGCGTATGACTCCATTGCAAGATGGCGCTCCTCTTTAGGCGAGAGGGCGCCATCTATTTGGGCTAGAGAGAATCCCCCCCCCCCCGGGATTCTCCAGGAGTCAAGACTTGGTGGTGGACTGGGGAGGTGGGCGGGGTGAAATGATGGCTTCAGAGGATGGTTTCAGGGGGAATGAACAGCCGCGATGCCGGCTGCTGCCCAGAGTGGGGGTGTGACTATATATATGCTATATATACTAGGGAGTAGGGAGGACTGACCTCATGGACTGAGGACAACTGATGTCATGCCTGACGTCACGCTAGGGCTTGACTGACGTCACGGGCTGAGCAGGCAATACCGATATGACGACCTCTCTCAGCTTGAAATTTGGTATGGAAACCTCACTACACCATTTTGCCCACATGAGGGCAATGTTGTGCAACATATTCAAAAATGCATTTCATTTTCAAAAATGTACTGTTCTGTAACGTGAAAGCATAAACAATGTAGCCTATGTAGCGATGCATATGGTATGATGTGTTCTAAACACACATGCAGTATCATAGATATGTTGAGGACTTGTTTGAACATTTCATAAAATCCTATTTTTCACATTTTAGAATAGGTAGCAATGACATCAAAACTATGAAATAACACAAATGGAATTGTGCATTTCCACTCTTTTTTTTTTTCAGAGGATGGTTTCAGGGGGAATGAACAGCCGCGATGCCGGCTGCTGCCCAGAGTGGGGGTGTGACTATATATATGCTATATATACTAGGGAGTAGGGAGGACTGACCTCATGGACTGAGGACAACTGATGTCATGCCTGACGTCACGCTAGGGCTTGACTGACGTCACGGGCTGAGCAGGCAATACCGATATGACGACCTCTCTCAGCTTGAAATTTGGTATGGAAACCTCACTACACCATTTTGCCCACATGAGGGCAATGTTGTGCAACATATTCAAAAATGCATTTCATTTTCAAAAATGTACTGTTCTGTAACGTGAAAGCATAAACAATGTAGCCTATGTAGCGATGCATATGGTATGATGTGTTCTAAACACACATGCAGTATCATAGATATGTTGAGGACTTGTTTGAACATTTCATAAAATCCTATTTTTCACATTTTAGAATAGGTAGCAATGACATCAAAACTATGAAATAACACAAATGGAATTGTGCATTTCCACTCTTTTTTTTTTTTTAAGAAAATACAACTATCTTATATTTGAGATTCTTTAAAGTAGTCACCCTTTGCCTTAATTCAAAGGAAAAGGCTTTGGATGGGTGGATGGAGAGAAATTCATACATAGGATCAATGTTGGATATGTGAATTTGCTTAGAAACAAATGTCAAGCATTTAAGCATCAGCCTTTAGATCAAAATATCTTCAAGAGCATAAGAACATGGTGCATACAAGTAGGTGTGTCCAGACTTTTGACTGGTAGTGAACTCATCTGGTTAGTGTTTAGCAGTTTTTTAAGCCCAAGCTTCAACCTCCGCTCTTGCTCTAAAGACCGCTAGTTAATCCTTATTTATTTCAGGGAAATATGATGCAGCAGCACGCTAGCCTAGGTAAACCCAGCCACCACGTGACCTGCTCTCTCAGTTCCCAGACTGAGAACAGGTCTGAGAGCAGGTCACGTGGGGGATGGGTTTACCCAGGCTAGCAGCACGCATGCTCTTTTTCAGCATTGCCAGTCTTGATCCCATTCACACAGTTACAGTTACACCTGAACACAGCTAGGAGTCGCCCAGTACAACCAGAACTGCCAACTATATTGATGCTACAGTAATGATGTAGATTTTCTCTGAAGGTTTTTGAGGCATGCATAGTATCCTGTTTTGACAACATTCCAGTGGCCAGATCCAGCATTGATGAATATCAACAGAATACATTTACAATGTGGTTTACATGAAGGCATAAAAACAATAACAGTAAACTAAGGAGTGGGGGCGGGGAGAACCACAAGCAAAATAAAATGTCTTAAAATGAAAATGCATGCATGACACCGTGGGTGGGGGGGAGGTAATAATAAGAAGAAGAAGAGCGGACAAAACAACAATTAGATACAAAAAATAAGATATAAGATAAAAATGTGTTATAAGTGATTTTAAACATGACACTGAATCAGTGATCATACATTACAATGTGATGTAATCAGACTGACGTAGACCGATGACATCTGAGGTGAACGTAGACGGATCACATCTGAGATGAACGTAGACGGATCACATCTGAGGTGAACGTAGACGGATCACATCTGAGGTGAACGTAGACGGATCACATCTGAGGTGAACGTAGACGGATCACATCTGAGGTGAACGTAGACGGATCACATCTGAGGTGAACGTAGACGGATCACATCTGAGGTGAACGTAGACGGATCACATCTGAGGTGAACGTAGACGGATCACATCTGAGGTGAACGTAGACCGATGACATCTGAGGTGAACGTAGACCGAGGACATCTGAGGTGAATGTAGACTGAGGACATCTGAGGTGAACGTAGACTGAGGACATCTGAGGTGAATGTAGACTGAGGACATCTGAGGTGAATGTACCTCAGATCCTCCTTGGTCTATGTCAGTCTCTGATTAGTTGGCCTGTCTGTTTAGCACTGTATATAGATGTGGATGGCTGCAAATGTATGTGCTGTGTGGTTTGTGTACACCTTGCTTGTGATGTTTCTGTGCTAAAGAAATGTACCAGAGGGGAATTGATAAAGTACAAGTCAAACATCTGGACCTAAAAGGTCTGCAGTGACACAAGGAGCCAGAACTGCTGGAATTTAAAATCTGTTCTAACTGGTAAACAGTGCAGAGATTTCAGGTTGCATCAGTTAAAAATGGTAGCTTTCGCATTCTGAATGAGCTGGAGATGTGACGGGTAACCTTTGACCTGTGAAAGAACAGAATGAACTGCAGTCATCTACACAAGATGAAATAAAGCGCTGTCTTAAATGCTGCAATAAAAAGATTAGGATCATACGTACAGTCTCCATTACTTGAAGAAAGGCAGGCTCTGTGCGTTGTAGTCAGATAAAACCTGATTGGAATCTCAAAAATGGTTAAGATGAAGAACTTCTAAAACTGTTAAGTGAAAACTAGCTATGTTTGTCAGCCGTGAGCGTCTTGGCAAGTATTGTCAAAATGTTAAGTGTTTTCCATGACTGTCATGGATACAGGCAACAACTCATATTTTATACTGAGAGGGTTTGGAGTATGAAGATGAAAATGACTTTGAAGGCAACACATTTCTATCTGTCACAGCTGCACCAGTCTAGAGCGTGCATGAGGGAATAATGAACTGTGGAGGTGCTGGGAGAGGAGGATATACTGTATGTGGATGTCCTGACACAAGGGTGGAGGTGGAGGTGGTTCAGTCCAGATGAGAGTGCCAGAGGTTGGGGGGGGGGGGGGTTGAGAGTGCTGAGATAAGTGCATTGTTTGTTAGTATTTGTCAGGCTGTATGGACTGGAGCTACTCGTAAAACCAGTGCTTGAAACCGATTGGCGAGTTGTATTTTTGATGAGGTTTCCTTTGCCAGAGGAAGAAGGCAGAAGGCCATGGGTTGGGGCTGTCCTTTTACAGAAGGGAGCATTAGGCTGTCTGGGTCAGTGGTTCTCAATTTTTTTCCCCACATCATGGACCCCTAAACTGACACAAATTAGACCACGGACCCCCATTTGATCACATTTTGTCTCCGGTTCCCCCATACAATACAATTTTTGCTTTTAGATGTTTTATTACAGATAGTGTATGAAACCCATGACCAAAATAATCATATAGATTCTGTCATCATTCCCTTTGAGAACACTTTGAGAACCACTGGTCTGGGTGGCAGTAGTAGTTTTTGTGGGAAGATCTGGAGTTGGCAGAGTGGTTGGAAAAGTCTGGAATGGAGAGAGGCTGGCTGTCACCATGCAGAATTGTTAATTAGTCCTGCACTGCAACATCTAATTACACTATATACAATGTAAACAAAAATAAATTAGATCAAACACAGGAAAGGCCAGGTCGTATTTCTGTGATGTAAATGTGTCCCAGGGATGAACTCACCAGACTTGATGGTTGATAAGATGTTCAGATCTTCTCTTACAGTTGAACCGGAATGGAATGCTTTTGTAATGCTTTTGTAACGCTATCTGAACGGTCTGGAATGCAACTAGTTTGACAAAGTTGGGCACAAGAGGTCAACTTGTGGTTACGCGGTCTCTTTTGTGGGTTCAATGCACACTTGTTCGGAGGGGAGAAAGAAGGAAAGAAAGAAAGACGTGGTTCAGCCAAGTGACCTTCGTCAGGGCAGTGTGTTGTAAGTAGAAATCAGTATACCCAAAAACCAGACTAACTATTTCAATTACATTTCATTTTTGCATGCATTTCAATCACGTAAGTTCAATGTAAAATGTCTTAAAGTTCCTTAAAGTCTACACGATTAGTTTATATTCAGTTTATAGTAACCGTATTTACATAATTATTTGAACAAATAAACTTTTGATTTGATATATTTCAGTTACATTTTATTCAAAACTCTTAACTCTTTTTAAAACTTTTATTCACAAACGTTGTTGCACACCTACCGTACACTTTGACTGTACACTCCCTAATATATTCATATTTAAAAATAGCCACTTTACTACATTGTATATAGCACAGTCACCACATTGTATATAGCAATCACTGTAAAAAGAGTATTTTTACAAAGTATTTTTTACAAAGTATTCTTGCCTTGACTATGTGTAACCTTCTTTCTCCTTTTTTATTTTTCTCTATATGTGTGTACTTGTGTACTCTGTGTGTACTTGAGAGCAAAGCTAACCGGAGCCCAATTCCTTGTATGTGTTTGCATACTTGGCCAATAAAGCTGATTCTGATTCTGAAAATTTTGCTTCAGGTTTACCAGGGCCGCAAATCCTTTTTTTGAGTTCTCGATCGTACTTCTGTCAATCATAGCTTTTCAAAAGCATTTTTTTCTAAACAGTCAGAATGTATAAATAATATGACTGCCAGATCAGCAGGATCCTCAATGATGTAGTCAAGACCACATCAACTGAAACCAAATCAGAATCAAGACTGGTGCAAGTTAAGACTTTGCTGGGATCAAAACATCAATACATTGCAAATCTTTTAAAATTGTGATGTTAACGATATAGGTGCAGGCGTGAATATGATATTAATGCTTACTATCCTATTAATATATGAAATTAGGCATTCAAATACTTTATCAGCTGAATGTATTTCCACTTTTAGAGTTCTGTGGCCTTTTCTATGCATGTCGGCCAGTTGAGTAACTTGTGTATTGAGTTATTAATACTAATAGAAAATATATACTATAGCCTACTAATATATAAATATTATTATACTTCTGTTATTATTGTCCAACTGCCACAGAAAAAATGCGAGTGAGCAAGGACAACCAAACTTATTGGCTGTGACCTTTCATTTACATGGTAGTCTCTCAATCTGCTGTCACAATTTAAGAGCAATCTAGGCCATATAATATAACATTCTTTCTGAGAGTTAGTGACTTAGCCTACATCAATGAATTAAATGCCATAGATTAAAAAAATATTAAGTGAACCTGTTATTATAGGGTGAAGTATTTTGAGAATGCAGCAGGTAATTTGGCTGGTAATTGGACCTACATACATTACATACATTGGATTCCAATTTTCTAAAGTGACACTGGCCTATCTGGTCTTTTGAGTGATGAGTTGGTCAATAATTAAAGGCTTAAACTGAGGCCTGAAGGAATGTCTGTTTTACATTTCCAGAAATGCGAGAAATGTGAAGACTGAAGTTTTACAATTGAACTGCGGTCTAACATGAGTTCCAGAGTCATATCAAAGACAATGGTATATCAAAGCAAGACACTTCAACTTCAACTCACTTCCTGTATCTGTGCCACGTCCACTTAGGAGACTAGTCAGCCAATGAAGTTTCATACCATTGACAGACAGCCAATCACAAACTGATGACCACGCCCATTTAGGAGACCAGAAGAGTACAAATTCATATTATTGGTGAAGCCTGGAGTGGGGCATCTTTATCTATTAAACGTCTCTGGTCATATCCCTTGTATTCATGGTGTAGCCCACAACTACAGGGATAGTTTCAGATATCAAAGTCACAATTTACCACGCTGAATTTGAAGTTAAACATGAGAGGTTTAAGCATTTGTGCTCAAATTATTGTTTTTATTGACAATTTTGATACAACATGCATCACAAAATAAACCTTTCCAATATTTCTCAAACTGTACATGGAGAAGTACTAGGTAAAAATGCCAATGTACATTTGCACATGCTTATATGATTGGAGAAATCAAAACTATTACTCTTAATTATTACATATTATGAATACATAATACCAATACTTATTCAAACATCGCCTCCAATCATTAGAAGCGGTGTCTGCAGCTTTGCAAGATCTATAGAGATTTAATCTGGAACCTCACAGGAGGACAATATTTACTGCGGCAAAATCTTACAAAGATACTGCCGATTCAAAAATAAAACAAGAGGTTTATGACCAGGTCAAGAAGGTTTTCTGCTCAGTGACCACAGTGGCTCATGGTTACTTTCATTGTTTGACCAGCACATATGATTTTAGAACAGAGAAAGACCCTCTTAATGATTATTGGCGACCTTCCAACATTACTGATATCATATCCAAACCTACCAGGCACAGCCAAAATTGACCAGCAGTTGGCTGGTGGTTGGTTTTCCCACCCTGCTGGTGAACACAGTTTGAGCACTGTGATGGTACAATTCATCTGTGCATCCTGTAGATGGCAAGATTTGGCTATGATGAGGTGGTTTCTTTACAAAAAGTGCACTGCTAGCATGAACGCTTATTTACAACAGCTTAAATATCAAACACCAACGGGATTTCTCTCCAGTTTCAGGAAAACTTGACACGTTAAAAGAGAAAACAACAACAACAAGAACAACAACACACATACCCTCTTAGCCATTAAATACAACTACAATCAAGACTTTTTCCCTGATTAGGTGGCTCAATAATAAACGTCTTTTTGACTTTCAGGAGTTTATACATTTCTGAATATGAGGATGGGCACAATGCAATGTTCATACACTGGGCCCAAGTCTCTCATGACGCTAAGTTCTTTGTTGTTTTACGATCCTTCTGTAGTACATTCTACTGGTTTTCTTTGTTGTTGTACCATCCTTCTGTAGTACATTCTACTGGTTTTCTTTGTTGTTGTACCATCCTTCTGTAGTACATTCTACTGGTTTTCTATTCCATACATCTGATTTATTTTCTCCTGGTACATCTTCACAACAACCGGCCTCCTCAGCTTCATGGTGGGTCCTGCAAAGGCAGAGAAGGAAAAAAGTGGTTAATTCAATCAATCGTATTCTAAAAAGTTCAAATGTTCTTTCTGCTGGGTGGGGAAAACAACAGCTCCACATTTGAGCTACTGTATACAGCAGTGTTGGGGTAACTCATTATAAAAGTAACATATTACATGTAATATATTACTTTTAGCAGTAACTCAGTAATATAACTTATTAGCAATAGGATTTAAGTAGTATTATACCAGTTACTTTTTAAAGTAACTCAAGTTACAAATTGAGTATTTTTTTTTTAAATCAAAGCACGTATTTAAAATAAATTCCTAATCAAACTGTGTTTTTATGCAAATAACCACTATAGATGACAATAATAAAGGAAAAGGATAACATTTAGAATTTTGGATTGTTTACACTAACTTCAAGACGGTTTAAATTATTTTTTGGGATGTTCCGGGGTGGCAATGTCATTCTGCTGCTGCTGTTATTACAGTGAAAGTAATGCAAAAGTAGTGTAATAAGTAACGAGTTACTCTACACACAGTAATATTGTAAAGTAACGTATTACTTTCAAATGAAAGTAACTAGTAATATGTAGTATATCACATTTTGAAAGTAACTTGCCCAACACTGGTATACAGACGCTTGGGATCAAATGTCCAACAGCAAGAGATTCAGTTGTGCTTTTCACACTGCACGTAGCCCCAGGCTAAAGCAGCTGTTAGCCTGGGGCAAGAATGCTTCCAATTCCAAAGTGGGCTGACCCCAGACTTTAGCCCAGGGCTAGCTGGCCCTGCTCCGCAGCAGGGTTAACCCTGACTTTAGTTTTCAGGGTTACCTAAGGTCAGCCCTGGGCTAAGATTATGCAGTGTGACAAGCCCTAATCATTGGCGGGTGATGAAAACGAGTGTCAGACAAGCAGGAATGTTGCCTGACGTGCAGCAGCGCGGTCACAAGCTCAAAATAAGTGCCGAACAGCCAGGAATGTTGCCCGGCATGCAGCACTGTCGCAATACAAAGCCGTGTCTGATGTACGTTAAATATTTACTAGTAATCATTTCGTCCATTATAAACATTTGTTATTGTTTCAATACCAACTGAAACAGCGACATCCTCTCCGGTGACTCAGATGGTATTTTATGGTTTTATTTAATTTGATGGCAGGCTGTTTTATTTGCTTGTGTTTGAAATGTTTTAAGTCTTGTGGTTTATTTGAACCTTTGTCTCTCTCTCTCTCTCTCTCTCTCTCTCTCTCTCTCTCTCTCTCTCTCTGTCTGTTTTAAGTGAGCTTGCAAAAAAAAGTGAACTGAACCGACTCACCCAGTTCTCCTCCAGTTATCGAGAAGTCCTGATCCAGGATGACGAACTTTTGGATCTTCTGGGCGTTGGAGGTCGCTCTGGCGTTGACGCGCTCCATGCCTTCCTGAATGGCTTTGTGGATTGGTGAGTCCTTATTGGCTACTATCTCCGAGACCTTGGTCGCCGCGACGCCATGCTGCTGGCAGAATTCCACGGCCTCGGGGCTCAGCTCGTCCGTGGGCTCGCCGTTGTTATCCACAACACACTATGGAAAGAGAGAAGGGTCATTATAAGCTATAGCTGCTGACTTATTTAGTAGTTGTGGCGACACACAGGTGCAAAAGTGCAGCTACTTTGAGAGTGAGCAGCATGGAGAGGAACTTGAGCTTGTCTCCGAGCAGCATGGCGTTGCTGATGATGGCCGTCTCTGCCTTCACGGCGTCCTCGAGGGGGACCGGGGGGATGTTCTCTCCACCGGCTGTGATGATGAGCTCTGTCCAAAAGACAACAACTTTCAAACTCAGAGCTTCAACTCATCACATTGTATTTTCACTTGTCATTTATGCATTTTGTTTTTCCATATTCCGCCTCGCTGCGGTTCAGTTTCTGGCGGCTTTTTTGGTTGTTTTTTGGTTTCTTGAAGTGCGATTCTTGGGGCATTTTAGGTAAACTGCACAATCTAGATTTTTTCTTCTTCTTCCATTTGTCAGGCTACAAACACACGCGGAGACTCCCGAGCACAGCCTACCCTTGATCCTTCCTGTGATGAACAGGAAGTTGTACTGGTCGTGTCTCCCCACGTCCCCGGAGCGCAGCCAGCCGTCTTGGTCCAGAGCCTCTTCTGTTTTCTCAGGCTGGTTCAGGTAGCCCATGAAGACATGTCGTCCCCAGAAACAGATCTCTCCGTTCCCGTCCTTGTCGGGATTGTCCAGCTTTGTCTTGCAGCCTGCCATCACCTTTCCACAGCTAGGCAGACAAAAGACAAAAGTCAGTAACGTGTCCAGTAAGAGTGTTTCAAATGGCAGCGAGGGATGACTCTGTGGAACTCCGTAAACTGCACAGAACACACTCATCTATAAACATACACTTGGTCAGTCTGTGATCGTTTATACTAAAGAATACCAAATTGGCAAGAGAGGCAACAGATCTGATGTTGGTGTGTCCGCTTTTCTCTGGATGGAGCGCCCGATCGTTGCTATTTGTACAATTTTACTTGATTCACAAGTGCACATTCCAGACACCAGTGTGTAAATGGGGTGAATCACCAGGATCTCTCCACTAGGGACGCTCTTCTCTACTGCACTATTGCATTCTCCAACTTTTTCACGTCAAGGACTGACACAAATTAGACCACGGACCCCCATTTTGTCCCAGGGTCCACCCTGTTGCGCCCTTTGGCACCAAATAGTTCAGTGTGTTCACATGATTTATTCAAATCCTTATCCCCCCCACCAATACAATAAAGAGTGATTGTTTTTTCAATGAATGTCAAAATATTGTTCATTAAAGTATTGTCATCCACATGTTTATGAAGTTTTCATATTAAATATTAAGAAACAAAGTCAAGACAAGGGTATTTTTGTGGCTCTCCTGTAAAGTTGGTCCAAAATCACTTACGCCCATCTACTGTAGTTCTTCTCAGCCCTCAATATGTAGACTCCAAGTTCTACGAAGGGTTTCATTTCAAGACACAACATTTGTTCAGTCAAGTGACCTTTGTGTCTTGAAACTAAACCCTTGTAAGTGAAGACAGTGTGCGGGAATCTACAGATTTGAACTTCTTTCTTTAACTTGATCTTTCTCCTCCGATGCACATGCACGCACACACACATACGATAATTGTCTTCATCGTTTTAGAAAACATCCACATTTAACGACACACGACATGAATCGGCGGCAGACTGCCAGCACACATAATCGGGGCATGTCCCACAATGCTTTGCATGCGGCTGACCTCATGATGCGGTAGCTGTTGCCCGTGGAGATGGTGTGCGGGGCGGAGCTCTCGCTCATGCCGTAGAGCTCCAGCAGAGGCATGTTCAGGCTCATGAAGTACTCCAGGGTCTCCTTGGTGATGGGGGCGGCGCCCGTGTAGCAGCCCCTGCAGCGGTCCAGGCCCATCGCGGCACGGACTTTCTTGAAGACCAGATTGTTGGCCAGCATGAAGCCCCAGGGCACAGCGTGCTCCCTGTCACGCACAACACACACACACACACACCCGGCCGGGGGATGAGATTTCTGACACTGATATTGGCAATGGAATTTAAATTGTTCAACAACAAAAAAACTTCAAAATCTAGCAATGGCGCCGTCATTGATAAGATCATTGATGAGATCAGGGAGGAGCAGCATGCCAATGGCTGAGGAATTCTACTCAAAACAGGAGTAATGAATTACCTACTAACATGGTAATTACTCCGGTTACCATTTGTTTTGAGCAGTGAAGGTCAGGGTAACAGCTGAAGATAGCGAATGATTCAATAGGTCATTTGGACATGCTGCACATGCTGAGTATTATATAGTAATTACACGGCACATTGCCCACACAGACTGTAATAATCACACAGTAATTGTAATAGGCACAGTATAACACTGCACTGTATGGATGAAATTGTTAATTTATGCAATTATGCAAATGTGTTGTTGTTGTTTTTTCCGAATTCTGCCCAAGATCTTTGCTGCCGACTCACTGGTTCATGGCACTGTAGTTGTACTGCAGTCCGATGGACTTCGCCCAGTCTGCCACTCTCTTCCTCATTGGAGATGACTTGGCACCTATAGCTTTCATCTTCTCCTGCATCTTCTCCCACACGCGTGGAACGCCCAGGAAAGCAGTTGGCCGCACTTCTTTCAAAGTTGTCCCCAAGGAACCCTGGGAAATTTGAGTTATATAGTACAGTAGGTTGAGTATCCAATTGTGTACTGTGTAGTAAGCATTTATCAATACACAGGATATGATGGTACTATTCCTTGTGCCATAATCCCAGATAAGCATCCATAAAGAGGCCCAATCCAGAGTTTAACAGAATGATAAATTACCACACAAATGAGTAGGTCTACCATAGAAAACGTCAGACTATACCATCGTAAATCTATAAGACATGCAGCAACATTGACCAGCTACCTACTGTAGCTTTCAACGTGAGTGTCGGCAAGTCATTGGTTCGGTGAAGCAAGGCGTAAAGTGTGTAGAAGGCATCCTGACCTTGAGGGCATCTGGCTCAGCAAAGTGGGTGGTCCCTGCAAACTTCATGCAGAGCCACATGTCGTAGATCTGGGCGGCCACGTGGCTGAGCGGCAGGTAACTGACCACCACTTCCTCGCCGTAGACCAATTCTGTCATGACACCCGCCGCATTGGCCGTCCAGGTGATCTGCACGTTAAAGAGTAGGAGACGAGTCATCAGAAATTAGACAAAATGTAGGATGAATTTTGTAATGCAATATTCCTAGCCCGGCTTTCCATCTACCTGCCTGATAGAATGCAATTTATTAACCTGAAGCATCTATTATAGCACTCCCTGCCTATCACGAGTGGAGTTCCGCAAGTATTTGTCCTGGGGTGTACTCTGATTCCCATTTATGTAACGGCACACTCCATTGGAAGCTGTTAAAAAACGCTTATGATGCAATCTCCGATTGGCCCGAAATGACTCCCTCCATAATCTTAAATCATGGTTTAGATAAAGGTGTATAGAATAGAATGCCATAAAAAGAGATACTGAATCTTGGTGGTTTTTATCTCAAAATCATCCATCAAGGATGATTGATGGCAGACTGCATTACATACATTTTTTCTGAAACCTGCTCTTTCTTCATTGTGCAATAGATACTGCCACACTCTATAACTAGCCTTTACTGTTCTGTCATATATATCACTCTATACTCTATAACCAGCAATTACTGTTCTGTCATATATCACTCTATAACCAGCATTTACTGTTCTGTCATATATATCACTCTATAACCAGCATTTACTGTTCTGTCATATATCACTCTATAACCAGCATTTACTGTTCTGTCATATATATCACTCTATAACCAGCATTTACTGTTCTGTCATATATATCACTCTATACTCTATAACCAGCATTTACTGTTCTGTCATATATATCACTCTATAACCAGCCTTTACTGTTCTGTCATATATATCACTCTATACTCTATAACCAGCATTTACTGTTCTGTCATATATATCACTCTATACTCTATAACCAGCATTTACTGTTCTGTCATATATATCACTCTATACTCTATAACCAGCATTTACTGTTCTGTCATATATCACTCTATACTCTATAACCAGCCTTTACTGTTCTGTCATAATTATCACTCTATACTCTATAACCAGCATTTACTGTTCTGTCATATATATCACTCTATACTCTATAACTAGCCTTTACTGTTCTGTCATATATATCACTCTATACTCTATAACCAGCATTTACTGTTCTGTCATATATATCACTCTATAACCAGCCTTTACTGTTCTGTCATATATATCACTCTATACTCTATAACCAGCATTTACTGTTCTGTCATATATATCACTCTATAACCAGCCTTTACTGTTCTGTCATATATATCACTCTATACTCTATAACCAGCATTTACTGTTCTGTCATATATATCACTCTATAACTAGCCTTTACTGTTCTGTCATATATATCACTCTATACTCTATAACCAGCATTTACTGTTCTGTCATATATATCACTCTATACTCTATAACCAGCCTTTACTGTTCTGTCATATATATCACTCTATACTCTATAACCAGCATTTACTGTTCTGTCATATATATCACTCTATAACCAGCCTTTACTGTTCTGTCATATATATCACTCTATACTCTATAACCAGCATTTACTGTTCTGTCATATATATCACTCTATAACTAGCCTTTACTGTTCTGTCATATATATCACTCTATACTCTATAACCAGCATTTACTGTTCTGTCATATATATCACTCTATAACCAGCCTTTACTGTTCTGTCATATATATCACTCTATACTCTATAACCAGCATTTACTGTTCTGTCATATATATCACTCTATACTCTATAACTAGCCTTTACTGTTCTGTCATATATATCACTCTATACCCTATAACCAGCATTTACTGTTCTGTCATATATCACTCTTACCAGCCTTTACTGTTCTGTCATATATCACTCTATACTCTATAACCAGCATTTACTGTTCTGTCATATATCACTCTATACTCTATAACCAGTCTTTACTGTTCTGTCATATATCACTCTATACTCTATAACCAGCCTTTACTGTTCTGTCATATATCACTCTATAGCCTGTACTGTTCTGTCATATATCACTCTATACTCTATAACCAGCCTTTACTGTTCTGTCATATATCACTCTATACTCTATAACCAGCATTTACTGTTCTGTCATATATCACTCTATACTCTATAACCAGCCTTTACTGTTCTGTCATATATCACTCTATACTCTATAACCAGCATTTACTGTTCTGTCATATATCACTCTATACTCTATAACCAGTCTTTACTGTTCTGTCATATATCACTCTATACTCTATAAGCAGCATTTACTGTTCTGTCATATATCACTCTATAGCCAGCCTGTACTGTTCTGTCATATATCACTCTATAGCCAGCCTGTACTGTTGTGTCATATATCACTCTATACTCTATAACCAGCATTTACTGTTCTGTCATATATCACTCTATACTCTATAACCAGTCTTTACTGTTCTGTCATATATCACTCTATACTCTATAACCAGCCTTTACTGTTCTGTCATACATCACTCTATACTCTATAACCAGTCTTTACTGTTCTGTCATATATCACTCTATACTCTATAACCAGCCTTTACTGTTCTGTCATATATCACTCTATACTCTATAACCAGTCTTTACTGTTCTGTCATATATCACTCTATACTCTATAACCAGCATTTACTGTTCTGTCATATATCACTCTATACTCTATAACCAGCATTTACTGTTCTGTCATATATCACTCTATACTCTATAACCAGTCTTTACTGTTCTGTCATATATCACTCTATACTCTATAACCAGCCTTTACTGTTCTGTCATATATCACTCTATAGCCTGTACTGTTCTGTCATATATCACTCTATACTCTATAACCAGCCTTTACTGTTCTGTCATATATCACTCTATACTCTATAACCAGCATTTACTGTTCTGTCATATATCACTCTATACTCTATAACCAGCCTTTACTGTTCTGTCATATATCACTCTATACTCTATAACCAGCATTTACTGTTCTGTCATATATCACTCTATACTCTATAACCAGTCTTTACTGTTCTGTCATATATCACTCTATACTCTATAAGCAGCATTTACTGTTCTGTCATATATCACTCTATAGCCAGCCTGTACTGTTCTGTCATATATCACTCTATAGCCAGCCTGTACTGTTGTGTCATATATCACTCTATACTCTATAACCAGCATTTACTGTTCTGTCATATATCACTCTATACTCTATAACCAGTCTTTACTGTTCTGTCATATATCACTCTATACTCTATAACCAGCCTTTACTGTTCTGTCATACATCACTCTATACTCTATAACCAGTCTTTACTGTTCTGTCATATATCACTCTATACTCTATAACCAGCCTTTACTGTTCTGTCATATATCACTCTATACTCTATAACCAGTCTTTACTGTTCTGTCATATATCACTCTATACTCTATAACCAGCCTTTACTGTTCTGTCATATATCACTCTATACTCTATAACCAGTCTTTACTGTTCTGTCATATATCACTCTATACTCTATAACCAGCCTTTACTGTTCTGTCATATATCACTCTATAGCCTGTACTGTTCTGTCATATATCACTCTATACTCTATAACCAGTCTTTACTGTTCTGTCATATATCACTCTATACTCTATAACCAGCCTTTACTGTTCTGTCATATATCACTCTATACTCTATAACCAGCATGTACTGTTCTGTCATATATCACTCTATACTCTATAACCAGCCTGTACTGTTCTGTCATATATCACTCTATACTCTATAACCAGCCTGTACTGTTCTGTCATATATCAGTTGTCCTCTTACTTCTTGCACCAACTCCTAATAATCTCTTAATAACTCTTAATACTACCTTATCTGCTTAATATAATGTAATGTAATGTAATGGATGAAATCCCAACCTCTGCTACCTCCAAAGGGCCTTGCTGCCCCGCCTGACTTGCCTGGCTAGATAAAGTTTAAATGAAAGGATACATTTTCAAGTCTATACAATGAAAGTTGCGGATGGAAAAGTATTGAACGCAGGCCCGGTTACACACATTGTCGTGGCTCAACATGACTCCTTTAGGGGTGCCGGTGGTTCCAGAGGTGTAGATGAGAGTGCAGCACTCATTGGCCCGAAGACTGCCAATCACCATGTCCAGCCGCTCATCAGGCACTTCCTCTCCCAGCTTCATGAACTCTGCCCACTACAGAGACACAGGGATTCAATGACTTATTACTTCATCACTTACTAAACCGTGTCTAAGTATATACTGTGTTATAGCCTGGTTGCACATCTACTATCACAGATCTACGCACTTTGAAAATAAATAGAGGCAAAGTGACCGCCTACTTCCTGCTTCAGCACTGTACCAGAGATTTTCATCCGCCATTTATTTTCCCTTAGACGTTTCGTAAAATGCTTGTAAAAAATAGTTTTACTTGTTCAAACCAAACGGTTCAGCTATATTTAGAAACAGGGGAGACGTAACATTTCACGCATGACCAAAACGTTAAAACAAATTGTGGATTAAAAGAAAATATTTTTTCGATGTAGTTTTTTAAGTTTGGGTCTGAATGAAATGTTCTATGGTCTCTCCTGATTCTAAATATAGCTGAACCGTTTGGTTTGACCAAGTAAAACTATTTTTATCAGCATTCTACGAAAATATCTATGCGAAAATAAATGGCGGATAAAAATCTCTGGTACAGTGCTGAAGCAGGAAGGAGGCGGTCACTTTGCCTCTCTATGACACCTGATGTTGCATGAAAAAGATAATGTGCTGCGTGATCAAGGTTATCGCATTGGGAACATACTGTGTAGAGGTTTGGTAACTTTGTCTGGAGCTCGTCTTTATATTGGACGATGGCTTTCAGATGAGGTAGCTGATCTTTAATCTGTGGGGTCAAAGGACAAATTCCATGAGAATAGATTCACACACTGCAAGTGAGTCAGTGCAACATGCAGTCAAGTCAGTAATCAGCTGTGCTGGTCTTGATCATAATGTTCAGATAAGACATGTGAAGGATGATTCCATGAACCAAAAAAAAAGGAGACTAGTAACTACTAACTAGTAACTACTACTACTACTACTACTACTACTACTACTACTACTACTACTACTACTAGTAACTGGTCAGGAGCGTGACTCCTGACCAGTGTTGGGCAAGTTACTTTCAAAATGCAATACACTACATATTACTAGTAACTTTCATTTGAAAGTAATATGTTACTTTACAACATTACTGTTTGTGTAGAGTAACACATTACTTATTACACTACTTTTGCATTACTTTCACCGTAATAACAGCAGTAGCAGAATGACATTGCCGCGCCGGAGCATCACTATTTTTTAACTCAATTTGTAACTTGTGTTACTTGACAGAGTAACTGCTATAATATTACTGACATAATAATAATAATAATAATGATTGGATTTATATAGCGCCTTTCCAAGGCTCAAAGCGCTTACACAGAATCATTATTCGTTCACACCATTCGTACCGGTGGTTCAGAAGCGTGGCAGCCACACATTGGCGCTCAACGGCCCCTCCGAACCACCATCATTCATGTCTACATTCATACCAATCATACCAATCATACCATTCATGTCTTACATTCATACCAATCATACCAATCATATTGGTAATAAGTTATATTACTGAGTTACTGCTAAAAGTAATATATTACATGTAATATATTACTTTTGTAATGAGTTAGCCCCAACACTGCATGTCAGTAATCAGCGCCGCTGGTCTTGACATGATGTTCAGATAAGACATGTGAAGGATGGAGACTAGTACTAGAGCGTGACCCCTGACCTGTAGGATTTTGACGAGCTGTTTGTGGTTCTCCACCACCAGGACGTTGGCCTCGCAGTTGGCAGCCACATACTGACATGCCTCGGGGGAGTTGGTGGTGTAGATGCCGGCTGCCAAGCCGCTATTGACACAAATCAAATGTTGGGATATAATGATATAATGCAAGGTTTTGAATCTGTACAGCTGCCAGCACTTTACTCACCTGCCAAGAGATTGCAATGTAACACTCTTTGGTTAATAATTACACAGTGTCGACTGTCTTAGTCATAATGGACACGGCTTTATTGTGATTAAAACATGAAATTATGAATGTATTATTGGGGAGGGGAACATATATATTTTATTTGCTCTATTACTTTCTGTCTTATTTATTTACATATATATATTTTAATTGTTCCATTACTTTCTGTCTTATTTATTTACCTGTCAATTAATGCCCTGGTATATCTACATGTTATATTATTGACAGTTGATGTTGATGTTCACATACAAACTTGTGTAAAATAAAACTAACATTTGTCACACACAAAAATGACTAGATAGTGTTCTGTTTTTAGAGAGGTGCACTGCTGATTGCCAACCTGCTGACATCCCTGAAGAGTGGATTACACGTGTTATCTAGAATCTACTTAGCATAAAGCATGATTTGAACAACATCTTAGTTAATTGGCATAAATGGATCTCCATCGTTAATTGGAGTTTTTGAATAAGAGCATCCACAGGTTTCGTGTCATTCATTTATCGGAGGAAGACAGCTGGACGCCCAATAACACTGACACATTTTCGCTGACTCCCTAGGCCTTATAGTTTCTAAAAGAGGAAATGTCAAGCCTGTAGCCACTTCCTGTAGTGGTAGTATACAAAGAGAGAGAAGTGTGCCGTGTCAGAATAAATAATAGTGAACAGTGAACTGTAAAATCCCGCAAGGAATCTTATCGAATCAATGACACTTTGCCCAAATGTAACCTTACCCAGCCAGTATGCAGCCGATGTCTGAGATAAACCATTCGGGAGAGTTGAATCCCAGTATGCCGACCCCATGGTAACGCTCCAGCCCCAACTAAAAAAAAGAGGACATGCACTTCTTTAGAATAATATGAAACTTTAATGAGACACACACAGTGCCTCATTTACTTTTGACCTACATCACACCACGCCTCGAGGGCCACCCCGACTTCACGGGACATGGACTTGGCAGTGAAACGGGAGCTGTAACACAAGCTTGAGAATTTCACACGCCCAAGTGTTGGCTTTCAGCGAGCCCATTCTCATCCCACGGAGGAGATTAGAATCGAGGGAGGAGGAGGTTTTGTCGTAGTATGTAAACAGCCGCTGGCAATTCCCATGTGCTATGAATTACAGTCGCCTATATGTGGAGAGTTTCTTACATCAAAATGCACCTGTGCATATGAATTCCCCTAATGAACCAATAATTGCTTCATTCGGATTGTAACTGTAGAATATGTCCTATTTCTATTGCGATATAGTTTGCGTAGAGTGACAAGTGTGTACGCTGTGCATGCATAACGAGGGAACAAGAGTAAACAAAAGATAAAACGGGTGAACTAACCTTGAGAAAACTCTTGGCGGCTGCTCGGCACTGCTCGTAGTATTGCCTCCAGGTCACGGTGACCCACTGGCCCTCCTGCTTGGAGGCCAAGGCCGGCTGATCTCCAGAGGTCTCCACCGCCTCCAGGAACATCTGATGGACGGTGGCGGGAGTCTCCGACCCCGGGCCGGAACCCTCCATCCTCAGCTTGACCGCCTTGTCTCTGGTGGTGCTCCATAGGTGGTCGGCGGGGGCCAGCGTCGTCGTCGCCAAAGGAACCGCCTTGGGCTCTGGTGTCCGAGGACAACACGGGCAGTTGCATTTACCCGCCATTAGTGACAGCGTTCAAAGCTCAGAGGAGTCACCGCACGCAAAAACACCAGGACACATTAAGTGGAGACAGTCAGAGGTTGAGTCAGGTGAGGTGTGAGAGGTATGAAGCTGCAGACATGATCTATCTGTGTGTACTCAGGCTGGCTATATCTCTCCGAGAGCAACAGGCTTTGCAGGTTATGGAGAGAATAGGGGAGGGGGCTGGATGCGTGCCGTTTCAGGTTACCTGAAGCAGAACTGGAAGCTCTGGAATTTCCCTGGCTACCTACCAATCGAGTTTGCTCAGAGGAACTCGCTATAGTTCCGATTCAATCTAGAGGGAGATCTGGAGCGTGAAAGTGCAGATTAGTGTGGTATTTGTTGTCAAAAAACATCCATTATGAAATATATTGTTATATATTGCTTTATTTTGTGAAGCTTTTCTGGCATCAGCCTGCATTGCAACGACCTTTGCTGTGTCCCTGCTCACACCTGTCCTGCACATACATTCTTGATACTATTGCACTTTACAAAACTCACTAAATGTAAACCCAATGCCTCACATTGGCTAAATGGGTTCACTTGGGCCTTAAGTGAGCATGCAGAGTGTGAGAAGTGTAGCATTGAGCTGCTTTGAGTAGATCTCTCTTGCACTACTTTAAGCATGTGGTGGTCCAACTCCAAAAAGCTAACTTGGACCCCACAATTTTATATACCGTAGTTTATATATATTTTATAGAGACCTACTGTAATTAGACACATTTCCAAACTTCCTTTTTGATCTAAAGTCACAGCACAGCACGGTTGAGCCCTGAGCAACATAACTGACCTGTTTCCCCCCCACAGTCTATTATTACTTACTTATAAAGTGGCTTCTTGTAACGATTCTTAAATTCGTTGTCTTTTTTCATTCAGTCTTTGTTTTTATTGACACGTTTACGTACTCTTGTTTTATCTTTGCAAAGTGCCTTGTAAATGTTGTTTTTGTATACTGAATAGCACTGGCCTGTTCTTGCACGTCAAGTACATTGTATTCTGAGTTTTCCATAGAAGATAAAAACTCGGGCCCCTCATAGCTACTAATGCAATTAACAAACCAACAAGACAAAAAAAATGCTTTATCCGTCCATTATGAAGATTCTTCACTTTTATTGGCATTTCCCCCCCAAATCCAAATCAGTTATCTCTCCTCAGATCACATTTCAGACTCTTACCTGATGAAAGTTCTCCAGAAGGTCCCTCCAGTCCGGGGGATGTGGGAGGCTTGGTTGTCTCAGTGTTGCCGGACGGGGCTGCAATCTCTGTCAGCTCACAATTCTGTGTTACTCCATCTCCAACGGTCTCTGACCCAATGTGTGGGTCAGAGAGAACATCCTCGTCTTTTCCGTTGACGAGGATGTCGGAGTGGGTCTCAATCTGTAGGGGTTTGGAGTCTAGCAGAGTCTTTGCCTTTTGGGTAAGGATGCTGTAATTGAGAGGGCATGGATGAAAGCTAATATCCAATCATGTAAAAAATGTTCTACAGTCACATGGTCCTTGGTTAAAGCGACGGCTCTTTTACTTTGCGATGTGCATCCTCGTACATACCTCTCAGTATGATCACCATCCATGCCGGAGAGCCCATTGCTGATGACAGAATCCACTTGCTCAGACATCTTGTATTAGCTTGAAAAGAGGGGGAAAAACGTGCTATATTAGAGGGATGCTAAGTGAAGTTAGCATAAAAATGGTTTCTTTCTTCCACCAGAGTCTCTTCACACAGATCAGATTTTCTACAACTATTATGAAACAGCACTGCTGTGGTCATTTATATGACCCAGACATTCACAAAGGTCATTGCAACAGGCAACAAGCCAGTGTCAATAGCCACCAAAGCTAATAGCCGCAGTACGACAGTGCTCTAAATGTTGAAACGGTGAACTTTATGCCAGAATGTGTTGGGCCATCTGCCGGGCTATTTAAATCCACTTGCCTCAGACACTGAGAACTTTTCACAAAGACCATCACACTAAGAAACAGAAAATGATGCGGTGATAAATCAGTATTCGTTGTATTCTATTTCATGGCTTTTTCAGAAGTCATTAAATACTGTCAAGACAGCAACGAAAATGCCTGAAATCTCCAGCTTTCTCAACCCAGTGGTCTTGTGTCTATGCTGCAGGCAGTGAAATCATGCCATCTAGTGTGGCTATCTGGCAACTGTGGAAACAATTCAGATCATTGTTTCCATGAGCCTTTCAACCCCAAGCTGTGCCACAAGCAGCCAAAGCAACAAATTATGAATTTACAACAAACAAATGACACTCATAACTAGTGTAATGATGAGAAACCCTGCTTCAATAAAAGGTAAAAAAAAATCTGGTAACTTAATCAGACTGTCAATCTGACCTCTGGAATATATCTTTGCTCCAGATTTCTCTGGGGCAAAGTTCATCCTAATTACAAAACTACAGTGTGGCAACATGATGCGCTGGAGGCAAAGTCTTTGCACAGGATTATACCCTTCACCATGAAAACATACATTTCACTCTCATTCACGATTTAGTTTCACGTTTTAATATCACCCAGAAATATTACCTTTAAAAAGAACGAGAAAATCAATGCTTCCAGTCCTCCAAATGGTCCCAGAGAACAGAAATAACAGAAGTCCTAAGTTCCCAAAGGAAATAATTCCCTTCCCAGATTTCTTATAGATGTTGAGTCTGTGTATGTAAAGATATTAAGATCCAGGAGCGGGGCAGCTCACGTCTGTGGCAGTCAGTCAGTGTTTGTTTAGCTTTTAACTGGAGGCTTGGCTGAGGAGGGGGCTTTAGAATGGCTCTGTCTCTGTTGACCCAACAATAAAAGATGACAAGGAACCTGCTTCACGTGATCAAACATCTCGACTTCTCCATCTTAAAGCCTCTGTTTCAAACACATGTATGAGTTTTGTTCCAACTATGTCAAATATCTCTCAATTAAATCCTAGAAATTAGATAGTGGTGTATAATTGTCTTAGGTCTTAAGTCAATGAGTGAAATAAGCGTACACGATCTTTCATTTATCTTATTCTGCAGTTTAAGAATGGTCCACTCAGCAAATAAAGTGTAGCATGACAGGCAAATATGACCCTTACTCGCATCACGTGTCAGCACACACATGTCATAATATTAGAAGGGCAAGGATGTCTACGAGCAACTTGGCATGTCAATCTTGGAACAGGTGCACACCACATTGATATACAATTACCATGACAAATCATAACAACATAAGTCACGCATCAAAACTGAACTGACACTCTACACCGGGGATTTCACACTTCACAAGTCTCGTTCTTGTGAGCAAGCAGCGGTCTCCCGCTCCTATGACTTCAATATCAAAGAACATGGACAGATAAACGTACACTTAAAGGTATCCTACCTTATCCAGGGGAACAAGGCTGAATGATATCAACTTGCCAAGAGCTGCAATCAAGCTTTGCCTGGCACAGGTGCGCAGCAGTTGCCCCCGGGGAAATGATTAGCCTATAGGGGACTGTGAGGATATACCAGCGCCCTTCCTCTCGGTCTGCCCAGAACCACAGGGACTTATGTAATCATCTGTACACTTGTTGCGGCTGAGTCGACCAGTTAAAGATCCACCAGCAAACTTGACCAAAGGTCACCTCCTCAAGGTGCAGGAGAACCTGAAACCTGAGACAGAAAGTCTGCAACCAGTGGAAACCAGCTTTGTTTGTTATACTTGGTGACAATCAACAGAAATCCTAGTTGTTGACAACTGCTGGCATTAGTAATTATTGTCTGTCCAAAACATTTAAATGCTATGAAAACATAATGGAACTCTGAAGCAGTGGCTTGAATATGTCAATGGTTTTATTATTTACCCTAACCATCCAAAAGGAAGTGGGTTCTGCAAACTTTTTTGTGGTCACGTTTTTGGTTACGCTCAAGCAATTACAATGTCACAGATGATGTCACAATGCCTATCACATCATCAGTGATGTCACTACAATCCAGCAATTGTGATGTCACAATGTATCATCAGTCATCATCATCAGTCAGTATATAAATGGGAGCTAGGGCTCTGTCTGTTTCTCTGTCCCGTGTCTCACCATCATCAGTGATGTCATAAATCCCACTGTGACATCATCAGTGATGTCAGAAACCACTGATATCCCACTGTGACATCATCAGTGATGTCAGAAACCACTGATATCCCACTGTGACATCATCAGTGATGTCAGAAACCACTCATGACATCATCAGTGATGTCATAGGAGAGAGAGAAGAGGGAGAGACTGAGGGAGACATACGCCAATAGGGCAGGCAAGGCCACACAGCAGCTGAGCTGCGGGCAAGAGCACGTAGCGCGCGAGATGCCTAGTTATCCTAATTTGACTTGGGTAGCTTATGAGGCATTATAATTTTAAGATTTATGTGATAAGGAACAATAAAGATAAGATCTTCAGGTTTATGAGGCTAGATGAGACTTTGACCCATAAGATAGTTTTTCATCAGTTCAACAAAACTTGTGCAACTCTCTTGACACATCAAGACAATAGTGTCAGATGTGAGCAATATACACTGAATGTACAAAATATTAGGCACATCTTCCTGCTATTGCGTTACAGCTGTTTTTGCACAATCCACATCTCACTTTTTTGACTCAAAAGATTAAAAATCCTTCTCTAACTCGTCTGTTTCTACATCTCCTCCTTTGTGATTAGGACTGCCAGATAGCGACAATCGTAATGTGATTATTTTACGGAATATTGCAATACAATAGGCCTATACATACATAGATTTTTCAATATTTTAGATTTTTCTGATTTTAATAAAAATAAATATATGCTGTGGTTGGTTAGGATTTGCTCTGTTTCAATACAATACGTTTTATTTATTTATTTTTTAAATAATGTTCAGTTTAGACTCGGCACCAGAATACCATGTGCAGGAGTCCATTTTGTGCAGCTCTCACTCTGATAAAAAATAACTGTAGCCTCATGCAATTTGGAAAAGTAGTTCATATTATTTTTTTATGTGCAGCTCTATATAGATTTAATAAAGTAAATCAATAAGGGAGAATGGCTTTTACTTGTATTTAACTCCTGTCCCTAAGTGTCCCTATGATCTTGTACATTCACCCTGTTTATTTCATATACATTGCACTTTTTACTATTTAGTACATGTCAGCAATAGTACCCTCATTTCCCCTTTACTCCTGAGCCGTGTCTGATAGCGTGTGTCTGATTGCTGTGGCAAGGAGGTGAACACTGTTTTTTTAGTAAATATAGGGGAAAGTTCAACCCACTTCTCAAATGACACAGAGTAACCTAGATCACGGGCACCAAGGTCACTGAATCATACCACTCAGTCACACCATGTCTGCCCCGAGGCCTGTGGCTCGGATCGCCACACAGAGGGGCTCTGAAGGTTGTGAATGAACACGTGAATGGAACAGTGAACAGATAGTAGGACAATACATCATATACCCAGGAATCATAAAGATAATCTATAAATAATACATACTACATCATTGTGTCTTAAAATAGGGCTCAAACCGAGGTGGGGAAAAGTCAGACTTTCATAGTCAGGTGCCAAAAATGTTTGTTCCTTCCTGGTTTGTTAATCTTGTTTTTCTAAAGGGGCAAACAGACAGTTGCTGTGGGGAGGTGTCCATATAATTTTAATGTTTTTACACAGCATGTTTCGGAACTAGATATATATATTTTTTATATAAAAATGAAAACAATGCTGTGTAATTTTCTTTAGCTTTGGAACGAATGTCATTTTGGCGACATAATTCAACATTCAATAGCCTATAAAATAACAGGTGTACCTGGAAGCAAGAAAAATATTTAATAATACAGATTATTAATAA
>NC_139631.1:34888009-35195509 GCF_964638095.1 Poromitra crassiceps
GCTTTATAACCAAAACCTTTATGACAGATTGAGCAATTAAATTGTTTCTCTCCTGTGTGGACTATCATGTGATTTTTCAAGTTTGTTTCACGACCAAAACCTTTACCACAGACTGAGCAAAGAAACTGTTTCTCACCTGTGTGGACTATCATGTGTTTCTTCATGTGTCCTTTTTTACCAAAACATTGATCACAGATTGAGTAATTAAATTGTTTCTCACCTGTGTGTATTATCATGTGTTTTCAAGCTTGTTTTATAACCAAAACCTTTACCACAGATTGAGCAAATCAATAGTTTCTCACCTGTGTGTTTATCATGTGTATCTTCAAGTGTGCGTCACAATCAAAACCTTTACCACAGACTGAGCAGATAAATTGTTTCTCTCCTGTGTGGACTGTCATGTGTCTCTTCATGTCTCCTTTTTGACCAAAACCTTTACCACAGACTGAGCAATTACATTTTCTCTCTCCTTTGTGGATGATCATGTGTCTCTTCAAGTCTGCTTTATTACCTAATCCTTTGCCACAATCTGAGAAGCAGAAGTGTTTCTTCCCAAGAACTTCACTGTTTTTCTGTGAGTCTAAATCTGACTGAGGTTCACTTTCCATCCATTCTTCATCACTGTCTTCAGTCTCTGGTTGAGAAGAGTCTGAAGTCTCGCCAGCACTAGTTGGTTGTAAATGATTAGCTAGATCTAAGTTCCTGGCTGGTTCTGATACTCCACAGTCCTCTCCATCAGCTTCTATTTTTGTCTGTTCAGTAGAGCTGCTGGCTAGAGGCTTTGCCTCTCTGTTGTCCTCAGTTTGGCTTTGATGAAGCTGTGGGGACTGATGTTTCTCTTCCCCATCTTCACTCTTCACAGGCACAGCGTAGAGAGTGAATGGGAACTTGGTGATAGCCTCCTCCAGCCCTTGAAGGTGCTCTCCCTCCTGACTGGTCCAGAGTCCCTCCTGTCCAACTTTAATGTGGGGGCTGTGGGTCCTCCTGAAGCTGCTCTCCCTCCTGAATGATCCAGAGCTCCTCCTGTTCCTCTTTCATATGTGGGAGCTCTGGGTCCTCCTGGCCCCTACTCCTCCCTACATCCTCCACAGGATGGAAAGGTAGGGGAGTAAGAGGGAGTGCTGGGGGAGTAGTTTGGGCTCGTGGGGATGTAGTTGGGCGATGTGGGAGAGTAGGAGGGGGATGTTGGTGGCCCATACTGGGGCTCCACTCCACAGGATGGAGAGGTAGGGGAGTAAGAGGGAGAGCTGGGGGAGTAGTTTGGGCTCGTGGGAGCTCTGGGTCCTCCTGGCCCATACTGGGGCTCCACTCCACAGGATGGAGAGGTAGGGGAGTAAGAGGGAGTGCTGGGGGAGTAGTTTGGGCTCGTGGGAGCTCTGGGTCCTCCTGGCCCATACTGGGGCTCCACTCCACAGGATGGAGAGGTAGGGGAGTAAGAGGGAGTGCTGGGGGAGTAGTTTGGGCTCGTGGGAGCTCTGGGTCCTCCTGGCCCATACTGGGGCTCCACTCCACAGGATGGAGAGGTAGGGGAGTAAGAGGGAGTGCTGGGGGAGTAGTTTGGGCTCATGGGAGCTCTGGGTCCTCCTGGCCCATACTGGGGCTCCACTCCACAGGATGGAGAGGTAGGCGAGTAAGAGGGAGTGCTGGGGGAGTAGTTTGGGCTCGTGGGGATGTAGTTGGGCGATGTGGGAGAGTAAGAGGGGGATGTTGGGGAGTAGGAAGGAGAGGTGGGCGAGTAGCTAGGAGACGTCGGCCTGTAGCTGGGCGATGTGACGCTGTAGCTGGGCGAGGTGGGGCTGTAGCTGGGCGAGGTGGGGCTGTAGCTGGGCGAGGTGGGGCTGTAGCTGGGCGAGGTGGGGCTGTAGCTGGGCAAGGTGGGGCTGTAGCTGGGCGAGGTGGGGCTGTAGGAGTGTGACGTCAGGGAGTAGCCTGGGCTCTGGGGGATGTAGCTCGCGTATTTCTCCCTGATCACCTGGAGGGACATACAAGGCATTAGATTAGGTCACACTAAAAAACAAAAAAACAAAAAAAAACATTTCATCTTACTGACAGTGCACTGTTGGCAACCAACTCACCATGAACCCTAGTTCCCCCTCATTCGCAGCCTCGATATTCCTGCAGAGGCGCGCGATGATGGGTTTGAGGTGGTCCTGGTCATACCCCGCGTAGCGTTCTGTTGGAGACTGCAACAAGAGAGGACAGATCAAATCACTCATGTGTTGGTTGATTCTTTAAATCCTAATTTGCCTTTTATGAACTCATGTTTACTTGCTTCAGTCAACCTTCAACTCCATATGTAGCCCTATAAACTTCAGTCAACTCACCCATGAGCGGCGATCATGGAGCCGCTGGGCGAGGCAGAGCGACGCAGCAGCTACCTCTGAGGGCCGGAGATGCACCATGGCGTGGTCTGGCAGACTCAACTCCATGAGGTAGTTGGCCAGCATGTGCGTCTCTGGGGAAGCCTAGACAGACACAAGACAGTCATAAACTACTAGCCTGGTAACCAGCCCAAATGAATCCTATGAATTGTGTGTGTGTGTGTGTGTGTGTGTGTGTGTGTGTGTGTGTGTGTGTGTGTGTGTGTGTGTGTAGGTGTTGTAACTATTTAGTAGACAAACTCACGTGTGCCGCCTTCGAGGCCCTCCTCAGGAACACAGGTGGCACAGGGCGTCCGAGGTTGAAATTGAGCGTCCTCAATATCATCCTCTCCACCTGTCGGATGTGCGCCCCTGGGAACCTGTTGTCTGAGATGGAGGCCAACTCCACCACCTTCGGAATACGATGTCTCTCCTCGTACTTTGAGGCGAGCAGGATTGAAGCGAGGCCGACAAGTTGCAGCTTGCCAGGAGACACTTGTTTGACCTGCAGCACATTAAGAAGAGTGTTACTGTAGCTCGTTCACAGAAACATAGTTCACAGAAAGCTAAACCAGAAACCTTTTAAAACAGTTTGTAGCCTACCTGTAAGAAACGGTCCACGATGGCAATTGTGAGAAACAAGGTCTCCTGGCGTAGCCCCAAGTAGTCGTGAGCCGAGATCAGGCAGTCAACGAGATGAGCTCGCGTGTGTTCGCTGATCCTGTGGCCCTGCAGATAGTCAGCTCGCACAGCCTGCTGCTTCTGTGTGGAGACACAACAAATGGTCATATAAAATACACAGTCCACATCCGAAGAAAGAGAATAGCAGCTGAAAGATAAACTAATCTGGGTGGTATTAGATTATAAATAAACTAATCGTCCATCAATCCATCAATCAATCAATCAATCAAAAGCAAAGTAAGGAGCATGACTTACCTCAAGGAGGTGCATATAGGCATAGATATCGTTGACGTCTTCAGAGCTAAGCTCTGGAAAGTCCCGATCAATGTCCTCGTCCTCCTCCATCATGGACACATCAGGTGTCTCCTCTGTCTCGATGGGGAGCGGCTCTTCAGGTGCTTTCACCTCTGGCTGGACAGACCGTTTGGCTGCAGCTCCAGGCTTCTGAAGGAACAAAGTTCAATTGATTGTCACTCAGGCAGGCAAACTGTTTATTCTCCCCAATTGTACTGGCCAATTCCCCCTGCCGCCCCACCCCCTCTGCCGATCTGGGGAGAGCCGTAGACACACACATGCTTCCTCCGAGTCATGTGCAGTTACCAGCCGCTTCTTTTCACCTGACAGCGGGGGGCTTCACCGGCAGGACATGGCATGTGGGAGGATCACGCTATTCCCACCAGTTCCCCTCAGCCCAGAACAGGCGCCCCCGATCAACCAGAGGAGGTGCTCGTGCAGCAACCGGGAAGTCAGGCATATTGTTAGCTAGTTCAACACAACGCATGTTGCTTCATAGCTTTACCTTTGCGTTAACTGCCCTGCGTGGGCAGTTGGTCCGCTCTCCCAGGACAGCTCTGCTGTGACCAGCTGATGTGGCTTTCCGCCTCTGTACGGGATTTTCCGCACCCCTAGGCTGTTAGGAAGAAGCATGCAAAACAAAGACAAGCAACAACACTGTAAGGAGGATGTGGCAGCTGTTCTCCACACATACCATATTATGGTATATGACACACACACACACACACACACACACACACACACACACACACACACACACACACACACACACACACTACTGTACTGTATATAGAGACACTGCAGAGCATGTCACAGTTTGAAAGCCACGCCCACCGTTGGGGAAACCTGAATTGCTTCAAAGGCAAAAGCTGCCTGTCGAGAGGAAATCTGAACAGATATGGACAATCTGACGAGGTTTATCCTGTTTTCAAGCAGACAAATCTATCAAAGAATTATTGCAGTGGAAAAAAGAGAAGTTTGCAAGGCTCCAAGTAGACTATTTATTTCAGCACCGTGGAAGGAAAATGACGCTGGTGTATGGAGAGCTTTTCCCAGCGATGGGCGTGGCCTATTTCCTGCAGTGTCTGTGTGTGTGTGTGTGTGTGTTCTCTACCTGGCTTTTGCGAGCTTTCTTAGCAGGTTGGGCAGCAAAGGAGTCATCCCCACGTCTCTTCTTGGCCTGCCTAGGGGGCCCAGAGGAGCCGATGGAGGGGCACACAGCCTGTCTCTGATGAGGAAAAAAGGCAGCACAGACAATGACAAACAACTCCACCTCAACTTCCACTTACATCCATAGTAGCCTATACACAGAGAGGCCATACATAAGTTAATTTAGCCTAAATAAATTAAAATCACAAAAAATAACCGACATGAATGTAGCTAATATTACACTAATACTATTTGTATTATTAGATTTGCATAAAACTATCTCTATTTAGATAGAGAGATATCAAAATAGCCTAGTCATTCTTCTACATTGTGTTAACTTTTTGTAAAGAAATTAATGGTGAAGTTTAACAATGCATCAATTTGCTGGGGACACCATGGAACTCACTGAGGACCCATGGTGGTCCCCGGACCCCAGGTTGAGAACCACTGTTGTATATTACATGATGTAAATCATGCTGTACTAGCCTGTGACAGTAAGAAAGAGTTTGGCTAACCTCTGCTAATGTTTTAATTGGAATATGTAAATATCTCTGGGACATATATAGGCTACTCACAGTCAGTTTGATCGGTGATGGGGAGGGGAAGACGTCCGTCTCTTCCTCCAGGGCCACCGAGACTGATGGCTGGAACCTCCCGAAGTCTGGAAGTTATAAAAACAAAGCAGGGCTGAAGCAGAGGCTAGCTGAGCAGTACACAGTGAAGTTTGCACCTAAATACATCCATGGTTTGCGCACAGTCATTTTTTTCCCCTATTCGTTTTTCGTTCGTTTTTTTCACCAGTTATCCGAAAAAAAATCGTCACGCACAGAATCCTTGCAAACTGTCGATGCGTTTTATTATGTTTGTCAATACGAGACAAATATTCGTCGTGTAGCAGTGGCTGATGTGGACTGAAGCAGACGGCAGGTCGGGGATAGTGACGCTGAAGAAGGCCGTTAGGCTGAAACGTCCGTGTGCTGTACCTGGTGTTAAGCTGGAATAAACTCAACGAAATGACATTTTTGTGGGCTGGCTCTCTTTCTCCTACTAAGTATCTCCTGTGCCGTGCACCGAAACTTTAAAAACACCGGTGAGTGTGCTCGCTGCTGGCTTATGCCAGTTTGTTTGAACGGGGATAGTAACCATCATACTGACAGGTGCTCCTCCTCCGCCGCCGAGCAAGCCGGGCGCTGTGGTGCACCGCTCCCCGGGGAGAGGGCGCACAGCGCGGCCAGTGAGGTGGAGACAGCTGGTCCGCTCAGACTGGACTCTCGCTCGGCCGCTTCTCTCTGTCTCTCTGTTATTTTTAAATGTGCGACAATTCGGACGAAAAATACGGACTTGGTGTGCAAAATCCACTACGTAACGTCAACAACTGATGTAGGATGCAAAGATGGCCTACTTGTTCTAAGCATGTAATCAAACTCACCTCGGGTCAGCGGTTTGTAGGCTCGACGTTGTTTGGTCTCCATCTTGCACAGTGGCAGCTGAAAACGATCTATAGCTAGATGCAATTAGCTACTAGCAACAAGCGTGTAGCTAATTTAACTGAAAATTATAAAATTCCCTCAAGTCCTGACGTTATTAGCGTCCGCTACGAATTCACTCAGCAAAAGCGTCCGCTCGCTAGGTCCCTGGTGGTCATCTGACTGCATCAAGCGTCTGGCTCAGACGGTAACTCACATAAGCCAATCAGAGGCGATCAAATTCAAACGCACTTGACCTCGGGGAAATTCCAGCAGGGTTGCCAGATGGCCGGTTTTCCGCCCAATTAGGTTGGTTTGGGGGTGCATTGTGGGGGGGGGGGGGGGGGGGGGGGGGCTAAGCATTGGGCGGGTTTACACAAACTTTGCAGGGCAACTTGTTCCCATATATTTGCATTTGTTTCTGCGGTTTTGTGTGCGTTTTGGTTTTTGAAATAGTTTTCAAAAGCCAAACCACTGACAAAGGGAGCAGCAGACTACTACTACTACTACTACACACACACACGCACGCACACGCACACATAGTGTTGCTTTGGCAACACTGTAATTCACTATGGTCGTGCCAATGAAGCCTATTTGAATTGGAAATTGGGAGAGAGAGCGCACAGGAGCGTAGATATAGACAGTGCACCCCAGGGGTAGAACTGGAGCCCCTGGAGAGAGCAGACTCTCCATCAAGTATTGGACAGAGAACCCGCCCTTGCAAATGACTCAAATTGCCACCCCAGAAACATGCCTGTGTTCAAAGGCAAAAACCATTTCTGCCATGGTTTTATTTTTTGTAAAATAGTCAGTAGCAATCTATAACAAAATGATATGCTTAATCAACATAAAATCAACAATCAACATGTTAAAGTCAGCAGTTATTTCAGAACTACAGTGAAACAGCTGCTCTCAGGTGCTGCTTAATTTGACTGTTACCGGATGTCAGAGCGCTGTCCATGTTCTGATATCTTGCTCTATGACCTCTCTATTTTCCCCATAGAAGAGCATAAACTCATTCAACTGTAACATCCAACCCATGTTGGGGAAAAATATAGTCTATGCCACATCACATGTATGTTAGTTACATTCTGATGCCATGCCAAAGCACTTGCTTGTATTAGCAATTTTTTTTTTTTCCTAAATTCTGAAATTCATTATTTAGAAAAACAAATGGTCACAATAATATTCTGGAAACAAATATTTTTCCATACATTTCCACATCTGGAAAATACTAAAATCAAATTCCATACTTTTCCATACTTGCATAGGAATCCTGTGATCTAGGTATACTAGTATAGATGGTTTCAATTAATACAACATAAACATTCTAAATTGCCCCCATGCAGCTTACTTCCTGTTGCAGTGTTTGCTAGTACAATAACTGACCGGACATAAGCTAGGTTTCAAACATTCCCTAGCAACACAATTCTGAGAAAACAATCTATAGGATTCAAATGTTGCACGTATTCAAAGTCATTTTCGATAAAAGCTCGATTTAAACTGCTAAAACATAGAGTGAGCACATCAATTCTAATAGTTTCTTTGCCCAAATTAAGAGAAGCAGCAATTCAGAAAAAATAGTTTATTGTAGAATGGTTCATTCTACCCATACAAAAGCAACATCACGTGATGTTAGCAGAGAGCATTGATTAATAGTTTAATAAGTGGCACATCACATTCACAACAGCATCTTTCATCTCTTTAAGAACTGCTTTGTGGCTTTTCAGTAAGTGTCAGGTTGGAGATTGTGCCCGCCCCCCACTGATACAGGAAGGACATCATTGGCTGACTGGTTGAGTGACAGGGCTGTGTCAGTGCTCCATTGGCTCAGCAGCTGCATCTGGGGCAGCGGGTTCGTCTGCAGGCTGGGCAACCTGAGTCAATAAGCAAATAGAAAAGCATTGGCGTCACACAGGAGAAACAGAGGCCACAAGCTCTCCATCAAGCATGTTTATACTAGAGAATATTCTTTCATCCAAATGGCCTACATCAAACATTTTAATTCAAACACTCTCAAACATGGGGTAACATGGGGTGATTGGGAAGGAAGGGGGGAGTCTTGTAAAGAGAAATCTGTCCTTCTAAAGAGAAATAAATATTCCCAAACAAAATAAACAATCAATATAACCAACAGAGTGATGTCTAAAAAGATAAGCCCTCTAATACAGATAGGGGTGAAACGATTAGCATTTTAAACTGTGATAAAATTCCTGACGGTTAGCATTATGTTTCAAATGTTCATGATCATTAAAACCGTACGCACCCCTCGGCACATTTGGCGAGGGCTTTGACACACAAGCATGTCAAGGCTTTTTAGCAACAGTTTCCCAGACGCAGTTGCGCAGCCTTGGTGAAGTGATTTCAGTGAGTATTTGTGGAGTCTGAGTTTTCAATATAGTTTATACTGAAAATTCAGACCCCACAAATACATTGCTGCGATGATAGATACTGATAACGTGATTATTTTGGTCACTATAATCGTGACATTAATACCGTTTCAACTCTTAAGTGGAGACTGATCCCATCTGTCTATACAACAGTAATTATTACATGGCAACATGGAAAACTGTTCCCTGTTCCCAACTGACATTAGCCCCCTCAGTACCTTTCTCTGTGGCCTCTCCTCCAGCCCCTCCAGGTAGGAAGCCACGTCATCGTCGTCATAAATGGTGAACTCCATGTCCTTCCCCACAATGCCGATGGAAACATTCTGAAAAATGGGAAATATACTCTACTATATATACTGTACATATACATTGTTTCATATATACATATTTAAAATAGACACTTTACACCACCATTTTGTAAATGTTTAAATGTACCCGTGCCTTGTTTGTTTTAACTTGTACATACTTTTTTCTGTGTGAGTACTTTGAGAACAACGCAAACCGGAGTCAAATTCCTTGTATGTGTACAGTACATACTTGGTCAATAAATACCCACTCCATGACGAGCTGGTGGAACACATGAGCACTTTAAAAGTGCTTCACTTTCAGTACAAGACTGATTCCACCCAGATGCACCAACAGGAAGTCATTCCTGCCGGTGGCCATCACACTCTTTAACTCCTCCCTCAGAGCGTCAGACACTCTGAGTCATCAAACTCTTTAACTCCTCCCTCAGAGCGTCAGACACTCTGAGTCATCAAACTCTTTAACTCCTCCCTCAGAGCGTCAGACACTCTGAGTCATCAAACTCTTTAACTCCTCCCTCAGAGCGTCAGACACTCTGAGTCATCAAACTCTTTAACTCCTCCCTCAGAGCGTCAGACACTCTGAGTCATCAAACTCTTTAACTCCTCCCTCAGAGCGTCAGACACTCTGAGTCATCAAACTCTTTAACTCCTCCCTCAGAGCGTCAGACACTCTGAGTCATCAAACTCTTTAACTCCTCCCTCAGAGCGTCAGACACTCTGAGTCATCAAACTCTTTAACTCCTCCCTCAGAGCGTCAGACACTCTGAGTCAGTCAACAACAGTAGTAGCCTTGGACTCTCTCCACCCATCAAAAGAAAAAATAAACTAAAATAAACATTGGCTAATATATATCTGTGCAATAACTGCTAACTACTGCAATAATCAAATAATCCCTTACTGTTCCATTTTTACTGACTGGACCCAAATGCACCTTAATCTTTATTATTATTACTTACTATCACTCACACTGCTGTGTGCTGTATGTAATATAATATGGTGTACCTCACATATTTCACTTTTTTACTAAATGGTACTTGATAAGGATTGTAGGAGAAGGCACATATGTGTGACACTTCATTGTATATAGGCTACCTAACTTATATTTTATTGTTTTTATGGTATATTCCTATGCCACTTATGTTTCGATGTTCATATTTTTCCACATCTGAGTGCGAGCAACTGTAGCATGACTCAATTTTCCCGTCGGGGATCAATAAAGTTATTCTGATTCTGATAAAGCCGATTCTGATACTTAGGAAGCGGCTGGACAGTAATATACTGTACTTATGAAGCGGCCTGTACAGTGGTTAATTTCCATTGACTGAGGAAGACTGCAACATCATGCGTGCCAAGGACATGCTTTCATATTTATCCCGTGGCCCCAGTGAGCATTCTGCTTTTTGTTTCATGGCCCTATCTTGAAGAGTGGTTACGATACACGTGACATCACGGTCAGGACAGCACAGTCACATGACATCACGGTCAGGACAGCACAGTCACGTGACATCACGGTCAGGACAGCACAGTCACGTGACATCACGGTCAGGACAGCACAGTCACGTGACATCACGGTCAGGACAGCACAGTCACGTGACATCACGGTCAGGACAGCACTGTCACATGACATCACGGTCAGGACAGCACAGTCATTTGAGATGGTTTTGTGTCTCGCTCAGTCTTCTGATTTTGATGTGTTCGCTGCACTGCAATACTGCACTAAGTCAAATTCCTCGTTTGTCATCAGATGCCTCACTATGGCTATTAAAATGAATCTTGACCAACACAAACGTCTCCCATGTAAGCAGGATGTGGCTACAGGGCCTGGACAAAGACAACATCTGCTGTGTATGTGGGGTTTGGCGTTTGGAGCTGCTGTACCTTGGTGGTGAGGTCCTGCTCAGAGGGGAGAGTTTCTCTGAGAGCCCGGAGGCCGTGCTGGACCAGCTCATTCAGGTTACCTGTAAAAAATAATAACAACAATAAATAAGCATAGCATGGCATGGGTGAAAAGACAATCCCAATACTTGGTTCTTAAGCGAGTCTTCTTACTTGTCAATCAGTAAGTTTTCCATTTTCACAGAACAATGTAATTGCGTATTATGTTCCATTATTCTTTTTTTTTGCCTCTGATCCTTGTATGTTTTGTACTTGTTTGTTGTTGTTGTGTTTTTGTGGTGTTATTTGCCTCTGTCTGTGAAACCTTTTTAAATTGTGCTGCCTATCTTGGGCAGGACTGCCTGGCAGAAGAGATATTGTACAGTATCTCTATGAGACCTTCCTGGTTAGATGCAGATAGAGGTACTGACATATCCCATTTTTTTGCACCTCCATAACCACTTATCAAAAAAGGTTGTTTGGGTGAATATTCATACTTGAACTATGAGAAATTAGTGCCTGTCTGATAAATAAGAACACTGATAACTTCCTAAATTTTTATAGTGGCCTGATACTGCCAACAGCTCAAGCACACAAAATTTGCCAGTAATTGTAGGTTAAAAAAAATCTGTTAACATTACAGTAAGTGACAAAAGAAAAATAACAAATAACAAATAAAAATATGAGTTTCTTCTTACAGTCCATGAACCTGTCCATGGATCTCTCCAGGTAGGTGCATGCAGACAGAGCGCACCGACGGACATGGCTTTGCAGTCTAAATAGTTGTCCGACGGGCAAGTCTAGAAGATGTGAGGTCCCATGTCCTGGGTGAGGCAAGAGAAATTGATGTCAGCTATGATCACATTTTTATATTGCATAACAAATCCTAATAAGCCTTATTCTTCCACAATTACAGTACCTAAAAAGTAATTCTTTCAATGGTGAAAATAAAAATGAAATAAAACATTTAACCGTGTCCATGATAATACAAACTTACATCATAGCCAGCGATGAGCAGTCCAACACCATAGGGCCTCCTGCCATACCTTTGTGTTGGAATTTGGGTTTCTGAATATCTGGTCAAGGATCATTCACTGCTGACATCTAGGCTTAAGTTTTATTTTTCAAAAGGTTCTTTGACTGAGCACAGCCACTAGAGCAGTTGCAGTTAAGTGCCTTGCTCAGGGGCACATTCACAATACAGTAGTTGTTGGGGGAGAGGAGAGCATTGCTTGTTAACAGCTCAGACACCGAGCAAAAAACCATCTTTTCACTCAAACCACAGAGGCCGATTCATCCAATAATTCACCATGGTCCATGGTGAATTGTCCATGGTCCATGGTGACCATGATCCATGGGCACATTTCTTTGCAAATAAGTGTATATTTAGACGTGTTTTTGAACCTCAAAATGAGTTAATTACTTGGCAAACTGGCTGGTAGAGTTGACAAACGCACAGGCTAAACTAAAATACACCTGCATTTAGATAAAAACACGATTTCAGACGGAAGCCCGTCTTTATTGTCACACGAACACACTACAACACATGCATGCGGCCACTACACACACTCATGCCGACGGTGGCCGGTGAAATATGTCCTCTGCATTTGACCCATCCAGGCTTGTCCTTTCCTCCAGGGGGCAGGCCAGGAGCAGTGGTCGCTTTTTCTTTCCAGCGCCCGGGGACCATCGTTGAACCAACTTCAGATGTTGTCATCACTGGTCGGATGACGATCTTCTGCATGTTATTAGTGGGGGGTTATGTACGGAGGAACCCCCTGGGGGGTACGGGGAGAACATGCAAACTCCACACAGAAAGGCCCTTTCGACGAGATAGCCCATCTGGGCAGTAGGCACTGAAGATATGGGGTCACAACTCCAGCGCCCACAGCGTCCCAGGCGGGAATCGAACTCAGGACCTTCTAGCTGTGAGGCAACAGCGCTACCAACTGCGCCACCGTACCAGATGGTAGCTGGTGTTAATGTACTACACCTTAACCGTCTATAAACCCTTTTAGAGCGGACGTCACAGGGTTAGTTGCGCACGCATCGCGGTATCCAAAACTCTCCGGAACTCAAGCCGAAACGAGGGGGATCCCCGGAATACAGGAAAGACGTCTTGTGCCGTATGTGTATAGACGCTGGCCGGGACATTCCCACTCGGAATATGAGGATGTCCGGCACTGCAACTTTGGCGATGTATTGGATCCTAGACCCATCCTGACAGTGAGTACGGGTCAACCAGAATGGGTCAATCAAACCTCACCCCATTGGAAGAGTTAGCTTATTTGTGTAAGATAACCTGTCTGTTGCTGGCGAAGCTTTAAAATACGTGGAGGAGGCGTCCGGATCTTCCATACTTCTATGACAGCTGAACCGCTAGGTGTAACTTTCTGCAACCAGTTTGGCTCTGCCCACAAAATACGTAATCACCGTTTACAAACGGTAAAAAGGGTGTATACAATAATAGTTATGAGATGACACTTGCTCTATTACAGAAATTCAAGTTGACAATTGAGAGGATACTGCTGCCGATGAGTGTGACGAGATGGGACACGGGGAGGGGCCTGTCGAAGACAAACCTTGAGTCCAAGCACTCCTGACGCATGACGTTACTGTGGGGAGGGAGGCAGATGGGAGAGAGGGGGTTGGAATATAAGAATATACTATAATCAATTCATCTTTCTGGACATATAGCTTCACTGAAAATAAAGCTGGCCTGCGCCATCAAGGAGGAGGTTGTAGCTGTGACCTACCAGAGCAGTCTGGCATCAGCGGTCAGTCCGGCTATGGAGATACCGATGTGGTCGTCGACATGGAGGACCTTCTTCTGGTGGGCGGCCAGTTCAGACTGGGCTCTCTTGTAGAGAGAAGGAAACATGACACAACAAGCATGAGTTATCTTCTATCTCCTTAAGTGTTGTCCAGTAACTGATACTCCCACTTCTTGTGTCCTCCGATTAGTGTGTTACTGTTCATGTATTGAATAGCTCTAGGTAGCCATAATGGCATCTGGTCAAGGACTACAGATGACAATGTGCCTTTTAAGCCAACTCTGAAACACTGAAATAGAATGGAACAGCACATCCACCAGAGAGTTAAATACGAATATTTGGTTAACCCAAATTTAATTTACAGTGTTTATGCTCCCATTTCAACCGGACCAAATTCCCAAGTGTTTGATTCCCTCAATGTACATGTCGCAGCAGGCTTATAGATAACAAACAGGTAAATAGTACTGTATATGGGTACACTTTCATGAAACCACACAACTTTTTATGGCAATGTGCCAAGGCAGGAGATGAACCAAACAGCACCAGAGTATTATTGATGGACAAGTTGGTGTATTGTACCTCGAGTGCAACCAGGACTGCATGGGTTGTGGACTTGAGTCTGACTGTTGCAGACCCTTGCTTCACTGCCTCCATTGCATCCTCAATCTGGTGAATACGGCCCTGGAACACAAATGTACGCTTTCCTTAATCTGATACGCTGTGGCATGTCAGTGAAACAGTGACATCTTTGCATAATGCTTAGTTTACATAGATGAAAGACAGAAGGCAAGGCAAAATGTGACTTACCTGCGGGCTCCATACCGTGACATCATTGTGGTACTGATTGCGGAACTAGGTGAAAAAAAGAAAAGAAAATGACATTAAGAAGGTATTTGAATTATTGCAACACACCAGTACTGAGCAGCTTAGCTTACATAATTGTAATTACAAAATTAGACTCTGCTGGCACAGAGGCATTTCTATTATAACTCAAAATTCTACACTCAATAAACCATGGGATCACTTTTTTTCTTTTAAAGAGCTTGTGTAATACAAGCTGTCCTTGCCTCTTTGATTATAAAGGACTTGTGTGTGCTTTATAAACATCATCGGACAACTTCAATGCATAAGGCTGGTAGCAGAGCAACCATAGGAGAGCAACCACTGAGCTGGAGAGCAACATGTTTACATCTCACCATCTGAAATGATCCTAGTGTCCACATGGGGTCGCTGTTGGCATTGAAATGGACACTTGTCCTCCTCAGATGGACACTTTTTTTTTACCTCTTCCAACACTGGCAACAGTACTGCGCATGCCTCATTGTCGCCTTACTATATAACAAATAATCACATGTTCTAGTCTAGAACAATATGGTCGAAATATATATACCGGTATCCCAGTTGTGCTGCGTTGGTGGGGGTTTGTGCTCTTCACTAACTAGTAGCAAATGGTTTAACAGTGCACCGAGAGGGTGGCATCTGCATCCGGAATACACTGAGGTTGCCTTCAAATCTCCTCGTAGGCTCATATTTTCCGGGTTACTCAAAAGTACCGGGTTACTCAGGTACTTTTGGGCATTGACTCTGTAGTGTATATCTTAGGCAAATGTTGTTGTTACTTAATACTTTTATGTGACCTTGTAAAGAAATGCAGAGCAGGTCTTGGACCTCTAAAAGGCAAGCAGTCAAACTAGAATGGTTAATCAAAAATAATATTTTATTCACAATCATTGATATCACAATTTCGACTGATATAAAGAGAGGCAAGCAGACTATCCCAATGTGTTCTCTGTGCAACAGTGCTATAGGGTTACATAACCACAGTGGGCCAAGACAGCAGACCCACACCTCAAATTGCAACACAACAGGAAAACATGAACATACATAGACATAGCACACAACATATACATCAATACATTTACACGAATAAATGGCCAGCCCACTCCCCAAGCCATAGCAGTCATGCTCACCAGACTACAGCAGAATAGGGGCCCCACTCTGCAGCTGCCAGTCCCCAGGACCCACCGCTAAGACAACCGGCACTGGGAAGAACCACAACCCATTAACCCACCGACACAATACAGCAAATAATTATGACAGTCATCATAAAACATCCATACCAAAGTACAAACAATAAAATAAACAACAAAATACAAACAGTAAAATACCTGTGCAGCACCGCCACTTGCATACCCCGCTTCCTGAAGCCTGTCCAGCCAATACCTCCTCCCTGGAAATAGTTTCCCCATTAAACCCACATTCAGACGCTTCACTGATTTTTAAGGAAATTATCACATGCACAGATTCACTATACTCACACAGCAACAAACATGCGAGCCCCAGGTATTAGTGTCTTGCCTCTGGTTCACGAGAGTAGTTGGGAGAGACAGGTGAAACTTTCTGACAGCTCCTCACAGCAAAGTCTGTTTGTTGTGTCTTCTTCAGTAGTGTGTTCTATCACTCCATCTCGCTAGAGGGCACTGTTTACCTGACTGTGTAGTACTGCATGATATGTTGTAAAAGGAGAGATGTGGTTCACTGCACACTGTGCAAAACAACGCCCAAGCCACGGTATTAGCGTGTCTTGGTTCTTGACCAGCGCATAAAATGTTTGCCAGTGCCCGCGCTCGTGCACGTCCAAAATGTTTGCTCGTGCCGCCGCCGGAAATATATCTGCGGGAAGACCGGGTCCTCCAATCTATGGCCGACACGCAACCTGACTTGCGTTCTTCAGTTCCACCCGGCCAAATTTACATCAGTTGATTGACATTAACTACTTCGATTGTCTCTGTTATATTAAACATAGGCAACTGTACTGTTCATGAAAAATCCTCCTCCCTCCAGTCATATTTACCTGTTCGTGTGGTCGCAACTCATAATTACGATGTCTTTGACAGACTAAAATGCAGCACCAGAGAGCGTGGCTTTAGGTTCGCTTCAAGAGCCTAAACGTTCTCCGATGCTAAAAATGTTTAAGTGTCAATCATCAGTGACGTTGATGTGAAACGAACAAAACAAACTCACTTTTGACATTTTACGTTTGTTCACAATCACATTGGTAACGAAATATCGTCAACTAGCTAATGAACCAGTTTGCTTTGAGCTTTCGTGCTGTAACGTAACGTAACGTTAGGTGGCGCGTGTTTTGACAACTAGCTACAACGGAAGTTACGGAACAATAAGAAGAAGAAGAAGAAGAAGTCAGCTGACACATTACGAGAAACATGGCGGCCCGCACACGGTTGCCCTTGCAGTCACTGCTTTATAAAAACGTGCCTTCGTTAAGAAGGGTCGTTCATACCGAAGCGGTAGTCCGAGAGCCCGTGTATCCACCCGTAGTCCCTTCTCTCACGGCCAAAAGTAAATCTGCGAGGCGACGTCAGATCGAGGAGCTTCATGAGAAGGTCCGCGCCGCCGACGTGCAGGGCAAGCTCTCTCTCCTCACCCGCATCCAGCGAAAGAAATACATGCTGGTTCCCCAGACGTTTGCTCGCAACGCAGACAGATGGTACCAGCACTTCACCAAGACCGCATACATCCCCGGTTTGCCCGAGAAATTCTCCCTTTTTCCCGATTCCAAGCAGACCGACAAGGACTCACCGTCGCCTGCTGCAAATGAAAATGCACCAACGTTTATTGGAGATGATGCGTTCGCGGACCTCCGCTCCCTGGTTACCCATGCGATTTTACAAGAGCACTGGTACATGGAAAAACGCAAGCCATTCCTGTTTCGAGAGCAGGAGCAGGTCATGGGGCCTTTTCTGAGGAACCTGGTGACTGGACTCACCAACAGCCTGGCCAAACACAACCCACTGCTGCGCCTGTCAAGTACAGGTAACTGACTGATAATGTGTCAGATCTCATATTTCTAATAAGTGGATACTCATTTGAGTGAGTTCTTGCCACCAGCAAGCCCTGCCAGCCACATTGACAGGGAACATCACTTCCAGGCCATATTATATTCTGAAAACTACCTTTCTGGTACATTAAAATAATAATAATAAACGTAATTTGTAAAGCACCTTTCATACATGGTTTGCAGCTCAAAGCTCGACATACAACAGAATATTAAAATAACAACAGCGTATAAACAACCACAATAATCTGGCTGATGTGTTCTGGGATGAACTAGTCACGATTGGTGGTGGTAAACAAAACATCATTGGCATTGACAAATTGACAACAAGGTTTACTGAATGTTTGGACTATGAAAGTCAAAGTCATATGTTTTTGTCTTGCTTTGTTTTAGATCTTAAACCCCAGGTGAATTTCTATTGGATGAGAGGTCAGAGGATCATCCCAAAGGGACACCGGAGGGGCCGACAAGAGCCAATCAGGTTCCAGATTGATGACAAGCCGCACAGTCAGATTAGGATCACTCAGCAGCTGCCACAAGTAAATCACCTTCAGATTGTGGATCTATTGATTGGAAAAACACTAATATCTCCAAGCGGTTTCCCTGATAAGCATCGTTTGTTATAGTATAATAACACCCATAATGTTCCTTATTGTGATTGTGGGTTCGCCTTTGATGATTTGAAGATACAAGGCACTCTTGGCATCTCCGAAGTCTAGAGTGTGATGTGGATTTTATACAATTGTTACCAACATGTGTACTAAAGCTTTCTTCAATGTAGCATAAAAATCACATCATAAGCGTATCATGCAGGTTTGCGCAGGCTGGACCCTTCTCCCCCACCCCACATTCTCCTCTCTCTGACACTGTGTGCGTGTCTGCAACTGTGCTTGTTTCACCCGCTCACAGCTCAATATTCCACTCAGGGTTTTAACACGGATCAGGAAATCCAACTTGATTCAACACTGATTATTTACAATTATGCTCTTTGACATCAATCGTGCGTTCCTTTATCGCAAAATAACTGGGATGTGGAGGCTAAATGACATCACATCGGTTTTGTTAGCGTTCCATTTGCAGAAAACCTGAGCTGGGAAGTTCACTGTTCACTGGTCAGATCCAGTCGCTAGCCAGGCTAGCCATTGTTACCAATAACCGTTGATAACATGGCATTTTGAGCATACAAACACTGCAGCCTCATGTCCACGCAGATAGAAGTTAGGCAGTGCTGTGTGTACAGCTGATTTAATGAGACAAACAAAACAGAAGTGCTAAACAACATTAATACGATTAACTACTGTTGTTGCGCGGCGCAACCATCTTGGATTTTTGAGGTCGGGGCTGCTGAGGCTCCTACGAGTTTGGAATGGGAAATACCAGCTCTGGTGATGTCACCGTCCCAGCTCATGACCTTTGAAGTCATAAGATTACCAGTTCCCAGTTATAAAGGAATGCACGACAAGACCTGGCTGGCACTGTGCATGCGTGTGTGTTTCACCCTTAAGTATATGGTTTCACTGGTTTGGAGAGTTCTCTCTTGCGACGGTGTCTCTCGCGACGGTCTCTCTCGCGACTGTGTCTCTCGCGCTTCCTTGTCGAGCTGGGGGAGGAGCCTAGGTGAACATCTCACCTCAGGTGAAATCCCGTGCACACATCTCTGCTCAAGCGGATGGACACACATGTCACTTATAGAAGGGGCTGCACCGCTTAAAAACAACAGAAGGAAAATACTAGTAACTAGCTAGTAGCTAACTCCCTGAGTTGGTAAAGCAACCAAAAAAGCATGGTGTGCCATACTTACTGGGATTCATTAGTGTGGTTGTGTCTTTCTAAGATGGCTTGGACGAAACTACTGAGACTAAAAAATATGGCTGGGAGATAGATCAATGGCAATATCGGCGATAGACAATTCATCAATACAATAGTTCACTATATATCGATATGTCCCTTGATAATGGAACGTGTTACGAGTGACACACAAACAGCCAATCAAACAGACAAATCCTAAAGTAAAGTTGTTAAATGCATCCTTTTTTCTCGTGGTCTAATAGGTAATATAGGTAATTAAAAATGATCAATAATTATTAATATCTACTGATATGAAATGTTTTATATTGATACATTTTTTGGCTATATCGCCCAGCCCTACAAAGACAAACAAACAGTAAAACAGTTGTTTTGTTGTGGCTTTCCTATTCTCATCATGGCTAACTTTCACTCTGTTGTTGTTTTGTCACTTTGTTCTCTAAACACTTTCCTTATCAATTCACTCTCCTCTAGTTCACCACATTAGAGGCTTCCTATGCAGCTGAAGTTCCACAGATCACACATGCTCCGGACATGATGCCTCTGTTCAAACGACAATACGACAATAATATCTTCACAGGTAAAACAACAACCACTGACCAATCACATGCACGGTTTTATTTCATCACGTTTCATGTTTTTTGAGAAGCCAATAGATACATTTGTAAAGCTGCACTATAATGTAAAAATACACTTGTTTTTGCAGTAGAGAAGAAGAGCGTCCCATCTCTCCTAATCGAGACCCTGTAGTTTTGCACCGTTTCCACCCATATGAAATCCAGATTTTGCGTATGGTAATTTAACATCCACCAAGAGGTGGAAGTGACCAATTCAGACTTAAGACTGAACTACACACTGTCTCCTAAACAGCAGCAAAGGAGCGCTCCTTCCAGAAGAAGGAGGAATCTGAGAGAGAGAAAGAGAGAGGGGGGGAGGTGCAGAGAGGGGAAAGGGTTCTGATTGGTTGGAAGGGGACAGAAAAGGGGAGAAAGAGAGGGGGGTATGGAGAGGAGGGGAAAAGAGAGAAATGAGAGGAGGGCGAGGGAGTGACTGCAAATGGGGTGGGACTGGCAGAGGAGAGATGGGAGTATGGAGAGAGAGAGGGGGGAGTAGGCAGAATACAGGTGTCTGACAGCTCCACTACTGGGAGAGGGCCTCTTTAAAGACCGCTTATTCCTTCATGATTTCAATTCCTGACAGTCGACAGGTCTGCTTGTTGCATCATGGCAGCTGTGGTCACGTCAAACCTCTTTGCGTTGTTCACCAGGTGCGAAGCTGCCAGACCCGGCGTGTTACGGCCACACTCAGTTCCACCTGGTTCCTGACCGTTACCACCGGGACGCCATGGCCAGGCGGGGGCACAGCGACCAGGTGGAGGTGTTCCTGCGGGCCAACGGCCTCGCCAGCCTGTTCGCCTGGACCGCAGCCCAGGCCATGTACCAGGGTATGATGTCATCATCACACATGTCACATGATGCACCTCACTCCTGACTGATGGCAGCATGGATGCTACAGCTCACCATTGTTCCCCCCCTTATTTTTTCCTCATCTATTTTCTATTCCTTATTTTTTCTGTATTTTCACCATTTTCCCACTGACAAGCCCCTCAAATAAAACTGCCAAATAAGAGGCCATTGTTTTTTGATTTAAAGGACTGACACAGAGTTTACCGTTAATGTTTTTTAGATGGTTGGAAACAAATCTGCTACAGTAGTATCAAACTCTATTGAAGTGTGCTGGAGATATTTTGGTGTAATGCCACATTGTCTGTTTATCCAGTTATCTGGGAGAATAAATAGTGGGGAAAATACACCACCGGTCCCCCCCCATGGACATTCCCCCCCCCCCCAATTATCAATTATGTCACTTTAAAGGACTTTATATTTTGCACTTTATAATTTGTGATTGTTTTTCTGTATTGCTTTATCCTCTACTGTTGAAGTGACCGCTGCGGTGCATACTTGCACGAAGTCAAATTCCTTGTTTGTGATCTGATTACTTACTGTAGCTATTAAAGTGAATGTTGAAACAACAAAGTGAACACTTACATCACCATTAATACATGTATATGTATATATATGTACACATATATATATATATATACCTATATATATGTGTGTGTGTAGGGTATATTCCTTTTAAGAAGATGGCCACATATCTGCCAAAAGTGTTGTCTCAAAATAGCCCCACTGTATCAAATATATTCAATTTATCGATGATTTAAAAGTAAAAAAAAATGTACAAATGATAGTTTCTTACCAACCTACCAGCTACAGCCTGTATTCACCAGCATCACACTCATATTTTCTCACCCCGGTTGTATTTCCGCGTCCCCTCTGCAGGCTTCTGGAGCAGCGATGACGTGAGCAGGCCGTTCGTGTCCCAGGCCGTGATCACAGACGGACAGTTCTTCTCCTTCTTCTGCTACCAGCTCAACACGCTGGCTCTTTCTGTGGAGACGGACGCCGACAACCCCAGGAGAAACCTCTGCTGGGGCACCGAGAGCCTGCGGCTGTACGAGGCGGTGCAGGACGGAGCGGTGGTCGGCCTGAATGACCGGGTGCTCAAACTTTTGGTCCAGTTCCTCATGAACAAGCCGTAGATACGGAAAGGTTTAAAAGTCTGCTCTTGGTTTCCGTGGTCAAGGAAAGACTTGGGAGTTCAGCCGGTTGAGAGACAGAAACAAATGATCTGATTATATAGAAAATAGTGGCTGTTAAAGCGGAAACATCTGGATTAGGCCATGGTCTTATGTTTTGGAAAACTGAACAAAGCACTAACTGTACTGTACATGTGTCTTATTATTGTGCAGATTGTATTTATGCAGAGATAAAATCATGCTTTTCAAATGGACGTTACAGCGTGTTTTGTCGATGCTTATTACGGTTCTTTGGAATTGCTGTTGACATGTTTTATCTGGAAATTTGGGAGTCCATTTGAGTGTAGGTCAGATTCCATGTCTGTATTGGGAGACACACTTGATAACTCCAATTACACTCTAACCCACCCACTTTACTAGCATTCAAGCTAGTTTTCCATGATAGGCAACCATAATATATACAGTTGGGTCCATAAATATTTGGACATTGTCAGAATTTATCATTTTTGGCTGTGTACAGCACCACAAAGTCCACAATGGATGTGAAATTAAACATTTCAGCTTGAATTTGATGGTATTTACATCCAAATCAGGTGAACGGTGTCGGAATTCGAATAAATTTTATGTAAGCCGCCACTTGGAAATAAATGTTTACATTTTTACATGTTATCCCTGGGATCTTTGATTGTCTCTATATCCATGAATAAAATCAACCAACCAATCAATCAAAAGGCTTATTTCCATTGAGGACTTTGTATTACTCTGATATTAACCTAACCAATCATCATTCCTCATACCTAAACCTAACCAATCATCACTCATCATGCCTAAACCCAACCAATCATCACTGCATGCCTAAACCTAACCAATCACTCCTATCCCTTTGCATGTGAAAGTTTTTGTCATTGCCTTGTGGTCACTTGTAGTATTATATATTTTTATATTCTTCATTTATATTCTTCATTTTTCATTCTTTTAAAAACATTTATTTTGAATGTGCTGTGTGCCATATCTGGTTTTATTTGGGGGCGGGGGGGAAGACATCATTATAAAGTAACTCTGAAGTCATGAAAATCGACTATTTTCTTAGCACCCCCACATATTGGTCTGGCCTTCCCCAAGCAGTCATCATACCATCCTTGTTTAATTAGAAAATAAAAACCATACGTTGCAAGGAAATACAACTTACCGTATCTGTGAAAAAGAGAATACAGGAGACAATGCAGTATTTCAATAACCTGACATTGCCAGATGGGGGCGATATTTGCCAGAGAATCCAGCTTGCTTGCAAGGTTAGTATTTCAAAGCTGCTTCATAAAAAAAAAACACATGTACACGAGAATGAATATTTTGTGGTGGGGGTTTGTGAATTGAAAGCTTTTACAAGTAATTTCTGACAAACACAATTCCAGTGGTTCGTGTATTTTTAATCTGCATGTTTGCATATACTGTGACACATTTAAAGTAAAGTGCAGGCAAACAGAGGTATAACGAGCACTTTCAGGACACAGTGACAGGTGAAGTCATGAACAGGAGCAAACACGGCCTTCTGACTCGCTGAACACATGAGAGCGATAGGCTACATTAATACGTCTGCATATGCCAGGAATCAGGATATACATTTCATTCAGGGGACACATATTTACAATGTAGGCACACACTACTTCAAGCGCACACCAATGGTTGGTTAATTGCTTTTTGATAGTATAAGGCACTGCACACAAATCATTATAATGTATAACTAGATCAATTAAGAATGAAGTCGTTGGCATGTAGAACACGTGTATTTCCTCTCTTAACGAGTGAAAAGGCAGAAAAATAAAATCCAGACGCTCCAAGGAAATACAATACATCTATGAAAACATACAAACATACAGGAGACAATGCAGTATTTTCAAGCTAGTTGATTTAAAGATACTAAATATACATATAATAATTAAGAGAATTATTATTTTGTGGGACCGGTCGTGGTTGCCACTCTCTTTGGTGAACATGTTCTGATGATAATAGATGCACAAATGTGTGGTGGTCTGCAAAAACCCTTCACATGTCGCTGCTGCACATTGTTGGCAATGAGCAAAAGAAGGTACTGTAGAAAATGAGTTTTGCAGGTATTTTGAGATTTTGAGTTATTTGTTTACTTTCCTCTCTGTAGTACATCATGGTGAATAATTATTTTCATAAAACAAAGGTGAAAGTATTTATTTGGATGGTTTTGGTGGAATGCCACTGTAGAAAATACAATGTTGTGGAATGTTTAAAGCCTTTTTCCCCTCACGTTTTACTTTTAGACACACAACATATTAAAATACCCATAACCTCTGATCTGAGAGAGCTATCACCGTAATTCAAAAAGTTATATATAGGGGGAGAGTTTCTAATTTATGGAAATGTCAAAAAATGAAAATGTCAAATTTCCACCATGTGAAGGGTTTCTGCAGACCACCACACAAATAGTTGATGAAATATATATATATTTTTTTAAACTCTCTATATATCAGGTAACAGCTGAAATCAGCTAAATTCAATATGTCAACAGTGTGAGGATCCTCTGCTGCTAAAATTTCCTCTGTCTCGTCGTGGAACTTCCTTCCATTCCGTTATTTTCTCCTTGTGTCCTGAAGAGAGAGAGAGAGAGGAAAATGGCTAACGCAGCACAACATGCTGCACAGGGTAGGACCAGATCGCAGTGTTGCCAGATTGGGATTGGGTGGGTTTACAGAGTTGCTTATTTCCATTCGCCTTTGTCACTTCCCACCCAATTCACCCATTTTGTGTCTAAATGCAGGAAGTGACACAGGTGCGAGCAAAACGGTAACGAGGGCCCCGGCCCTGGATCACCAAATGGATTTGAAGTTGGAAACCCTCATTATTGTTCTGCTTGCACCTGTGTTACTTCCTGCCTTTTAGACATCAAATGGGTGAATTGGGTGGGAAGTGAAAAAGGCTAATAGGCCTGCATTTGCTTGGGTGGTTTTGTGTGCGTTTTGGCGGTTTTGGGGTTTTAGGTGCAGCCTTATAATCCACACGGAATGAACTAACGAAGAGTATGAGAGTATGAGAAAACACAAACTGAGCATATGGCACAATTACAGTAAATAACCTATAAGAGCTTTCTCCACTCTGCCATAGCAACATGGAACAGCCTCCCCCCCCGCGGTTGTTGGAGACATTACATCAAGCAGTGTTGATGCCTTCAAGAAGAGACTGAACAAACACCTCCTCAGCACGAGACCCCAACTCAAGGACTTCTATCCATCCATCATACTTAATCAGCCTCACATATATTTACGAGTAGCTGGAGATCAATGCTAGGCTCTCTGAATGTTGTTCATGAAGCCTGTATCTGTAATAGCGTCATAATTGTTTTTAATAAAAAATAACCTGACATCTGGAACCTGGGAAAACTCAACATACGGTAGATGCATTATACTCACAGATGATTCGTTTGGTCGGCACTCATCCCATCATCTGAGAATATAAGGCAGATACATACACAAATTACATACACAACACAGCACAAAGCAAAATCAAATAATTAACTTAAACATATGCAAGAAAACCTCCTAACCTACCATGTAGTGGTAAAAAAAGGTTTGGTAAACTATGGAAAACAAAAGAATAAAACGTAACTATTCTCTCAGAACACATTAATTGTGCTCTCACCCCTTGTTTCTGCACTGTGCTCAGCTTGCAGTCTTTGGTCCGGAAATACCCCTTGCAGCCCATCTATGTTATCTCATTTATTTGTCCCAATTAATGATTCCCAACGTGGGCCGGCTGTGGATCGGGAGGTAGAGCGGGTTCTCCCCTAATCAGGAGGTTGGTGGTTCGATGCCCGGCTCCTCCAGTCCGCATGTTAAGTTAAGTTATCCTTTATTTATCCCCTTGGGGAAATTCATCCTCTGCATTTGACCCATCCTCTACTAGGAACCTTCCTAGAACTAGGAGCAGTGGGCAGCCACTGTGCAGCGCCCGGGGACCAACTCCAGTTCTTTTGCCATTGCCTTGGTCAGGGGCACTGACAGGAGTATTAACCCTAACATACATGTCTTTCTTTGATGGTGGGAGGAAACCGGAGCACCCGGAGAAAACCCACACGGACACGGGGAGAACATGCAAACTCCACACAGAAAGGACCTGGGACGGACCGGGGTTCGAACCCGGGACCTTCTTGCTGTGAGGCAACAGTGTTAACCACTGAGCCACCGTGCCGTCCTTTTGCATGTCGAAGTGTCCTTGGGCGAGATAACCCCAATTTGGTCCCAATGGTTGTGCCAGTACCCTGCGTGGTAGCTTGCCGCCATCAGTGTATGAATGGGTGAATGTAGGCATGTGTTGTAAAGTGCTTTGGGTGGTGGGTAGAGTAGAAAAGCACTATTATGTAAATGAGGCCATTTATACTAACAATGTTTCGCTCTAAAAATCTATATCACCCTAAAAAAGGTGGCTAAAATCTCTTCCTCCAAATAAAAAAGTGGATAAACTGGGTTCCATCACTGATCTTGATCAAGGAGAAACTCAGTACAGTATTTGTTTTTGTTCGTTTCTTTTCCACCTACCTGCAGTGGCCTTTTTCTTGGAGCTGCTCCTCTCATAGAGCAAGATGAGGGCGACCAGGACAATGACTTCGCCCACGATGGCAAGGAAGGGCACGAGCGGCTGCAGGAGGGTGATGACGCGGAGCTCCACGCGGCTCATGCTGGTGCCCACGGCGTACACCGCGCCGCAGTAGAAAAAGCCGGAGTCTGACTCCGTCAGGTTGAGCACCGTCAGCCGCGTCTTCCCCGCGTCTTTGCTTTCCACTTTGTACCGGAGAGGCTCTGCATTGGCGTCGATCAGCTCCTGGGACAAAACATTTTTAAAGCATTAATTATTGTCATATACAGTAAGAGCATGGTAAAGAATGAGGGAATATTAACTGGTATTACACTGTGTAATACTAGTGAATATACCCTCATTCTTTAGATGATGATGATGATGGCACGCACTGTACGCTTTGCAAGGTGATTCAAGTTTTGGAAAAGGGCCTTGAAAGTACAGAGGAAATCCCCGGTGATGGAGATTTGTGTTGATTTGAGCAATTCCAAACAAGGTCTATATGATGTCTAATTTTGACCAATATCATGTGGAAAAAAGTCAAAATCACTGTCACTGCTTGATCAAATGAGGATTCTCTGGATTATCTATACTAATTTAGAAATCTCGTGCTGGAGACTCTGGAGATGATGCGCCATGGGCGCAGTTATGGAAATGTCTGTATGAGTACAGCAGCTCCTTATAGACGATGCTGTCTGTTATTCCCTCCTCATCACCTCCAATAAGTACTTACAATACTTATACAATACTTACAATACTTATACAATACTTACAATACAATACTTAAGTACAATAAGTACATACAAATCATTGTATGATAAACTTACGGTTATGATTTGAGCATTTTTGGAAACAAACTGGTCGTTTCTTATAGGAAGCTTTTGTTGAAGAGTCAGATAGGTCAGTGATACTTCTGGTGTTGAAATAGATCTGGGTAGCCTACAGTTTAGACTTGTCACCTGTTTATGGGAGTACATACTGTCTTGGAACTCTGGTGTTAAAATAGACCTGGCTACATTTTAGAATTGTCACTTGTTTTTACAGCGTAAGTCTAGGGGAGGACATGCCCTCTCGTTGAACTTTGAACTACTCCTTGATACTTTAAGCTAGACACTCCATTCGACCTTGAAATTGGTCACCGCCACTTTTAGTACCGTATTACTCTTATTCAGCTTTTTGATACCTTTTGTACTTCTTCAACCTTTTATAATGAGACCCTATGGAGCAGGCCGTGAGTGAGTGATGTCATGACTCATAATTCACTCTAGCTGACTTTCCAGACTGCACTCGGGGAACCACCATGAGGGGGTTCCCAGCAAATTGAAGAAACTTTCAGCATTATTTTAGATGACGTAGAAGAATGACTGTTTTGATCATATTTTTCCTCTGTTCTCTCATCTACAACCCACAAATAGTCACATTCTGGACAAAATCTACAGTATATTCTCAGATTTAGGTCAAAGAGAGAAAATCTCATCAATCAGGGGTCCTTGATAAGAAACGGGTTGAGAATCACCGATCTATCATAATACAACATTTTCCATCAACCTCTATTTCTGTCCCAGCTCATCGTGCAGGTGCAGCAATGTCAAAATATAAGCCATGTATAGTTTTCGAGATATTAACGTTTGTCTGATACTTGTTACACTCTTTTTCACAGTAGCTGCTGCTCTCTTGCTCGTACACACACAGAGAGCTCTACTGCTTATTTCTCTCACTCCATTTCAACATGTCTTTTAAACTGCGAGTACTTGAGGAAGTAGTTCAAACAGGGCATGGTTTGCACAGTCCTCCCATAGACTTACATTGTAAAAACCTCTGTACTGTATCACTAGGTCTCCTTGGGGTTATTATAATCTAAAAAGTATAACATTTTTACAAATTTGGTATCATTTTAGACCATTACAGATATGTTTGGCTATGGTATGTTATGTTTTGTAAAAAAAAAAAAAAAAAAAAAACAATTGGCAGCATAAGCCACTTTCTCCAAAGACAGTCAGCTGTACCCAGGTAAGATGGCTGCCATATCGTACCATTCCATTCTCTATGACATGTCAGTCACATATCCTGTTACTGTAGGATATACATCTAGATTCTAAGCAGGGGTGTCAAACATGCGGTCCGGGGGCCAGATCCGGCCCCCCAAAGGGTCCAATGCAGCCCAAAGGATGACTTTGCAAAGTGTGAACATTGCACTGGGAAGTCCTTCAATCCAATATGACGCACTTGTTAAGGCTAAGAGGTACCAGGTTTCAGGAGCAAGTTCAATATTAAGTCGCCTATTCATGTTATCTGTATTAATCACTAAATAGTCAGCTATTTTCATTACCTTTGCTTGACTACTATTGCACAGGTGGGTAAACTATCCAAGGTGAGTAGTTCACCCACCTTGTTTGCCCTCATTGATTGATACAGTTGATCTGAATAGGTGAGTAAACTATCTGCCTCATTTCAAAGGGGTGGGTAAATTGTTTACCTGCGTTGACCCTCCACTACACCCCTGATTGTAATGCACAGACGATCGATAATGTGCTTGATGGTATCTGAGACAACCCTACGTGTTGTAGGGTTGTACCTGTAATTCTTTACACTAAGATAAATGGGACATTTTTGAGGTTTTGTCATTTATAAGTTATTATTGATTATTGATTTTCATTGTCTGGCCCACTTGACACCAAATTGGGTCGCATGTGGCCCGTGGATTAAAATGAGTTTTGACACCCCTGTTCTAGAGTATTAAACCCATAGATATACAGTATAGGCCTAGAGTCTAGATGTACTTATAGCATTTATTCCACCGACCAATTCATTATTGGCTAGTAAAACCAAATGCTGAACATTTTTCCCACGTTGATTTAACATTCACCAGTGACACAAATCCTTCCTAAAAGCACATCAAAGTGAACCTCTTGGCGGCCGGCCAGCCCACCTTGTCTGTCCCATTGGCTCTATACCACTGCCAGGTGAGGGGCTCGGGTTTGTCCTTCTCGATTTTGCATCCCAGCACCACAGAGTCCCCCACATAGCTGACTACGGGCTTGTCTCGCACCTCAGCCATCTGTGGAACTGCAAGGAAAGATGGACAATTGCAGAATGATGGGAAACTGTCTACCTTTCATACGGTATACATGCAGGTATATGTGATATCACTTGAAAATCCAACTCCCCGGCGAGCATTTTTCCATTGAAAAGACGGTTAGGGTCACCGTTGGAAAAAAACGATCAAGACAGGTTCAAAAGTTTTTTCACCCACTATTTGCAGACGTTGATTGAACGTTCACATTTAGACAATATTTCACCAGGATCTTAGTTACCACACCGGGGATATTCAAGCTATTCTGATTTGGTTTATGTACACAGTGTGCATTCAGCATCATTATAAAAAGAGAGGCACCATTAACATTTTAAAACATAACGCCCCACACAGGATTCAAACCTCCAATCTCCCACATTCAAACCCTCTACTCTACCAATAAGCTAATCAGATCACTGAAAATATACTGTGTACCTTGCACATATAAACCTCTTATGTCAGCCACTTTGTACACAACTGTACCACAGGCTAACGATCATGAGACAGGTGTAGCCTATATTTTATATCATGTGTACCAAACATCTCTAAGTACTTGTGCATGCGCATTATTGCAGTAAATACAGTAAATTCCATATTTTACACTATTATATGGTGTCCTGGAAGCTTTTTGCTGGCAGCACATAGCCTATAGGTACAGTCGGTCTGTGTGGAAATGCCCACAAAATGTTACTACAGCTGGCGCGTGAGTGGGGTAAAAAAACCATATATCTCAATGGGCTGACTCACCAAAGGACGGTGCTGCGGCTCTACACTACAGGATTGGGGATTCTAGAGCAGGTACATAGACTGTCTGTTCAGATGTGCGTTCACTGCGGTGGTTGAATCCCCGATCCTGTCTGCGTGGGCTGGGCTAGCAGCTAAATGCTAACTATGCTGAATGGGGAGAACAGGGGGATTTACTCCACCCTGACCACGCCCCCAGCCAGCTACCCCAGCGTCTATGACGAGACATTGACTGTATCTATATAGTTCCATATTTACAGTATATTTATATGTCATGTGACATTAAATGCGTTGAAATGTAGTGTTTGTTTAGACCACATTTCAACTGTCAGTTACACAATGACTTTAGAGATTCACACACTAATCAATATTGTTTCTCTTTCAAGCTCCAACTAACAAATTATCAATATGTTTCAACAAATTGTGTTTTTGACACGTTAATGTTGTAACCGCATTTTAGCTGGTTGAAAAGAGGGTGAAATTAGGTCCGAGACATTCAGACCCAATATCACCCAGTTTTTAACTAAGAAATCAACGTTCAAATCCCGGTTTGTACTCCCTGGGTCATATGAAACAGTGTGTAGCCTACCTGTCAAAATAAAGGAGATGTTTGCTTCACTACCAAAGACACATGAGTATTTCCCCAGGTTCTTCTCCCCAACAATGCTGAACCTGTCAAGGAAAAACAAATGTGAGTTTTATGGCAAAACTGAATTGGGGGAAGGGGGCAGGGGGTTACCTGAAAGCTACTGGGAATATCTTAAAATCCATATAGTCCCTTCTCACGGGGGCCATTTTGTGTCGAAAAGGCAGGGTAAACACAGGTGCAAGCAAAACACTAACGAGGGTTTCCAACTTCCATGATTGGAAGTTGGAAACCCTCATTAGTGTTTTGCGTGACATGATTTAAAATGTTTAAATCATTAGATTCACAAAGAGAAAATGTTGATGAAGTGACAGTAGTCTAATAAATATATTTTGTGACTGAAGTTATGCATTGGCAGATATCAGCTTGTTTCACCAAGCATCAAACTAATTTCAGATACGACACTGGAGAAAAAATGTCTTCAACTGTTAGAAAGGAAACTGTAGGTTACACAATGACTTTGGACTCAGTAGGGTGTTCTCAGTTTCCTGTCCTCAGTTTCTTTGTGAAAAAAAAATGCTCAACACAAAAAGTCATATCACTGTAAACGATAATCCTGACGCTCACACACCATGTTTTTAAATAATCAGCCGTCACATGATTGGTAATGGTGGCTGTCAATTAAAAGTGGACGAAGCGTGCGTGCAGACACAGACCCCACACACACACACACACACACACACACACACACACACACACACACACACACACACACACACACACGTAAGAAAAGTCTGAAGGGAAAGAGAAGGTGGTTGTGGCCTCGTGTCTGTGTTGTGTTTAGTTTGTGGTTGGTCTGGATGCTGCAGCTGTAACTTGCTGATTGTGTATAATGGTGCTGCAGATCTTTTGGGGAGTGCAGTGCACATAGGCTAAGTGTGTGTGGTGGGAACTGTTTTGGTGCTCTGTGGGAGGAAGCTCTACAGTACCAGGGCGTCCCTCTATGTATGCGTGCAAAAGTTCAGGTACACATCGATACGAATTCAGCCTGTGAAGTCCCACAAAATAATTACTTCATTTTGATAGTCACTTTTAATTGACTCTAAACAGTGTATCAGCTAAATCTCAACAAGAATTGTTTGAACAGACTATCTGCTAGGTATTTTCAATTAATGATCAACAAATGTTCAACAAACTATGCAATGTATAAGTTGATTGTCAAGTCCACCTGCTCAAATTATACTATCTTACTGCTGTTAGACTGTCTACAGCTTTGGCTAAAGAGACACTCCACCGAAAAACAACGCAGATTTATTTTGCACATAATCTCACACATATCCAAAAACTGCAAACAGTTTTGCAGGCATTCGTTTACATGTAGTTTACAGTTATTGAGAGTTAATTTGAGTTCAGTTGTGGATCAGTGATGTCAATGAATGACATCACTGGTCCACAACTTCACTGCCAGTTGATGATCCACCGCCAACGGGTCCAAGACCCACTTCGGGGTCACGACCCATAGTTTGGGAAACGCTGTGTTACTGTATTTGTCTGTCCCACAAATGAACGGGGGAGTGTTCTTCGCGACGGAGCACTCCTGAACCACATGAGAGGGCTGGCCACACAAGCATCAACACCAGCTAAGACACGGGTTCCTAACCTTTTTTGGCTTGTGACCCCACATGGACGTCACACAAATGTAGGGACCCCAGACATTCAAATTTCGGTACATCGGTAATATCATCAGTGACATCATCAATGTCGTCGCATGTCAAGTCAAGTCAAGTCAAGTCAAATTTTATTTATATAGCACCTTTCATACACAAAGGCAATTCAAGGTGCTTTACAAAAAAATAATCGAAAAAACAAGCAGCAAAGCAATGCACATATAAAAAACACATAAAAAACACAGCCGACAGTTTTAGTTAAAATATATACTCAAATTAACAAACATGAAACATTATTTCTGTTTTAAATAAGTTACAAGGCACTCTTCAGTATTATTATTACATGTACAGTCCATTTGTTGGAAATGTACAGGAAAAATCTTTTTAAAATTACAGGCCGAGAGAGGCAGTAGTTTAGTAGCAGTTAAAAGCAAGAGTAAACATAAAGGTCTTTAGCTTGGATTTAAAAATAGGCAGAGTAGGGGCAGATCTAATGTGTTCAGGGAGTTTGTTCCAGTTATGAGAGGCATAGTGGGAGAACGCGGCTTCACCATGTTTAGATTTGGTCCTTGGGACAATTAGTAGACCAGTGCCTGAAGATCTCAGGGATCTGGATGGTTCATAGTGTAGAAGCATTTCAGAGATGTAGTGTGGGCCTGACCCGTTGAGAGATTTGTAAACTATTAGCAGAATTTTAAAGTCTATTCTAAGATTTACTGGCAGCCAATGCAGGGATTTGAGAACTGGTGTAATGTGTTCAGCTTTCTTGGTTCTTGTTAGAACTCTAGCAGCCGCATTCTGAATGAGCTGAAGTTGTTTAACAGCTTTTTTGGGAAGACCATTGAAAAGACTGTTGCAGTAGTCTAGCCTGCTAGAAATGAAAGCATGAATTAGTTTTTCAAGATCTTGTTTGGACATATAGCCTCTAATCCTTGCTATATTTTTTAGATGATAGAAGGCAGATTTTCTTATAAGCTTGATGTGGGAGTTGAAATTTAGATCAGAGTCAATAATAATGCCAAGATTTTTTACCTGGTCCTTTGGCTTCAGAGATAGGGATTCGAGGTGAGCAGTAACTTTGAGCCTATCTTCTTTTTTGCCGAAGACAATTACCGTATCTCTGTTTTGTCTTTATTAAGTTGGAGAAAATTCTGGCACATCCAATCATTAATTTGCGCAAGGCACTGACACAGTGACTCTATGGGGGCATAGTCATCCGATGAGAGGGCTATGTAGAGTTGGGTGTCATCTGCATAGCTATGATAAGCTATTTTGTTTTTTTGCATAATTAGGCCCAGAGAGAGCATATAAAGGTTAAACAGGACAGGACCTAAAATTGATCCTTGGGGTACCCCACATGTCATTTTGGTTTGGTCAGATGTGTAGTTGCCAATGGAGACAAAGTAGTTCCTGTCTTGCAGATAAGATCTGAACCACTCTAGGACCGTGCCGGAAAGCCCGACCCAGTTTTCCAGTCTGTCCAATAGAATTTCGTGGTCAACCGTATCAAAGGCAGCGCTGAGGTCTAGTAACACTAAGATTGAGATTTTACCTGAATCAGTGTTCATTCGGATGTCATTTATAACTCTGATAAGCGCAGTTTCGGTGCTATGATGGGGTCGCATGACAGACGCATGTAACAGTATGCTGACTTTTCCCCCCTCAGAATTCTGACATTAATCTCAGAATTCTGACTTTAATCACAGAAGTCTTCTGACTTTGTTCTCAGAATTCTGCCTTGTTTCAGAATTCTGACATTAAAACTCAGAAGTCTAACTCCATTTTCGGAATTCTTACTGTACTCTCAGAATTCTGGCTTCAACTCAGGACTCAAATGAATTTTTCATGTGGGCCTAATCCTCTTCAGTAGTTTTAAATTGAGTGTGGTTTGTAAAATAAATCAATTAATCAATTAATCAATTTCAGGCGACCCCAAGGTTGAGAACCACTGGACTAAGCTATCCATGAGAGCTGACCAGGTAGTAATTTGTTGGAAGCCCTAGGCCTAGACAACGAATGCCTAACGTTAATGTCAACTATTGATCACTGGGAGCACTTACCGTAGTTGGGGGCGTGACACTTAGACGCATGAAGACGGAAACAAAAAAGCTAAATGGGCATTTTCTTAACCTAATGGAATAATGAACACATACTTACTCTCTTTTCAGATTATATTGTCCATTCTCCAATTGCACTGTGAGACGGCTGTTCTCAATTTCCTCCTCATCTTTTCTCCAATACCCAGTAATGTTTGGCATTTTGTTTTCATTACCAGCCCAGGTACACTCTAGCGCCAATTTGACAGGTTTCAACAGTTCAACTCTCTCAACGTGACTTGCACCTGCGTTGAGAGTTGTGGGGAGGATTTCAAGCACAGACACAAGCCAAAATCAGACACCTGTTCATTCAGAAAATGTGATTTGAATGAACAGAATTAAACATTACCTTTGATTAAAACAGCCATCTCTCTGCAATTATATATATATATATATATATATATATATATATATATATATATAGCACCAATAGGCTACTATTGTTCCTGAACAGCATTAACACATCAAACTGGGATGGAGACACAATATGGCAACACATCACATTCATCACATCTATTTCACTGATCATGACAGATGTTGGTTGGTGTTGCAAATGTTTTTGTGGGTGTGGCAAAATCCAGACTTGTGCAGTTATTAGGCTACATGTACCTTTGAGGACGACACTCTTCACATCTGTTGGAGGTGGAGTGGGCAAAGCTAGTGTTGGGCCAGGATCCTCTGGAAGAAAAACAAATTAAAGTATGAACACAAACTTTACTTCATCCCCAGTGATATGAGTCTGAGCCCGTTTGTCTTGTCCGTATATTGTTCTAAAAAAAAAAGTGGAAAAAAAGGACTAGTGATATGGAAAATGTAAATCATCAAACATTAGCATTGATTTTAGACAATCAGTAGTTCATGTACTCATATACATTTTCATTTAAGTTACACATAGTTACTGTAGTGTAGATACACACGACAGACAGTATTCAGTTAGTGTAGCACACAAAACCCTCTTCATGGCCTTGAAAAAAAAACTCTTCCTCTTCCAAGTTGCTTTGGTATTATTTTATTGGTATTTCGTATTATTATTATTATTAATATAATTAATTTCCTGAAACATGTAGAAATTAATCTATGTGTTTACTTATGTGGTTATCATGGTTATGTTGAATAAATTGACAATATTGCATTCAGAAGAGCATCCTATTAAGCACATGGTGATCCTGTGGAACGAGAGGTTAGTCGTGGGGACAGTGTGGATCCGGGGGGGGGGGGGGGGGGGGGGGGGGGGGGGGGGGGGGTTTAGGGGGGTTGGGGGGGGATAGTAGTCAAACACCGTGATCCAGGATACAGAAATTAGGGAGGAGGACCTAACCATTTTTGGTGCATATTTTCCTTTATTCGATAGGACAAGAGATGACAGGAAAGGTGGGGGGAGGGAGGGGATGACATGTGGCAAAGGACCTCGGGTCGGACTCGGATTCGAACCCGGGTCGGCCAAGCCAAGCACTAAGCATTAGTGGAGAGAAAGAGACAGCGAGCGAAATGTTGCCTTGGTGACTATGAGGAAGTGCAGCCCACTTTACAGTTGACTGTATCTCTGAATGACTGTGTCACCATGGCCACGGTGAGATCACTGAGCTCCACTAACCACCAAGGTCTCAAACCTGACCTCAAAGCAAAAGTGACCGTGCTCCTCAGCTGTGGCCCCCCTCCCTCTGGAACCATGTTTCCCTACTGTAGCTATAGACCAAATCAGCGGGATGTTTACATTTACTTCCGGGTACCCCTGAGGTCCACACATTATAATGGCGGTGGACGGCACAAACTGACATGTTGAAGACAAAAACAGACAAAGAAGACAAAAATGGTTCGTCCGTGTTGTGTTGTTGTTTAATATCATTCATAACAACACTTTCACTAACGTTAGTGGAGACCAGACTAGCTAATTTACCTGTTGGACCAGACTAGAGTAGACTTGAAGCTAAATTAAATTGACCTGGCGTCAGTAGCTCTGTCTGTACCAGGCTCTTTCTCGCCGAGAAGAGCCTGGTGACGCGAGGTTACTCTGTCTGTAACGTAAAAAAACAGCGAGTTTGACAGACAAACAAACATTATTAGCTAGCTAACACTACATAAAACAAACACAGAAGAAAGGCTAGATACGTCGGACAAGCATGTTTACCAACCGTTTAACCATTTAAATTGAAAGTAGTCGGCCGAAAACAACGAGAGGGTTTGACAGCATTTATATGACAACACGCACATTTAAACCTGCCGCCTTTCCCAAGTGGTACCCGGAAGTAAATTTGTTTACATGGTGACGTCACGGTGATTTGGTCTATAAGTTTCAAGAAGCTGTTAAAAACTCATCCGTTTCATAAGCACTTTGTGTCGTTTTTATTGTTTGTATTTTGTATTTTTATTGTTTGTGTATCTGACCTCTGGTTTGACCTTCTGTGTAGTTTTATTTGTTCATCTTTAATATCTCTGAATTAACAGAAAATGTAACTGAATACCGTATAGTCATTTCAAATGTATCCTATAGACAGCCATCAGTTCTGTAACTTCTGAATACATGCACTGATCTGTTTAAGAGAGCCACGTGGAGGCACAGGAGTCACAGAGCAACAGAGTTCAGCTTGACTCGATGTGTACAAATTCATCAAATAAGTGTATTCCTCGTTTTGGTAAAGACGTTGTTGATGCCAATAAAGTGACATGCATATCCTGACGTGCTCGTGATAAGGAGCAATGTCAGAGGTAGAGAGCCATGTGCTTATCTGAAACGACAAACTGCCCTTGGAATGAATTGAGGCGACAGGAAAAACTGGTTTCAGGAGCTCTTCATTTCACTTGTCTTTGACAAACTGTGAAATTATGCTTCTTGTCAAATGCTAAGATATTGAATATCAGCAGCAGCATCAGACAGCTTCAACTCAACTTCTGTATATCGGTATTGGTAAAGGCTTTCAAAGACCCATTTGGGTTGAGCCCTAGCACTGCCTACAGTAGATAGGCCTACTCATGTGATGATTCTAAATCAACATAGTGTAACACCAGTATAAAAGGTTTAGTCATATAAAAAAAAAACGATGGTACATTTGAGAAGTGCAAGTGCAAGTGCGCACGCACACACACACACACACACACACACACACACACACACACACACACACACACACACACACACACACACACACACACACACACAGCCTACTGTATTACAACAATACGATAGATGCCATTGAAAACCCATCACATTTCCTTCCAGTCCTTACAAGGTCACACAGAATTCAGTAAGCAGCCACGGAGAAAGAGGAAGCAGTACGAAGCTAACACACACACACACACACACACACACACAGACACAGAGACACACACACACACACACACACACACACACACACACACACACACAGCGAAATTAAACGGCCATTTACTTGTATTGATGCCTCTGCAGAAGAGGAGAAGCAGGAGGACGTGAAAGGAGGCCGACATGATGTTGCTCTCTGTAACTCTGTGCGTTATTCCTCAGTCTTCACTGCAAGCTCTCTCTCTCTCTCTCTCTCCCTGTCTCTGTCACTGTCTCTCTGTCTGTGTCTCTCTCTCTCTCTCACACACACACAGGTACAGCAGCTCTTCTCACAGTTACACCCCCTCCCTCCTCCTCCTTCCTCCTCGAGTGACGCAGTCTAGAAACCAGCCTGCTGCCTCCCATCCATTATTCAGCCTGGCAGGCAGAGCATACAGTATATATAGGCTGTGCTCTCCGTCCCATAGGCTCATTTCACAGCAACCCTTTGAGGTGGTAAAGCAGGAAATAACACAGGTGTAATCATTAGCATTAATGAGGCCACCTGGCGCTGGGACACCTAAACACAATGGAAGCATAATTAATTATGGTATTAGCGTACAGCTGCTTTACCACCTCAGAAGGGCTGCTGTGAAATGGGTCCACACAGCAGAGCTAATTAACAAACATGACTAAATACTACAAATTGGACTGTGTGTGTGTGTGTGTGTGTGTGTGTGTGTGTGTGTGTGTGTGTGTGAGTGTGTGTCTGTCCCAGTGTGGGAGGAGCAGTGTTATGGTGTTGCTGTGAAACAATCTGCTGCTGGGTGCTGCAAGGTGTCCTATCCCAACTGTTATGAGAAGACCTGACAGCTGTAGGTCACATGATCTGGCTGCTATCTATAAGGCTATTTTAATTCAATTTAATCACAGCCCCTCCCCCCCCCCCCCCCCCCCCCCCCCCTTCCTTCCCCCCTCTGGGGTCTCTTTGTCTCACCTGCACAGACTGTATTGTATCTCTGTTTGTCTCACCTGCACAGACTGTATTGTATCTCTGTTTGTCTCACCTGCACAGACTGTATTGTATCTCTGTTTGTCTCACCTGCACAGACTGTATTGTATCTCTGTTTGTCTCACCTGCACAGACTGTATTGTATCTCTGTTTGTCGACCGTTTCAACTTGACAATATTGCAGTGTTTGCTAATACAATAGCTGAAGGGGAAATAAACTGGGGTCTAAACTGTTTTACAACATAATTCCAGTTAAACCATCTATAAACCCAAAGTAAATATTCCTCTAAAGTTAATGATGTTGTTGATCCCAAGTGAATACATATTAGATCAAAAACTGGAAGTAACTGCCTCGCGGTTGTATGCCTCCAGCAACAAGTCAAGTTGCAGTCTACACATCCATGTCTGTCCAAACTCATACAAGCACAAATAGCTTGAAGCCCACAGCGCAGTGGTTTGGCAGTGGTGTGGCCTTATCCCTAGCTATGGCCCCTTTTCAATAGCGGCCCCTCCCCCCACTCACACCCCCTAGCCACTCCCCCTACGCACCCCTGGAAACCCGACTCTCTAGGAACTTCCTATCCCTAGCTATGGCCCCTTTACCTAGCCCTGCAAGCCCCCCTTCCTTGATGGAACGGATGGACATGAGGTCACAGTAACCTTGAATTTTGACCTTTGAGCACCAAAATCGAATAAGTTCATCCTTGAGTCCAATTTTTGAGCCAAATTTGAAGAAAAACCTCTCAAGGCGTTCCTGAGATATCGTGTTAATGAGCATGGTGGGACAGACAACCCCAAAACATAATCCCTCCGGCCACGGCTATCGCCGGCAGCGGGGGTGGGGTGGGGGAAGGGGGTGGCTGGACTGCGAGGTAAATCTGACCATAGGACTGGATTATGCTCACTCACTGTCTGGGATGTCCTTTGGCCCACACATGGTTTCTTATGTAAGGGGATTAATGGCAAATTGTCATGCAGTGTGGAATAAATAGCACAGTGTGTCTGTGCTCACTGGCCCACAGCAATGACCAATTGTGGGATTCTGACAATCACCTTGCATTAGGCAAATTGCACCGAGTGAAACAATCTGCGTATTTGAGATGAAGGTGTGCAGCTGAAATTGCTTTGATTCAGGGATCATGTTATCAGTTGTTGTCAGTGTGCGCTTCAGCATCTGACCTCCCAATGGCTTCACTCACCATCAGGCCAATCAAAAAGCAGTAAGCTAAAATAATAATAAATACAAATAAAAATAATAATACCGGTACTAATAATACTATTTTGTTTTAGTGCTCCTATGACTATGACAACAAAATTATCATGTAAGAAGACAGAAGGGCTAGGGGAAAGAAATCAAATGAAAGCTAAAGAGGAAGGTAGAGGGGATATGTTTCCTTGATTGTTTTCTAGGGTTTTTTATGCTTTTATTCTTTTGGCATTTTAATGACTAGAAATGATAGTCACTCTATTGGCAATTGCTCAACTTCATAGACATTGTGATATCATCAGTGACATCACAATTGCCCTAGTGACATCACTGACATCACTTCCAGTTGGGTGGCATCCCTTCCGGGACAAAAATGGAAACAGAGCCCACTTACTCCCTATTGTAAAGCACTTTGTAACTCACCCCGGTCTTCCTGTCCCTCCAGAGCGAACAGGACACCAACATGATCCAGACGTTCGTCCCCAAGGAGCTGCTGAAGATGGCGGAGGAGGACCCGACGGAGGAGCAGAGGGATTCCATCCTGGATCTGCAGAACATGGACCAGATCAAGGAGAAGGCATTGGCCACCATGACTGAGCTGAGGAGAAAGTGCTGCATGATGTGAGCAGACTCAGACAGGACAGATGAGACTCTGCATCCCCAGATGCTATTTTAGTGTGAACTCACTTCAAGCAAAAAGCTTCTTTCTAAACGGTCTATAGATGATACATTTACTAACACAACTAGCAGATTTATTTTGCACATGATCTCACAGACACCCCCCCACACATCCGTAAACTGTAAACAGTTTTGTAGGGTTTGACAGTTATTGAGAGTTGATTTGAGGACCAGTGGTGTCATTCATGCACAAATTACATCACTGGTCCACAACTTCACTCAAATCAACTCTCAATAACTGTCAAACTAAATGAATGCCTACAAAACTGTTGACAGTTTTAGGATGTGCAAGATCATGTATGAAATAAATCAGCATTGGTTTTCAGTGAAGTTCTCCTTTAAACATGGATTATCTATAGGGAGGGACCTTTCTCAATCCAAACAAAGCTTCACGTCCAGTTTTCTAATGATTCCTGCCTACTGCCTAAATGTGTCAGTCTCAGTTTGGTTTCTCTACCAATAGAATATAGTCTTCTCTTGGGGAATGACTCTTAATCTGACCTTGCAGGAAAGAACAAGGACTGAGTTGAGCTACATGTATGTATGTATGTGTATGTACAGTATGTATGTATGTATATATGTATGTATGTATGTATGTACAGTATATTCACAGTAATGTCAGTGTCGTCATCTTCACAAGTTGAGAGGGTGCAGCGAGGAAATCTGAAAGCCTTTGTCACTGGACTATATATAACTGGATTCTTCTGCCTGCTTGTTTGTAATGAATTCAAGTTTTTCATATCCTAGTAATAAACGTTTGCTTACAATACACAACTTGATTGGAACAAATATGGCAATTTATTGAAATGCAATGTTCACTTTTTCTAAAAATGTATTGCCTCTCTAAAAAATCTCTACAAACTATGAATAGAACACTTTAATAATATAATATATCTTTCTAGACAAATGAAGATAATGAAAATAATACATTTTTTAAAATCCTATAAAGTCACAATATGTAACAGACAGCAGCAGTATTCCAGATACAGCACATGATCTTCTCCTTCTCTTCTCTCCTCTCCTCTCCTCTCCTCTCCTCGGCACCCTTTCACTGCTGCTGAAACTGCAGACTATTGATGAACACAGTTTGCAGCTCGTTGATGTCGTCGGTGGTTTCTATGGGGATGCTGGGCGAGCACGGGCGAGACCGCCTGAGGTTTTCATAGCAGGACTCCCCGCAGCCTCCCGCCGCCCCCTGCAGGTGCTCGTACACGTCCAGGTAGGGCTGCTGCGGGGACAGGCGGCTGTAGTCCTGGGCGCGGTGCGGCCCGTGGTGGTGCAGGTGGTGCTGCTGCTCGGGCCCGGGGCTGTGGCACGGGCTGTGGGACGGGCTGTGGGGCATCAGGCAGGTCTGCAGGCAGCTGTTGCGGCGCATGGCCCGGTGCAGGTCCAGCCGGGCGATCAGCGGCTTGCCGATGCTGACGCTTTTGGTCCAGTGGACGGGCTCGTCCTCCATGGAGGTGAAGGTGCCCTGCAGGCACACGCTGAAGACCAGCTCCTCCTGTGGCACGGTTTTGAAAAATGAAATGAGAGAAGAAATGATCATAGAAAAAAACACACAATGGTCTTCATTCAATAATAATAAATAAAATAAATAAAAAATAATAAATCAATCATTAAATATGTCATGTCAAGTGAAAGCAAAAGAAAAGTAGCCTCATCATCATCATCATCCAATTTTGGTGATCTTCATGCTTAAATTGAATGATTGCATGCTCCTCTCTATCAGTTGAGAACGTTCCACAACGCCTTGTGCTTAGGAAAACCTTTCAAACCCATTGGAAATAAATAATTTGTGAAAAGTGTACATTTTGGAGATGCAATGTTTTCACTAGGCGAGTGTTAAGCTTGAGCCTTCTGAGAACGTTATGAAGAGTTCTACCCTGAGCTTCTGTAGAGAGCTGAGTCTGGTGTAGAGACAGTGCTGCGGTTCTACCCTGAGCTTCTGTAGAGAGCTGAGTCTGGTGTAGAGACAGTGCTGCGGCTCTACCCTGAGCTTCTGTAGAGAGCTGAGTCTGGTGTAGAGACAGTGCTGCGGCTGTACCCTGAGCTTCTGTAGAGAGCTGAGTCTGGTGTAGAGACAGTGCTGCGGCTCTACCCTGAGCTTCTGTAGAGAGCTGAGTCTGGTGTAGAGACAGTGCTGCGGCTCTACCCTGAGCTTCTGTAGAGAGCTGAGTCTGGTGTAGAGACAGTGCTGCGGCTCTACCCTGAGCTTCTGTAGAGAGCTGAGTCTGGTGTAGAGACAGTGCTGTACCCTGAGCTTCTGTAGAGAGCTGAGTCTGGTGTAGAGACAGTGCTGTACCCTGAGCTTCTGTAGAGAGCTGAGTCTGGTGTAGAGACAGTGCTGCGGCAGGCTGCTGGACAGCAGGTAGATACCCGTCTCTTCTGGAGTCTCCCTGTTCATCTCTTTGGGATCCACATCAAGGTCCTGCAGAAAGAAAGGGAAGCAGGTTCCTGTTGGATTCAATGAACTAGCATTCATACTTGACTAGAGAATGGGTGGGGGCCGGGGCAGCAGAAGCACAGAAGCTGAAGAAGTGGGCTTGTTACTGCAAAGAGAGCAGGTTTGAATCCCCTGGCCCGGCTGGGAAAAATTGGGTGCGGGAGAGGGTCACACTTTGCTAGATTTCTCGCGCCGCACTTCCTCCCTGAAGTCCTGAAACCTCAGCGCCACTTTCGTCACATCAGCGATAGATAGCGGTGTAAATCACAAGTTACATCACAATACAATATTATATAGATTCTTCAAACAACGATACAATATTTGCTGATATCACAAAGTGCTACAATACGACTTACAGTGCAGATGTCAGCTAAAAACAGGGTGTAAATGACATTCTCAAGTCAACTTGGCATCTCAGGGCTTGTGGAGACTTGGATTACGCCAGGTGAGCAGTATGGAGGCACTGACTGACTGTCAGCAAGTACCTCATACAAAAAAACAAAACTATCCCTTTAATGTTAGAAATTGGGTCAGGTTAGGGTGGGGGTTTGGCTAAAGTCAGTGTTAGTGTTACATAGTCTGTGGAGATGCAAATAGGCTGTAACCAAAATAGGCAAGTGACACTTTGTTGAACATCTACTTTTCGTCACTTGAGGATCAACACTGGCCTATTCAAATAAAGTGTTACCAGGGAACGTGAATAAGAAACACTCTCCCTTCTCCCAACCGCCACTTTTTCCTTTTCAAAATAAAGCCCCAAAGATTGTAACCTGTGAGAAGTCGGTGACGTGGGCCTGGCAGAAGGACAGGTCCTCGGGCTTCTTGACGATGTGTGTGTAGATGACGAGCACGTTGGAGAACTCCGCAGCAAAGCCCAGCTTGATCTGAGCACCGCAGTCAAAGTCCAGACTCATACTCTCAGGAAGCTCTGGAATAGCGAACAACAAGGCCATTCGATCAATATGGAAGAACATGAAAGAATTACACATCTTCTGATTTACTAGTATATTTGTCGAAAATAGTAACGCAAAAAAAAAAGGTCTAGGCCTTTTCCAAAACAGTAAGCAAAATATGTCAAAAATGTAGTCTCTATGGTTACTTCATTAGCTCTGGGGCGGTCAGAGACAAACAAAATAAACTGAATTTTTGTACATTTTCATTATTTTACGCATAAGATGTCACTGGCATACAGGATGTCTCTGAATCTGAAAATGTTATAGGGCAGGACCTCCAGAAGCCCCAACCACCTATTTCTAGACCCTCAAAGTTGAATGACAAGTATGCATTTGATGCCTGTCTTGTGATGTTTGACTTTGCAGAATGTTTAACAATTGTTCAGAGTCCTGCCACCGTTTTGGAAGAATGGCAACACAATCACCTGTTCTCTTCCTCCCTGGTTCACTATGCGCTGTATTCTATTCTTCCTCCCTGGTTCACTATGCGCTGTATTCTATTCTTCCTCCCTGGTTCACTATGCACTGTATTCTATGAACACCCCCCCCCCCCTCTCTTTTACAGCACAGATGTAATACTCTTCTGCCACACGGAAATAGGAGAAATAGAGTGGATAACATTGCAATCAGGTTACTGTCACTCTTGCAACATGCTGCCTATTGGCCAAGAGTAGAGAACCGTGGACGCACTGGGCAACTCTCATGTGTGCAATTGTGTAGTGTGAGGACTGCATGCTCAGTCAACCTCCCCTAAACAAGTGTCAAATCAACTTAAATTCATCATATAGCTAATGTTGTAGAAAATTGAAGTTCCATTGGCATTTCCTAATCAATAAGCTAATAATTGCATACACATAATTAATGCTATGAGTTATTAGTCATAAGACATCTCACACATGCAGAAATGGAGACGCACATACAGTACATAGGAGGAGATTTCTTCACCCTCTGCTCCACAGCACATGGGGGTCAAAACAAACTTTCACCCACTGCATGAGGTTGACCTTGCTGATACAGACAGGCAGCCCTGTAGGCTCCAAGTCTAGTCATAACCCCTCCTCTCTCTGTTTCTCTCTGCCTTCCTTTGCCTATAAAGCGGATGCCAAATTGTGACATCGCCACTGAATACATTGGAACTCTGTATGACATACCAAAATGTGTACATTGAGAATTCAGTCCTTTGGCAATGCAGTTTGCCAAAGTAATGTATGGCTTTAAATATACTTTTATAAGACACTTCCTGGACTCTTGGCTTCATTCAATTTGGTTTATATTAGCAGTTATATATATTATATAGCGGACGAGGAGTGGTGAAATTCCATTCTACAACAGCTAAATAGAGTGTTGGAAGTGGAGAGAGGTTGTGTCTGGGATCTATCTCACCATGGGCCTCGGCCCACTGGCGGCTGTGAGCCTGGGCGATGTCGGCGCTGTCGCCGGGTAGGATGGGATCGGTCAGCGCTCTCCTCTCCGACAGACTGCTGCGGATCTCCAGGGCCTGCTTCCCCTTGGTGGCATCAAACTGTCCCATGTCTGGACACAACACAAGATCATTACAATTCACATCTCAGAGTTAAGAGACCTAAGCCATGTTGAGCCAAGGGGTCTCTAAATAGCATAACATCTGCTGACCAAAAGCAACACTGCAACACGAGAATGTCACATTGTGTAAGTAAAGTAAAAAAAAAATTACAATTCAAGTTAACATTAAAAACATAATACATTCACTGATAAAACAGAATAAATAGACAATTTAAGCCCTCAATTGTACTAAATATGTCAAATTCTTTTCTCTCTGATGGAGGTTCATTCATTTCATGTTGCAATGTAAGTGTTGCCTGAGTTCGATTTATTCTACTTATGCATGTATAAACTAAAGCAAATGCTGTTATAGCCTGGTTTTTGATAGCTCTTTGTGATATATGTGTGATTATAAAGTGTATTCCAGTATTTGGTTGTACTGGTCAGCTTCCAGGTATGATTAATGTGTGTATGTGTGTGTGTGTGTGTGTGTGTGTGTGTGTGTGTGTGTGTGTGTGTGTGTGTGTGTGTGTGTGTGTGTGTGTGTGTGTGTGTGTGTGTGTGTGTGTGTGTGTGTGTGTGTGTGTGTGTGTGTGTGTGTGTGTGTGTGTGTGTGTGTGTGTGTGTGTGTGTGTGTGTGTGTGTGTGTGTGTGTGTGTGTGTGTGTGTGTGTGTGTGTGTGTGTGTGTGTGTGTGTGTGTGTGTGTGTGTGTGTGTGTGTGTGTGTGTGTGTGTGTGTGTGTGTGTGTGTGTGTGTGTGTGTGTGTGTGTGTGTGTGTGTGTGTGTGTGTGTGTGTGTGTGTGTGTGTGTGTGTGTGTGTGTGTGTGTGTGTGAGCATGTGAACAGGGCCCTCCTGAAAAAGAGAGCATTGCTCTCAGTGAGACTCCCCCTCTATAAATAAAGGTACATTTGTGTTCCTCTCTTACCCTCAGCCACTCTGTCCAGCACCACGGTAATCTTCTCATCATCAAGCAGACGCTTCTTCAGAAACTTGACAAAAACGCCGTTGGTGAAGCCACTGGAGCTCAACTCAAAGGCCTCGGCGTCTTGGCAACTTAACGGCGAAATGGAGAATATGATAGATAGATAGATGAAAGGCAAAAATATAACTTTTTATATTCTTGGGATATATAGTTTGCATGACAGTCAATCATTCAAACTTACGTGGCATATCCAAAGACAATGTTGGCTGTAACCCTCAAAACAATGTTTGGAGTGCTGTCGTCATGAATATTCCTGGATTTGGGAAAAAAACAAATCAAATCAGTTTCACATAAAGCATGTCAACTTTATTCTCTAAAAACCAGAGATTCCTTCTGGGGCTCCCCTATGGCTACAAACGCTAGAAGCTCTAAAGGTTCTAAAGCCCTTTTAAGTTAGAGCAGGTCTGCTTTCAACTTCTACTATAGGTTGAAAATGTATCTATTCAGAAAGTACATCACACCAGCATGCAAAAAATGCATCCATCCCAATTTGTTCCCTCTCTACTTGCTCAAATTTGTAAAAGAAAAAGAAAAAAAATTAAGTTCTCATCTTGAAGCATAAAAAAAGCTCTAATTTAGCTCTCTCTTTAGCTTTTATTCCTCAATATCTCCCATTTCGATTAAATGATGCACTTTTCTATTAAATGTCTGGGGACACAGGAATAGTGTGGGGGGGGGGGGGGACTAATGGCTCTGACCATTACAATCCTTACTATTGGTTGCTTGTAATGTTGGTGATCTAGTAAGTAAGGGAAACTTATTCTAAGTGTAAACCCCTAAATAAATGTGAAAGTGTGATGTGCCAAAGTGTGCACTGCTCACCTCTTCCTGCACATGTCCAGCAGGAACACGTTGAGGCCCGTCTCCTTCTCCTGCATCAGCTTCAGGATGCTCTGCACACACAGACAGTTGGCTGACCGGTACGGGTTTGGAGCGTCCACTGGCACCATGAAACTGTTGCCATAGTTCTCATATCCGTGGCCAGCATAGTACAGCAGACCTAGAACGGGAAGCATATAGATTCTAGTATCAATGTGGTTATACAAGACCGGCGATTTTACAACCTGAAATATCCATGGCAGAAAGCATCAACAGGTGTATTACTGGAATGTATTAAACAACAGTCTGTTGTTATTTTGTTTCTAATAGCAAATGTTAAAACCCTTTATTTTACATTGGCAATCTGAAACGTTCAAACGGAATGACGTGTTTCAGCTCGAATGAGCCTTGGCCACGGTCAGTTTGACTTATGTTGACATTTCAGACTTGCTTTTCAAAGACCCTAGCATTTACAAACTCTCTTCCACTTCCCTTCCCGGTTCTTGTTTCCTTTGCTAGCACTTCTCTATGCATTATTCTTCTCAGGTGAGGGGAATATTTTGTCATCTATATTGTCTTGGAAATTAGTCATAGTCTTTGGTATTTATAAATGGGCTGCATCTGACTAGTATAAAATTGGAATGTTTCTGGATCATTCCACATTCACAATAACAAAGTCAAAGAAGTGTCTTCTTCAATGTTGCCCTTGTAATAATGTCACTTCAAAACACATTGGTAAAGTAAAATGTAGACTGCAGCTTCATCCAAAGCCACTTACAATAGTATAATCATATTTTATGATTGAGTGAACTGTTCTGGATGAATGTGAAAATGCATTTGATGAGTGTCTATTTTAACATTATTCTGTATTTGCAAAGTGTGACTCGAAAATGGCCAACTAGGCATCCGTTCAACTCCCGCCCCTCCTCCTCCTACTAGCATTATTTACCTCAGTGACAGGCAGCACAAGCTAGCTGGCCAGCTAGTTCACTCATGTTTTTGTCAAGTACATTAATAACATGCCAGACAATCAGCAGTGTTGTTGAGAGTGGAAATGGGGATTTTTAACTGTGATTATTTATGAACTTTTAGAAATAAAATATGCTTGGATAAGAGTCATTGATTGGTCTGTCATGCTACATAGGCGGAACTAAGGTATCTCCCAACATTTGATAAAATTGCCCTGGGAATTATCCAAAATGCCCCCGGAATAAATTTCTACTCCCCTAAGCAGCCATCTGAACGTTCATGGCATCCCAACATACCATAGACTCCCTTGTGAAGCAGCAGCAGGAACTCGTCAACGGCGTTTCTCATCTCCGACTCTGTGAGGTCGAGCAGTGACACCACCTTGAAGTTCAGCTGGCGCAGGAGGTTGGTGAGATCGTAGACGTCCACCATGGGAGCTTTGAGCTGCGGGTGGTTCTTGTAGGACAGGTTGCCAATCAGCAGCGCCACTTTGTCAGTCGCTGGGAAGGGATATGTGAGAGGCATGTAAGGTGTACGTACACGAGGGTCAAACGAGAATGAAAGAGAGGAGAAAAAACAGAAAGCTCACTAGCGACCCTGTGAGCAGCACAAGAGCTGACAACATAGCAAACAACTTTTCAGCCATTTGTTGAACACAAAAGCGTCAACCTGTATCTCATGCCTTTTGGTTCTGTCCTTCACTAGCGGGATTCTGGGCCAGGATATTTGACTGGTACTCTAAGGCCTACGGTATAACCCTTCAGCCGGAGGCAGAACTCGCCATCTTTGGCTGCTCGGAGACCTCTCTGAACTTCCCTGCAGCTGTGCAACAGTCTCTGACACAGGGGACAACTGTCGCCAAAAGACTAATTCTGAAGGAATGGAAGTCTCCCTCTTCACCTTCATTTCAGTTGTGGTTAACAGACATGGTCTCTGTTATACAGATGGAGAGACTCAGGTTCCTGAGGACCAACTCTCTCAAAAAGTTCTCAGTCGTCTGGGACCCGTTTCTGGTCCTATCTTGACGAGGTCAGGGGTGACGGGTGACTCCCGGACCCTTTACGTGGGGCCCCATGCACAGCATCTTCTAGAAGCATGAAGGCACTGTGTGTGGCTGGTAGTTATATATTGTAACACTGAATGTCCTTAGTATATATATGTTTTTTTTTTTTTTTTTTTACCTTTTCTATTTTTTTTCTCTGTGTCTGAGCCTGTTTTTTATTTTTTTCTTTGTGTGTTCTGTAAAATGTTAAAATGTAAAAAAACAAAAAAAAAGGATCAACCTGTTAGCGTTCTGACTTGGCTTTCCACTGAAACCTCAATGTCCAGACAGTTCATCGTCTCTTTGGCCTTTTGAGGACAGAGCAGCATGTTGTGTTGAACTGGCCTACAAATGTCTGCTGCAAAATAGATGTTAGCAGACAGCTAGAAGTTTCACATCTTTATTTTGGTGTTTATGATGGGAGGGGGTGCTGACTACATGACTGAAAACATCCTACAAGTGTCAGAGATGACAACAGTAGCACAGCAAAATTGGCATGTAGAGGAAATGGATATCAACCACATTAACCACAACTATAATGACAGTAGAGCTATACTCTACACCAGGGGTTCCCAAACTTTTCCGTCCAAGTACCACTATGTACCATAATAACGCCGGAGGCGGATGATATTAGGCACCGACTGGGACATTTGAGCAGTGAGTGTGGGTGGCGCTGATGCATGTTTTAATTTGTTTACAAACCGCTGTTCAAACAGAACTTTAGAAGAAGAAAAGCAGAGGTGAGTGTGCTGTCGTGGGTGTCCGACCGGTTGGCGATGCCTCACCTGACTCACCTGTGAGCTCGGCTAGCTCTGGCTGTTGTCGTCTCCGTTCCAGGCAAGGCATCAGTCAAACGGGCCTATTGAAATGAACAGGCCCTGCCCTGCCCTGCCCTGCCCCCCTCTGCTGAACTTTACTTGTAAACCATACCTATTTATATATATATATATATATATATATATACGGTATATATATATATATATTGTTGTCAAACTTGCAAAAAGAAACTTAAAGCACTCACCATAAAGATGTTCTGGAATGCTATTTAGGAGGAATTCGTTGTGATCTAAAATTGCAAAACCACAATGAAAACAGCATGCAAAGATCACAAGAGAAATGTCATGCATTTAAGAGAGGATATGAAAAACACACTCAACACGTAGAGAGCTACTTACTCGCTCCGAGGCCATAAAAGTCATCTAGGAAGACAAAGATACAAAAATATTACCAACATGTTTATTTACGGACTATTTCTGTGTTAGGCATACGCTGTTGTTTCTTCTTAGTCAGAACACGCTTCAGATTACTAGCAGGTTAAAATGTAAGGTATGCCTCTATTAAGATTACACTGTAATTTTCATGCATTAAAAACCAACTAAACCAATGAAATTAATATCCATGCATGCAAAACCTGAAGAGCAAACCCTTTGAGCATTCTGCTGGTTAGTGCCCGGAAGGATATGATTCTGTATCACCACCCACATGCAGTTATAGGAACAATTTAGTAGCTACTCATGTCAGTAATCGATGCAAATTTTGGCTACCGTTATTAACCTTTGCATGCAGCGAGATTTAACCCCTGCAGGTTATTATTGTCTTATATTTGGGCCTTTCAACTCTACCTTCAGAGCACTCCATTGCCCCTGAAATCTGGATGGATATCCTTGGTGCTTTCAGTCAAGAACAAAGGCAAATGAATCACTTAGACATAATCACTCAATAAAAACATCAAACATTTAATGGAGCCAGCAGCGACTATGAGATGAGCATAGTGTTAAACAGAACAACATACCTATCACAACGTCGACTTGGTTGGTCCACATTCTCTCAGCGTTACTGCTGATCTCACAGCGATATTTCCCGTGGTGGTCCTGCATCACGTTGGGAATCTAAAACGCACAGACGCATTGTGTCAAGTCTCGCGTGACGATATGATGTCCTCAAAGACACCTTCCATTAGTACACAGTTGTAGCCATAATACAAATCCCCCTTCAGGTATCCATCATCCAATATCCAAATGTCCCCCAGCTCTAAGGAAACATAATTGCAATTGAATATGAATGACAGGGAACAGAATTGAAGTCCATGAAATTCCAACTTGAGATTGTCTTGGGTTTTAACACTCCCCATCCCCAACCGCTGCGCTGTATACTTGCACTAAGTCAAATTCCTCGTTTGTAATCTGATTACTTACTGTGGCTATTCAACTAAATCTTGAATCTTGCAAAACATTATAAATCAAAGTATTATGAATCAAATAAAAGACAGTTAAACAAATCAAATGCATCCAATTACAATGTATGGATTATGATTACATGTTATGCATGGAACCTTTAACATTTTATGATATTCAGTATTGATAATATATAACACTTTGTTCAAGCTCAGATATGTGGTAATAAAAGAAAGGAACATGGAATTTCAATGAATTTCAAAGAATTGGAATTAAACTTCCTGAAATTACAATTAAATTCCAATACTGTTCCTTATAGGTTTTTTCCAATTCCAATTCATCAGTTGAATTGGAATTAATTAATTAATTAATTAATCCATGAATTGGCCCCAACCCTGCTGTGAATGCATTCTGTAACTGCACAGGGTGATTACGTGCTGCATCCTGGAGGAGGTTCGCCCCCCCTCCAGCCTTCCTCACCGTCAGTTTCCTCTTGGAGGCGTTGTGGATTTGGACTCCATTCCGTTGCCACTGGTAGCGAGGGATGGGTCTTCCCACGGCTCCACACTCCAGCTGCAGGGTCTCCCCAACGAGCACGCGCTGGGCCTGGGGCTGCACCACCAGCTTCAGCCTACCCTCCAGGGAGTGGTAGCTGTGTCCTGGAGGAGGGGAGGGAGGGGGAGAGGAGACATCACATCACTATGTTTAAATATAGCCAGATCACAACTCGCGTATCTACGCAGGGTTCCAAAACTTGTCATAACTTGTCATAACTCCTTTAAGAGACGGAATTAATTAAATAAAGAAGTGGAAGCATTAGATTGTTTTTCTCTTTAGAATCGAGGATCGAGGAGCTGGATCCTCATTTGACGCTCCAATATCGAAACAGGTTCGGAGTACGGGCGTCAAGGCAGTTTGACGCGTATCAGAACGCTCTTGGTTGCGCGTTCGGCCATTTACAACAAGGAGTGGGCTTCAAAACGCGAGTGTCAGATGCTCCCAGTGCGTCTGGAGGCTAATAGACCTGGTCACTCACCGTTAGATGCATCGACGTTCAGGACGTCCACCTGAGCCCACTGGCTGAACTCGAAGGCTTCTCCACAGTTCACCCTGCAGATGTAAAAGCCAGCATCTGTCAGATGGACAGGACTCCTCACCAGGTCTGGAGAGAAGCTGTTGGGCACCTGAGATTGGGAAATATAAGTGCCATTTACCAATTCACAAGGTGTAATGTGTGCGAAAAACCCTTTCCACTCCTCCAAACTTACTGGCCAACTATATGTTGTTTCCACGCGTGGCCATGACATACTGTAGATCTCGTTCCCATAGTCACAGGAATATTCTCATGGCACAGGGAGAGGTTACTTGTAATTTGGGTGATCTAGGAATTAAACTTTATTCCACTTTTGCACTCATTGCAGCTGATATACTGGACTGCTTTCACGATTTAAGATATAGAATATGGGATAATCAGTCGTGCGGTCCACTGCGTTCCTCTCTGTAACTGCAGCAGCTTTGTGTGATGAACGCTATGAAATGAATACCATGTAAATGTTATGAATAATTAATTCTCTCTAGGCTTCTCCCAACAATGAATCAAGTACAATGGGGACAGTAAAAAGGGAAAAGGGGACAAAAAAAAGTGCATAATACTGTACGTTTACACCTGCAAAAGAGGGGTTGACATCATACCTATCGCTTTGTGTTTTTCGGCCCAAAAAGGTTGAGAAGCACAGATATAGTTAGTCAGGTCCAGGCATGTTGAATAGGCTCTTTAGCTGCAGTGTGTGAGTCACTCTTTGAACTGCCTGTGAATCCCCCGCTGACAGGGGAAAGAGAAATCCCCTCGAGTCCTGCGCCTGCCAAACACTGCTGCCCGGACAGTGCGTCGGGCACGGGGCAATAATCCACTTTTGTTTGATTTCGTTGATTTACGGCAGTGATAAAACTTAGACGCAAAGTGCTAAAATCACACACACGCACACACGCGCGCACACACACGCACACGCGCGCGCACAGACACGCACGCACACACACACACACACACACACACACACACACACACACACACACACACACACACACACACACACACACAGAGCTAAAAAATACAATGATGAAAAGAAACATGATGCAAGTGAGATAAAGAAGCAGGCTTATGAATACACCTCAACCGGCTCCGGTTCCAGGAAGTGAAGTGAATTCCCCCTTCATTTCTCCATAGCCTTCATTTCTCCACAGCCTTCATTTCTCCACAGCCTTCATTTCTCCACAGCCTTCATTTCTCCATAGCCTTCATTTCTCCATAGCCGTTTCCGAAAAATCCTTATAGATCGAATCACCGTGACGTTGCATTAACAACAAAAGATACTTCCGGGTAGACTAGACTAGACACATGCCGATTGATTTAAATTGTGGAGATATCACAAACTTGTCCCCCCATTTTCTCCCCAATTATACTTGGCCAATTTATCCCCATGCTTATCCCCTATTGGCTGGCCCGGTCGCTGCTCCACCTTCTGTCCATCTGGGGAGAGCCGTAGACTAGCACCATGCTTCCTCCGACACATGCGCCAGTTGCCAGCTGCTTCTTTTCCCCTGACAGGGGCAGCTTCACCGGCAGACGTAGCACGTGGGAGGATCACGCTATTCCAACCAGTTCCCTTCCACCCCGACCAGGCGCCCCGACAACCTTGTTCATTTCTGTTGTCATTTTCAGCCCTAATTGTAACGTCAAGGATATATACGCTAGTTAAACACGGTGGTCCGCCCTATCTGACATTTGCTGTGCTTATTTTATCTACTGTGTTGATCAACCAAATCTACCCAACAGACATCTCACCGCTGCTGGTCACACCAGATGCTAGTTTTGGGTCAAGCTGTAATCGTTTTAAGTTTTCATTCTGTGGCCCAACGGGTAAATTAGGTCTCCAAACTAACGTTAGTGAAAGTGTTGTTAATTAATGTGATATGAAAGCATCAAACATGTGTTTTAAACGTAATCATTTTCTCTTTATCTCAGTTGGTTCCCCGCCCAGTTTGCTCCGCACCATTAAATTGTACTAGCGATTTCCTTTGAAGCGGGGAGGAAGTGAGTGTGTGTGTGTGTGTGTGTGTGTGTGTGTGTGTGTGTGTGTGTGTGTGTGTGTGTGTGTGTGTGTAGGTGTGGATGTAGGTGTGTGTAGGTGTGTGTAGGTGGGTTGCAGCTCACCTCTTCCTTGGTCTTGAACCACTGGTACTGTACTGGAGATTTACCCACAGCGTAGCAGCTGAGGCGTAGATTGTGGCCAGATATCAGAGCCACCGACTGGGGCTGAATGAGGATCTGAAGGCCTGTGTAGAGTGAGGTAATGCGTTCACTGTGAATCCACAGCTTTTAACCCATTTGAACTGATCGTAACACAGGGCAAAGCCAGAGTAAAGGCGAGATATGATGCTACATCAGAATCTCTCACATAATAGCATATTTCAGCTGGGAAAAATGTTTTGTTAAGGATTTACGTTTAAACTCCTGTCCTTTAAAAGGTATTGTTAGAGAAACAGACTCACACACTATAGTCAGTATTCCCCCCTTAAAACTTTTGGTTATTCATTTAAATAAAAACATATATTTTTGTAATCTATTATGATGTCAGCTCTGTCATTGCACCTTATAAAACACTCTAACCATCTCTTTCTCTCTATGTATCCCTGCTCATATGCTAGTGGCTTCTCTTCCTCTCATGAGACCTTAAATCATATATCAATATATTCAAGTACGCCAAATCCCTGACTCCATTTATAATTTATTCTACAACAAGTACCATAACTTGTTTGAATGCTGTGCTATCAATCAGTTTGTCAAAGAAGGTGTCCCTTTTTCAAAATGGTGGATACCTCAATTGGAACAAAACTCATTTGTGACATCTTCTGATTCACAATGTCACTGTCTGCAAGAGAAATACAAGTCACACTGCTGCAATGTGCAGCCAGCTTCATTTCTTTGTTTTTATGGCATTTGGGACAACAGTAGGACTGGAGCATGATTTCCTTTCTACCTTTTCATGATCAGCTCTCTATCACACACATAACATAACTCTTATCACACAGAACATCGTGAATCTGGAGTGTCTTGCTAGCTCAGTTGGCTACGATGCACAACATGTAACCGTGACATTGTGGGTTCAAAATCAGCATGTCATCTCTGTCTCTGTTTCACTTTGTCTCTCTTACAAGTACATCCTTCCTATCTCTCTCTACTGTCAACTGTCCAATAAAGCAGAAATCATCGTGATCAATCTAACTAGGGACACATTGTTATTTTCAGGGTACACCTTGGGGATCCCCCAGGCAGAGCTGGTTAATGTGGCCAGGGAAAGGGAAAGGAGGTCGCCTGCTGGATCTGCTACCTCCTCCGCCCCTCGACTCTGGATAAGCGGTTGAAGTTGACTGGTTGGATATCAGCTAGTCAATGTCAATGATATGATGGAGGTTATTTTCTTTGAACGTAAAGAGCTGCTGAAGCTAAAATCATTTCATTAGTCTGCATTTTCACTGGAGGGTTTTAGTGTCCCATGATGGTCTACTGTACATGCTGTTTCAGAGGTTTATACAGCCTGAGAAGAATAAAACTGGGGAAATAGCAATATAATATTATATTAATAATATAATAATATATAATATATAATAATATAATTGCAATATTACCTTTCATTGTCTTTCAATGGGATGATTTTGGGATATTGTGACATAATTCTGTGTCATTTTAAAACTCAAACACACAAAATGAGGTATGGCAAGAATATTATTCGAAATGTTCAGTTTGACAACACACCCTGACCCAACATTCAGTGGGATGAACATTCATTTGAATATTTAACATGTGATTTTGCATACTTAAGCCATATCGTGACATATAACGATATTGAAAAAAATACTTATGACTATTGTGATATTGATTTCAACTACATCACCAAGCCCTAAGGGGAAACACTATTGGTATTAGAACATCAAACATCGTCCCCCCCCCCTCCTTGTCATGTTAGTTGTTGCACTCACTCCACCCTGCAGCATCAGACACCATGATGCCATAAAGTCTGTCATTAATTCCCATTTGCAGTAAATAATGAATGCAATGCAAAACACAGATCAAAGATCATCCTGGTTAAGATGAATGACAACACAGCAGCCATCAACAGGCCTGAGTCAGCAGGAAGCTGTGTTACTGCTAGCCTGGTAAACCATCCTGATCACATGACACGAACTCCCCAAGCAATGAGCAGTAACGTTACCGTGCGTAGAGTAAGTGACAGCTGTAAGTGCAGTTATTGCAGAAATAGACTCAATAACAACAATTAAACTAGAACAAGAGTGCACCAGCGGAGTTTCTCTGCGGAAAGGACGTTTAGGGGACATTCACACCCAAAGCGCTTTTGGAGCTGCCAGCGTCTTTCTGCAATTCATTCTCTATGTAAGGACGCGCTAAACGTGCTGCTCTTTTAATGAACACACCTGGCGTTTAGCGCTGGTGGCGTCTTTTGTTTTTGGAGGAGCGCTGTGGGTGTTTTTAAGCTGAAAAAAGTTGAACATTAGAGGAAAAGCACGCTGCTCGTCTTTTCCTACATTTTCTCCTCCCGAGGGATCCTCGACCTCCACTGCTGCCAGAATTGGCAATAATCTGGCTTTCATGTTGACAGTGAACAACATCAAACAGACCAAACCAGCTGGCTACCGTCCATGTGGTCGTTGTGTTCTGATCTGTACTGCACACGACTGCAGGGGGAAACAAAACGGAGTACAAAAAAAACGCTCTGTGCGCTGTGTTTTGTGCACAATGGAAGCGCTCTCAACATGATTTTCATAGCGTTCTGACTGAAAAAAAAAAACGCTTTTGGCGTGAATGTCCCCTTAGGCCATTCTTCCGAGTGGATTTGAATGGATCCATGCTGTGATTGGCTAAAGACGGGATTTGGCGATGCTGACTGGCTGATGGAGGAGTTACTGGAGCTACTCCCACCCACTGAAATTGCTGTGGACAGATTGGAGTCCAGACTGATAGGTAGAGTGAAACAGGATGTGAGGTCACATTATGAGGATGGTTACCTGGAGGTTTGAGGCACTGCAGCGCCTCCGCATTGCCCAGAGTCTGGAGACAGTCGAGCAGGTGGCCCGCGGTGCAGCCTCGCTCTCCCATGAGCCTCAGCAGCATGCGGCTGGGGCTGCCCACCAGCTCCAGCACCTTCAGAGAGCACATCTCCATCTCATCTGGACTGCATGGAAGGACACAAGCAAACACCTGGTTCACACCATAGAGGGCAACGCCAGGACCCAGAAGCAATCATCGCCCACCCTTCCCATCCAGGTCACCACCATCTCTTACAAAGACTTCCACTTGACAAAAGGTTCCGGTCTATCAGGACCAGAACCTCGCGCTACCTGAACAGTTTCTATCTATGAACAGTTTCTCCTCCTCCCCCCTCCACTCTGTGTCACATTCCACTATGTGTGTCACACACACACACACACACACACACACACACACACACACACACACACACAATGCACTGTGCTCCTGCACTGACGTTGCACCTCCCACCTCCCTATACAGTTAACATCTTCAATTCAATGTAATTCATGCATATAACCTGTGAATATAACCAGTTAGCTAATACTCTGTACCCTGTATATATTTAGCTAGAATTGCCATCTGATAACTGTACTTTTGCCAACTTACTTGTACCTGTCACTTTGCCCTGTTAACTTGTACTCTTCCAAACTATTGGGACGTTTCGAAAATTAGCTTCAAATAGAATAACTTTGAGATAAATTGCAAACTTTCAAGCCTTCATCCTACCTGACTCGTAACCGTCTGTCACTGCCGACTATCTCTCCCAGTTTTCGCCATCCTTTATTCTCGGTTTTATCCAACACTTCACACAGCTTCCTCAAAACCGACTCCTTCATAAAGTTGATGTTCGTAGATCGATCCGATGAATCCGACATATCAGCAAAAGGTTTTCATCAATATCTGCTCGGATTGGGACTATCAAATCACACACACACTTGACAACACTGACACTTCCTGGAAGAAACAAGTGATGTGATGCGCCAGGCACACGCACACCGTTTTTTTTTTGTAGTTTCGCAGTCTGGCTCACTTCCGGGAACTCTTACTGGTCCATTGGGGAGTGAATGGAGATGGCTCTAGTCTACCAAAGATCGTCTATGTTTACGAAGAAACACTCTTGGATGAGATTGTGTTAAGATTCATATAGCCTACGTATTTTCCCTCCTCAAGTAGCTACAACAGAGTAGGCTGAGAACAGTTCAGATTAATAGAAGTAAGTAAAGGTGTGGAGATTCTCGAGAGTCAGTCAAAGAATAGCCTACATTTGTGGGGGGGGAACTGACTGACTCTAATCTGCAAAAGCGGGCACATTCATTTCACCCTCATCCTATGCCATTACATCACCATGCTAAATAGTTGTTTATTTATTTGTTTATGTATCCTACTGAATTAATTAATTTGTTGATTGATTCATTAATCGTCAAACTAGTTGTTTATTTAGTTAATTGATTAATTGTCTTATTTGGCTAGTCTGGCCAGCTAGACAGTTAATTGGTTTTCAAACGAAAACCGAAGTGAGACCTCTTGCTCTCCCCATGCACTCTGGCTGAACCATGGACTGTAGGGCTGAACTCAGGTGGGCATGTCACTAACTGCGTCACATCCACAGGCCCCTCCTCCTTTAGGATTTATTGGAGACGAGGGAGAACTCAGGTAGCAGCAAAGCCAGCTGTCGGGTATCCCAAATAGGTCTCTCGTTGTGTGTTGTCTGTCTGTCTGTCTGTCTGTCTCTCTCTCTCTCTCTCTCTCTCTCTCTCTCTCTCTCTCTCAAAACCAGCAGGTTTTGCCTATGACAAGCCTACTTGCCTACTTGTCATAGGCTTCACAAAAGTCTCTTGAATTACAAGGGTCGACATTCGTCCTGCCTTGAGAGAGGTGAGTGAACCAAACATAATATAACACACATATTGTCAAGTCGTATGGATTGAGCTAGTTTTTTGTGTAAATCATGTAGACAGAACTAAATAAGCTGGTGATAGTGTTATGCTGGCTATGTGCAGCCAGCCATGTGTGCACTCTGCAGCCTCACTCAGCATTGCCCCACCTCTTCATCATGATATTGACAGGTAAAAAGAGAATAAAATAGTAATATAAAATACAATAAATCGATCAATAAACAAAGGGCATTGGTTCTAATTGGGTGTCCTACCCCCCACCCCCGACACTGCTCTGTGTGACGGGGTGAAAGCTAAATGTTTAGGTAGGCTAACTGTAATTTTTGTATTGTAATTTTTGACACTTAGCAGGGCTACTTCTCCTTCTCTGAAGGAATAAGTGTTTCTCTTTTAGATTCAGCCTGTTCAAACCTGTCAGATCCCCTGTCTGCTCTCACAGCGTGACCTTGAGAGCTGGACTTCTGAAAACTAATTTGCAGGCATGAATCTGCCAAGCTCACTCAAAACCACTCAAACAGCCTCCAGTCACTCTGCAAAGTCACACAGCTTCAGAACATCTGCACTTTCGCAACAGGTTAGCTTTGCATGTTTGTTTTCCCTCTCTCCAGATTGCTGACATCTGGAACACCAACATGAATGTCCAACATGTATGTTAATGTTTGAAATGTCGGCAGTCTGGAAATGCACTTTTGTCTGCTGATCTCTATAGGTGAGTGTCCCTTTAGTTCACCCTCCTCTGAATCAGAATAACCTTTATTGTCACAATATGCAAGATTATATATGAGGAATTTGTCTCAGTGTCAGTATGCAGCATAGCGTCATATGGTATTGTTTTACAGTATTGTGTTTCTGGGTCACTAGGTCTGAATGAAGATGAGTTCATACTGTAGTATATAAGGAAGTAACTCAACTTTCTCTTATATTCCTCACCTTTGATCTGTCTTTGTTAACTTGTAACCCTCATGTCTTTCTCCGATTTATGACTGGTGATGTGTGTTGTTTGACATGGTTTGACAGTGTATGGTGCTGTCAATCAAATCGTAACATACGGCCTGTTTAATACTCGCATATCTAAACACATATTTTTTGTATACCGGTATGTCATTAATCATTGTGATGGGCTACCTGCAAAAGGCCCCGCATGTGTATAACATGTACAAACAATTATTGCTTGTGCTCGTTGTTTTCCCTCCATATCTCTTGTTTCTGGTAAAAACACAACATGCAGCCAAAACATGCTTTTATGTCGCCTCATTAACCAGAGAGGCGGGCGATGTCACTTCCTCTTTCAGAGCAGCAGGGTACAGCTTGTGCCAGGAAGCAGCAGGGACAGCTTGTGCCAGGATGAGGAGAGGCGCCAGGGTAGCGCTGCTCCTGTCGCTTCTCTGCACAGCTGTAGATGGCAACAGTGAGTTGAAGTGTTGATGACAATATTATCTTTGGTTAATTAATATCAAGCTGTTGGCTATCAGAGTTGGGAGGCAATTCATGAATTAACTCATTTTGATTTGGTGGAAAATATATCTGAGATTGCACATAGTGTTATATCAATACTGAATAATCATAAAAATGTTAAAGGAACCTTTCGGGTGGCATTTGATGCAGAACATGTCAACGTAATACACACATTATGATTCAATGTATGTGATTTGTTTAACTGTCTTTTGTGATTCAGAATGTTTGAGTGATCATGTTTAGCAAGTCAAGCCAACCTCTCTTAGAAGTGGAAATTAATGGAATTTAAATTAAACAGACTCGCATTCTGTTTCCTTGAGAGTTGGGTGACATTCCAGTTCTAATTCAAACTGCTGGAATGGAATTGGAATCGACCGTCCATTCTCAATTCAATTCATGAATGGCCCCGCGACCCTGCTGTCTTATGATGCAGAGTAGGGGTGCACCGATCACGTTTTTTGCCACCGATCACCGATTGCCGATTGCCGATCGCCTATGGGAAATATCTGCCCAACCGATCATCGACCGATCATTGATTACCGATCACCGATCACCGATATATAAACTCCTCAAAAAAAGTTTGGAAACGTTATTTCGGTCGATTATTTCTCCCCTTTAATAATACAGGTAATTTAATAATACCATTGGTATTGTATTTTATATCGTTGGAAAGCCTGATTAGTGATTAGTGGCTTTTTTTTATAAAAAAAATAAAAATAAAATAATAATAATAATAATATAAAGAAATATCGGCAATCAGCAAGAAATATCGGCAATCAGCAAGAAATATCGGCAATCAGCCGATCGCATATTTGAGGTCAAAATCGGCCGATACAGATTGCGTGCCGATCGATCTGTGCACCCCTAATGCAGAGGTGTCCCTTTTTTCCTGCTGTTCGTGCTCAAATTGGGAAGGTGATGAGCTGCTTGTCGCATGTGTTGCCAGGCGGGTTGTCCCCGGGGAAACCAGTCCTCCTCAGCTGTAGGTCTCCTGAGAAGGAGACGTTCACCTGCTGGTGGGAGCCGGGGGGCGATGGGGGGCTGCCAACCACACACCGCCTCTACTACCAGAGAGAAGAGTCAGTCCACTTCATTTGAGAAATATCTCCATTAAAAAAAAAAAAAAAAAAACATTATCATCCAAACAGTATTGTCAGTGGAAGGTTGCAGATAGCAGAGTGGAAAAATAAATATCATCTCCCCCGTTCACACACTTGTTCTCAGTCAGCTGAGCACAAATCTGTGTTGCTGAGCAAGTTGCCCTACACTTCAACCACTTACCCTGTGTGAGCCACTCTCCGCCTGGCCTATAATAGGGCTTTTTATAGTCACTGCTTTGACCGATATATTTGATTTGATAAGGGTTTTTTGAGGGCAGATGCTGATACCGATAGTTTAGACTGAAATCACTGATATTTGATATTCAGTCATCTTTAAATTTGACTGTTTTTAACTTTTTATACCAAAAACTTACAAGGATTCAGCCATTGAAACTCTGGGATACATTAGGGCTTTAAAAAAAAAAGCAATTAATAAAATGTTCAAAGAAAATTCAAACAAATGATTAGAGACCGTGTAACTGAGGTCAGTAAAGGTTTTGATTCGTTGTTTTGTTTTGGTTCTTTGTGCAGCTCGGACAGAACGTACGAGTGTCCAGACTACCAGTCCGCAGGGAGGAACTCCTGCTTCTTCGACCGGAGCCGGACCTCTATCTGGGTCAACTACATCCTGACGGTGGAGGCCTCCAACGCCCTGGGCAACGCAACCTCTGACCCCCTGGAGGTGGACGTCATGTATATTTGTAAGCTGTTCCTAAAAAAAAAAAAGAACAAAAAAGATATGGATGAGTGATGAACATAGCAATCCTTGGAGTGGGCCACCAAATCATTTATTATTACGATCTTCATGGGGGGAAAAGTAGTTATTATTATTATGTCAGCATGCATTTCTCCATTGTTGAATGATACCGTTGTAATCAATTATTAACCTATTGCAGACATCCCCTCACTTAGTTTCTGATTTCTGTGTGGTGCTGATGGACAGCTCCTTTTAGCATTCAAATAAAAAGTGCTCTGAGAACATTGTGTTCCATTTGACCACAGAAATGTAGTTACTTAAGCCTGTGTACAATTCTGCTTTTTTCTCTCAACTAAATTAAAGATGTAGTGTAATTATGAATATTTTTCAAATTAACCATTTTGCCCAAGTTTCATCATTTTTTGCAAATATTTTCAGAGCAAAATCAGTGAAGGTCTAATATCGACTGATAATATTGATGCACAGATACTGTATTTCTGTCAGGCCCTGATGGATATCTGATAGAAGAAGGCAAGTCTGTGGGATAACATAATTCAATCTACTCAGATCAACAGTGTGATTTTGTGTATATGACAGTCAGGAGGAGGGACACACTTTAAACGACATACTGTGTTATCAGATCTCTGTGTATTAGTTTGAGAAATTTGAATCGGAACCAGTAGAACGTAGCAAAGCAGAAACTCTATTGATTCTGTTGATGATTGACACTGTGGATTTGAGGCACGTGCCGCCGTCTTCAGTTGAGTGGAGAGTGGAAAGATACTGTGTGATAAGAGAAAGAGATGGACATGGATATGAAAACCTGAACAGAATGAGGAGGAACTGGTTTGCTCCCTGTACAACTTGTCAACAGCCTCAGATCAAATTACACATGTTTGGTGTTGCATGTAGTGGAGCGTGTGGTTCACGTGACGCCTAATATTCATACATGTTGTGTTGTATTCCCAATGCATTTGGATCAGTGTCTTGAAATCTGTCACTTATTGATAGTGTTACGGCACGGCTTCGAATTAATAGGGATGCACCGATATGAACATTTTGGCCGATATGATAACTGATATTAACATTGCTGTTAATGGCCGATAACCGATATTTACAGATGTCGATATGATCTGTATAAAAACACATTTCTATGATAATGGGGCATTTTGTACATACTCAAAAACACATGTAAACACTGTGAATTTGAAAACGTAATGCATTTCTTTATTTCAAAAACATTTGGAAAAGCCCATAAGTAATAGATTTACCGCATTGGTTCCTCTCAATATGACCATTTTGGCCGATACCGATATTAACATTGCAACATCAGGCCGATGCCGATATATTAAAAAATGACTAACATCGGCCGATACAAATATTATTGCCGATATATCCTACATCCCTCATTTGCCCACTAGATGGCGCTCTGAGGCCCACCAATGGACCACGGCCAAGTGGTTGAGAAATACAAAAGCTTTCAGAGTGAAAGCTGCCAACCACACAAACTTGAAATGTGCATTGGTTTGCGCTGGAGTTAGCATTGATAACCATAGCTTAGCATGAGGGCAGGGTCTATAGTGTTGTGCATGTGTCTAGACTCTGGTGTAGAGAAACATGGTGCTGGGGACTGGGACAATTGTGATCAAAATAGTCAAATGCATATTCTCATTGAGAAATTTTTTGAGATGGTGTGTTATGGATGCACTCTACATAATGATCTTGTTTTGCCGTCTGTTCTCCACACAGTGCAGCCCAGAGCTCCTGAGAATGTGACATTGCTATTGGAGGAGAGAGAGGAAAGTCCACATCTCCTGGTCAGATGGGAGCCACCCCCTGATACCGACACCCAGTCCGGCTGGGTCACCCTCATCTACCAGATGAGAGTCAAACGAGAAAACGACGACCAGTGGGAGGCAAGTGAAATGCAAAAGACTGTCAAATTGTTGGAAGAGTTTTTAAATCATTACACACCAACCGTATCTACCAGACCACAATCAAATGGTATTTTACAAACCCAATCAAGTTTTTTAGACTCTTTGGCAGAGGTCTGAGTCGTCCGACCAAGTCAACTTTGCTGGAGTCTCAAGTCTTGAGGAATAAGTCTCAATTCAAGTCCCAAATTTAAATATAGATGACCAAGATTCATGTCTAAATGTAGAACTTTTCAATGCAATATATAAAAACTTGGTAATCGCATCATGATCAGTTTGATTTTTTTTGGTCTATAATCAGTTTAAATTTCAATGAATTCAATCACTCCATACAAATTCAGAAAACCCAATTTAAATTCAGTTGTCTGGTGGAACAAATTGAATCACTTTCAATCTAAGAACACAAACACAAGATCTTTTGTCAAACCTTTTGACACCTTTTCAAGTCAAGTCTCAAGCAATTAATATTGTGACTTGAGTCTGACTTGACTTATCTTGGAATACGTCATTATGATTCAGGTGAATGTTAGCTGAATGTTTTCTTGGCAGGAGTATACGTCAGGTAAACAGACACATTTCACGATGTTTAGCCTCCATCCTGGGGAGGTTTATCTGGTGCAGGTGCGCTGTAAACTAGATCATGGCTACTGGGGCGAGTGGAGCAACACCAGCTACAAGAACATTCCTAACTGTAAGCCTCTAACATTCTCTATACTCCATCGTTTGCTTTACAGTAAAGCTGCGGCTGTTAGTTTGTTCTAATTATGATTTTCTTTTCTCTATTTCTTTTAGATAATCAGAAGGTGAGACCCTTCTGGATTTTGGTTTCCATCTCCTCTGCATTTACACTTATTGCAGTGATGTGTATCTTTATCGTGAAGAGGAAATAGTATGTATCTCCTGGATAAAACAAATCTAACACTAATGTTATTAAAAGTCAAGACGGCAAGAAGGATCATCTGATTCAAGTCTCATTTTTCTCAGTGTGAAGCGGTGTCTTCTGCCCCCTGTTCCGGGTCCAAAGATAAGAGGATTTGACGCTCAACTTCTCAAGGTAACATTGTACATCATTTCCATATAAAAAAAATAAAAAAAGGTGTTTGCCTTGATAACAGTGGTGAGGTCATCCTGTATTTTTCCAGAATGGGCGCTCTGAAGGGCTGTGTATCAACGACCTGATCAACAACCAGGGCTTTCCTCCTAAGGTGGCCTGGAAGGACCAGATGGAGGAGTACCTGGTTGTGGTCGACACTGACGACGGCCCCCTGCCAGATTCTCACAAGACTCAAAAAAAGAGGCAAAACTCGATGATTCTCGCTGGCTTCCACCTGCACGAGCCCCATTGTAAAGATCCAATCTTTAGCCAAGAGGACAGAGATATGGCTGGGGAAAGAAAGGCGGGACAGGCTATTATTCTGAAAAGCGATAAACCTTCATCTGGGCAGCTTGGATCTAAAGTGGAACCAACCCAATCGCTTTCTCAGAAACAGCCCTGCCCAAGCATCAACTTTGCCAGTGAACACTACACAGAGGGAACGGCAGGGAGTCCATCTAACCAAGATGGCAAACCCAGTGTTGATGACTGCAGCGCTGGGACCACTGTCGGACCCGCAGACAGCGGCTACGTGGAGAACATGAGCAAGGTGGATGAGCGACAGGAGGACTACAGCAGGGTCAGTGGGGTGAACGGTGACAACGTCTTCCTCCAGAAAGAAACTATCCCGCTCCACACTTCCTGTAAAGAGAAACGTAACCTTGCGGACTGCACCAATCAGAGGTCGGGAAAGCCTCATGTGACTGTAGCCACCAAAGTGGGAGTGCGCACAGAACTCATGGATAGTGGATATGTATAAACTATACCTTCGCTGCCTATAATGTGATGTTTTGTTGTTTTATAAATGTGTTGTCCAAATGGGAATGGCAAATGGCCCTGATTTGTTGTTAGTGTGCATGATTTGTTAGTTCAGAGACTAGATAATAATTGTGTAGGCCTACTAGCAACAGTCTGTTGCTTTTGCCTAAGGCTATGGCAAATTCAGCTTGAGTTATGTGGAATGTAGAGAGTAAACTAAAGTGACCACACAGTTGGATTCATAGCTATCACACAGTGTTGGGGGTAGTAACTCATTACAAAAGTAACATATTACATGTATGTTACTTTTATCAGTAACTCAGTAATATAACTTATTACCAATAGGATGTAAGTAGTATTATACCAGTTACTTTGTCAAGTAACACAAGCTACAATTCATGTTACTTTTTTTTTAATCAAAGCACATATTTAAATAAAGATACAATCATTTTTTCCTAATCAAATTGTGTGTTTTATGCAAATAACCACTATAGATGAAAATAATGACAATAACAAAGGTAAAGGATAACATTTTTAATTTTTAATGATTTCCACTGACTTCAAAACGGTTGAAATTATCTTTCAGGATGCTTCCTTGGCAGTGATGTCATTCTTCTACTGCTGTTATTTTGGTGAAAGTAATGCAAAAGTAGTGTAATATGAGGTGCTCTACACAGACAGTAATATTATAAATTAACTTATTACTTTCAAATGAAAGTAGTAATATGTAGTATATTACATTTTGAAAGTAACTTGCCCAACACTAAACACCCATCACGATTATGTCAGCATTGTCAAATATGGGAATGAGTGGAGCATGTAATTTTTCCACTGTCATTGGAATAGCCTACTCTCATGAACGAAAGAGAGGGAAGGGGTGGACAGACTAGTAGTATGCTAGTCCATTGAAATAAACTAAGCTGATCAAAAGATTATTAGTGTTATTATTATTACTAGTATTATTATTATTACCTGTATTACTACTACTACAGTATTATTAGTTGTGTGGGGGTAAATAACTCCAACACAGTAGGTGGCGGTAATGCACCAACGCTGGTTGTCACCCGCATATAAACCGCAACAAGAAAACGAGGAACAAGAAGAACAGACAGCACAACAACAGTCAGCAATCATCTGCGTTTTTCTCGTCAAATATCTCGTCTACTTCAGTGGAAATGTCTACAGTCCAGAGTTTGAGGACGTTCGTCAACGAGCGACTAACTGCGGCAGCTGAGGAAATATTAGGAGTGTTTGTGAAAACAATAGTAGAGTACGAGGAAGAGATCGACCGTCAGCGCAGGCTGCTGGATGTCGTTTTGAGGCCTGAGATAAAGCTACACAGAACAGGTTGGTCAAATCAGTGAAAACGCAAAACGGGAATCTACTGTATCACATTTCTGTCACGTCCCTTTTTAAAAGCAGTCCGATTGCAATCAGCTGAACTCAGAGATCATCATTACAATCGTTACAATCAGCAGCACTCTGATCAAGCTCCCCCTACTCAAACAAAGAGGGCGTTGATTCAATTTCCTCAATCCCTTCAACATTCTTCTGCTTTTAAAGAAAGCTTGTATCTCTGTATGACTTGTTTTATTCAATGCCTTTTCAATCCCATTGCTTTCTGTTATATCATTATATTATAACTTTTTTTTTTTAAAGAAAAGCTTTGATCTCGTATGATATTATTTACGTTTTATTCTAGGTTTTTCCATTTGATTGCTTTATATTATTGTTTATTAATTTGTATTTTATCCTTTTTGTGAAACACCTGGTAACTTTATTAAGAAAAGTGCTATATTAATAGTTTGTTATTATTGCTATTATTGCAAGAACCACAATGGCTTGTATTTGTTTGATCAAGTGTTCTTTCCTTTCTCCTAGCCCCTTCAGACACCCCACAGCCATCTGCCATTAAGGAGGAGGTTCTCCTGGACCAGCAGCACTGTAACCAGCAGAGGAACTTCAGTCTGGCTCAAGAGGACCCAGAACCTCCACACATTAAAGAGGAACAGGAGGAACTCTGCACCAGTCAGGGGGGAGAGCAGCCTTTACTGTGGGAGGAGGCTGACATCTTTAAGTTGACTCCTGCTTGTGATGGAAGTGGCCACAGTGAACATCAGTCTCTGCATTCAGATCCTTACCAAACTCAGAGTGTGGCAGAGAAAGAGCCTCTAGTCATCATCTCATCTGAATCTGGCAGAGAGGGCTCTGCCGTATCAGAACCAGACAGCGAGCGCCAGCTCCTCTCTCACAACGGTCATGTAGCTGAGAGCCAAGCTTACCAAACATCCAGCGGTGGGAACGCAGGATCAACTTGGAGCACTGAGCCAAATCCAAACAAGAAACTGTACAAGTGTGGCAGTTGTAGTAAAGAGTTTATTTACTTGTCAAAGTTACAAACTCACATGAGATCCCACACTGGTGAAATGCCGTTCAGATGTGACATTTGTGGGAAAACATCCAACCAGAAGTCTGACTTGAAGAAACACATGAGAACTCACACTGGTGAAAAGCCGTACAGATGCAGGTTTTGTGGAAAAGGATTCAACTGCCAATCGAACCGCAACCAGCATGTTAGAATCCACACAGGTGAGAAGCCGTACACTTGCAACACCTGCGGGAAAAGATTCACCCGTTCTCAGCATTTGAAAAAGCACGTGAGAGTTCACACAGGTGAATTCACACCGTACAGCTGTGTCCACTGCGGGAAGAGATTCAGCTGGGGTGAGGATTTCATAACGCACATGAGTTCACACAGGTGAATTCACACCGTACAGCTGTGTCCACTGCGGGAAGAGATTCAGCTGGGGTGAGGATTTCATAACGCACATGAGTTCACACAGGTGAGAAACCGGTACAGCGGTGTCCACTGCGGGAAGGAGTTGGGCAACGGCTCATCTCTCAGAGCGTCTTCCCCCCCAGTGCATAAAGGGGAGAGACCTTATAAATGTCTTTTGTGCGGGGAAGTTTTTGCTGCCAACTACTTAACTTTGAAAAATCACACCAGAACGCACACAGAGGAAAACTCGTGCAAGTGCAGCTTCTGTGGAGAAGGGTTCAGCCGCAGCTCAAACCTGAGGAGGCACACGACTGTCCGTACTGGAGTTGAGTACCAGGGCTCCGGAAGTGTCAGAAATACTCGAAAAGATGTAAACAAGAAGAACCAAGAGAATCCCCACAGAGAACACTGTAACTACCAGGGCACCCCCCCCCCCCCCCCCCCCAAAAAAAAAACAAATCTTGGTGGACATGGAACAAATGCGCAACTGTAGTTTATCACGCCTACAATAAAATTTGGATCTTCATCAATGGCTTCTTCATCTGTATCACCTAAGTGTACACACACTTTCATTGCAACCAAACACTTCACCATCTGATTTCACCAGTCGGGTTTCCCTCTCTGCTGGATGAAGTTGTGCTAATCAGTGGAATCGGCTGCTGGAGTGTTGAGCTGGAATGACAACCTGCATTACTGTCAATTCATAACGCCGCACGATTGAAAACCACCGAGCTATAGACCGAAGAACAGTTTTGGAAAAAATGATTATGTGTGATAAATCATGTTGAGGTTTTTACTGTGTTTTCAAAATAAACGCTCTGCAGAGCGGTTGACAATCGGGGACTCGGTTGCCATGTTAGACTGGAAATAACCATTTGACACATTATTACTGTGTCTGCTACTGTTACTTTACATCCTTGATTACAAATGCAAAAAAATGGTTTTTAACAATCTCAAAATGTTCACACTGAAAACATGGACTTCCTGAAAACCGCATCTGACACTGTAGATTGGCTGAACTTTATTAAAGTGGCTGCATTGCCATCGATATACTGAGGAGTTTGGTGTCTTTTCAAAAATGTAATAAAAATGTCAAAATAGAGAGAGACAAGAAATCAAATGAGAAATATATTTAGTATCAAATCAGCAGGACTTCTGTTAGCGCTCTGATCTGATCAAGGTCCCCCTACTCAAACAAAGAGGGCTTTGATTCCATGTCTGATAGCAGGAGCCAGAGCAGGTTGTATTTGTTTGATCAAGTGTTCTTTCCTTTCTCCTCCCCCCTTCAGACCCCCCACAGCCACCTGACATTCAGGAGGAGGTTCTCCTTGACCAGCAGCACTGTAACCAGCAGAGGAACTTCAGTCTGGGTCAAGAGGACCCAGAACCTCCACAGATTAAAGAGGAACAGGAGGAACTCTGCACCAGTCAGGAGGGAGAGCAGCCTTTACTGTGGGAGGAGGCCGATATCTTTAAGTTGACTCCTGCTTATGATGGAAGTGACCACAGTGCACATCAGTCTCTGCATTCAGATCCTTACCAAACTCCGAGTGTAGCAGAGAGAGAGCCTCTAGTCAACATCTCATCCGAATCTGACCGAGAGGTCTTTTCAATATCAGAAGCAGACAGTGACCACCAGCTCCTCTCTCACAACTATCATGTAGCCGAGAGCCAAGCTTACCACACGTCCAGCGGTGAGAACGCAGGATCAACTTGGAGCGCTGAGCCGAAAGCGAACAAGAAGCTGTACAAGTGCGGCAGTTGTAGTAAAGAGTTTCCTTTCATGTCGCAGTTAAAGATTCACATGAGAACTCACACTGGTGAAAAGCCGTACAGGTGCAGATTTTGCGGGAAAGGATTCACCTGTCACTCCAACTGCGACCAGCATGTTAGGACGCACACGGGCGAGAAGCCGTACGCTTGCAAAACCTGTGGGAAAAGCTTCAGCCGTTCTCATCATTTGAAAAGGCACATGAGAATTCACACGGGCGAGAAACCTTACAGCTGTGTCCACTGCGGGAAGAGGTTCAGCTGGAGTGAGGATTTGAAAAAGCACCTGAGTTCACACAGGTGAGAAACCGTACGGCTGTGTGTACTGTACTGCGGGAAGGAGTTTTTGGCGATCCAGCTCATCTCTCACGAAGCATCTAGGTGAGAGGCCTTGTCAATGTCTTTTGCGCGGGGAAAGGTTTTGCTGCCAATTGAACAAAATCATATCACAATGAATCCACATAGAGGAAAACTTGTATAAGTGCAGCTTCTGTGGAGAAAAGTTCAGCAGCAGCTCAAACCCCCCATTTTTGTTCAAATAAAAAATTAAATTAAGCTCTTGGTGGGCATAGAACCAATTTAGTTTAGCAAGCACCAGGGGCGGTTCTAGGCCGTTTTTGGGTGGGCTTTAGCCCACCCAAAAATAGTCTCAGCCCACCCAAAAAAATAGAGGCAAAAAAAAAGTTTTTTTTTTTTTTTTTTTTTTTTCCCCCTCTCCAAATCCATGGTGGTCATTAGTAGCAGTTTCTGACTACACTCAATGCGCTGTGTGCGTGTTTCCCCCCCCCCCTCTATGTTCTTAGGGTGGGCTGAGACAAACATTTAGGGGGGTTCAGCCCACCTGAAAAGTTTCTAGAACCGCGGCTGCGCAGGCGCTCCCTCCTCCATCTATCTGCCTAATCCCACATCACTTCACACAGGTCACACACAGTACAGCAGCGAAGTGGTCCTCCACAGTCCACACAATCGTTCTCCCTACTCATGATCAATGAAACTGTGAGGTGAGCATTGAGCAGTCAGAGTCGTTAGTAGTTACTTAATTAGCGCATATTGATATGCAAATTAGCGCGTAACGTTGTTTCGTAGGCTAAACAAAAGAACTTGTGGCTGTGCCTGCCAGACAAACAGGTGGACTGGAGGAAGGTAGGTAGGCTACCATGGCACCAGCCAGCCATGTCATGCTAGCTCGCAGTAAAGTGGGTGTAAATGGATGCAATGTTTTTTGAGAAACATATGGGCATAAGTGACAAACATATTTTCAAACGGGTCCCTTGTTATCTGAATGAAATTAAGCCCTTCAGAATCGCAAGTGGCTGCTTTACACAGCCTGTCTGATGTGATGATGATGATAGCTTAACATGCGTGCATGGCATGCTATTCACTTTTCTTTCCTTCTTTCCCTATTTTTGCACGCTGTGGTGGTGGTAGCCTACCAACTTCCAACCAGTCAGATCTTGTTTTTTCCCACAATAATTTCATAATACCATTTGTAATGCCACCGTTGTAGTGCTGTTGTTCAAAATTAAAGGAGAATTTCGTTTTTTTTGAACCTGGAGCCATTTCCTGGCATTAATTATAATTTGGCCACTCACCTAGCGATGTCTGCAGCGTTTCTGGGCGTCCTAGCGTTGTTTTGAGATCAATATCGTCCAAGTCAGTCGTAAAATGGAGTTGATTTGGGGCCAAGTGGTAGCCTGTATTTCCTGCATCTAAATAGCTATTTTTCTTCCCGTTTTCGCCACATATCGCCGTAATCTGATCCGTCAACATCCAGCCGAGTGTTATTTCACCCCAGGCTGTTTCCTGGAGTGCACAGGGATCAAATCACCTCAAACGAAATAACGAAGGTTATGCCAAACCCCACATAGGTTACGCCAAACCCCACATAGGTTACGCTAAAACCACGACCGCAAAGCGTCCTGCCTGTATTTGGCCAGTCGACAGGAAAGTATCGCGGGACTTCACGAGACTTGGTGACCTAGATCACGTTTGAGGTAATTTGATCCCTGTGCACTCCAGGAAACAGCCTGGGGTGAAATAACACTCGGCTGGATGTTGACGGATCAGATTACGGCGATATTTGGCGAAAAAGGGAAGAAAAATAGCTATTTAGAATGCAGGAAATACAGGCTCACACTTGGCCCCAAATCAACTCCACTTTACGACTGACTTGGACGCTATTGATATCAAAACAACGCTAGGACGCCCAGATACGCCACGGGGATCGCCTGGTGAGTGGACAAATCATAATTAATGGCAGGAGATGGCTCCAGGTTCGAAAAAACCGAAATTCTCCTTTAAAGTACATTTTCTCAGATTTATTGGTGTCTTTCTAGTCACACAATTTAATAGTCAGTGTTTCCCATACACTGATCTATTTGTGGTGGTACACCCTACATAGATTTTGACCCCCACAAATACTGCCACATATTAATTTCAACTAGTTGACTGCAAACTCCTGCTTTAGTGCTTACAGTATATTATTATCTTGTCGGAATATTATTCCAGCCAATAAATTAGGAAGTTCCCTTTTGATATAATTTTACTTTTGTTTTGCCTACAAAGCAAAATGTTACTTTACTTGAAACTCCCCTGAAGTGATTTTGGTATTATTTATGCAAGCATAATTCTACCATATAGAACCTGTATGCAGAATATATATAGTATATATAGGGAAACAATTATTTTTTCATCGCTGTAAAACCACAGAACGGTAAAGAAGATATTGATGTGTGTAGTTCATCATAGATCTAGTCTCTTCATTTTGATCTCAAAGTGCGCCAGTTTGATCCATTTTTACTTGAAACTGTACAAAATTTTCTTCCGGGGGGGCATGCCCCCGGACCCCCCTAGGGGTTCAGCGGTCCATGACCTTTGGGTGGGCTGAGCCCACCCAAAGCTCTGATGCTAAAACCGCCCCTGGCAAGCACGCAATAAAATGTAGAGCTTCGGCAATGGCATCATCTGTACTGTATCACCCTTTCATTTCAACCAAACACTCCACCATCTGATTTCGCCAGTTGGTTCCCCTCTCTGGAAGAAGTGCTAATCAGTGGAAGGATTGGCTGTAGTGTTGAGCTGGAGTTCAAACCTGCATTTGGCTTGGGCCATCTGTGTGTCTACGACGGTTACTTTGTGGCCCTCGTCCTTGATTACAGAAATGCAAAAAATGATTTTTAAGAATCTCACACTGAAGACATGGACTTCCTGAACACCACGTGACACTGAGAGTGACTGAAGCTTGGCAAAATGGCTGCATTGCCATCAATGTACTGAGGACTTTGCTGACTGACAGAGGTCTTCACGGGGGGTGTGTGTGTGGGGGGGGCTCAAAGTGAAGAACTCCGCATTGCATCCCATATACTTTACTATCCTGACGGAAAAGGCAAAACCAATGAATGACTATAAATATCCCAACTGGTTTCCCCAGAAGGCATATTGTCTTAAAGGGGTAGTTTACTTTTTTTTTTTAAGTCTAACTCTATTTGTTACCAATGATGATGTTGATTGGTAGAGATGTTACCCAACACAATCCATGCTGTTCCTCATAGTAGCTCTGGATGGAAATTTGGGCAAAAACGAATGCAGGGTCAATGGAGTCACGCTCCTGTATGTATAAGTTGACTGAAGCTCACTGAAATTGACTTTGTGTGACAGTGGATGACTTTTAGCGAGCCTCAGTCAGCTTGTACATACATACGTTGTGCCCAACTTTCCATCCAGAGCTACTATGAGGAACAGCATGGATTGTGTTGAGAAACAACTCTACTAATCATCATAATCATTTATTATTATTAATTAATTAATTAATAATAATTATTAATTATTATTGGTAAGCAGCAAATGGGGCTAGACTTTAAAAAATGTGAACTTAGCTCCCTTTAACTGCTCACCATAATGCTCTCAATGACTCTCAAATGTTTTTCATCAACAAATGGACCACCAATAAAGCTATTTCCAGGAGTGTGTGTGTGCGTGTGTGGCTTTTAAGCTCATGTAGGCTATGTAGATCACATCTGATCCCAAACCCTTCAACAAGTCTAGGCCTAGGGATTCTTTTTTGGTCACGCTTCTCCGCCAACGCGGGCGACTGTTTACATGATGCCACTTTTCACTCTGACATAAGTCGGCAACCTGCAGTACGTAAGTATATGGAGCAGTGAAATGCACCATACATTGCTAACTAAGAGAGAAGAAAAAAAAATCTTTCTGGGTTTTTCTATAGGCCTACCTGTCCCCAGGTATTGTAGTCTCACGTGGTCAGACCCTTATCTACGGCTGGCTACTGCAAGACTACTTACAACCATAGTTGTACTGTGTGTATCCTACTAAGAAGGTGAAGTCTATCTGACTGAATGAGCAGAATTGTGTTCGGCCACAGCCAGTGGCGATTCTACAGTCTGTAGGGGCCCTCCAACCTCATCACCATAATTTGATTAATAACCTGACACCAATGAAAAATACATCAATATTATAATTAGAATTCCTCAAGTTCCTAGGACCTATTTTATTAGCCTATTCATAGCTTCCATACATAGTGCAAAGTTAACTTTTTTGTCCACTGGCCAAATGTCTAGTGAATGTTCAAGTGTTACCAGCCACTCAATGGATTAGCATTGTTTGTTTGTTTTAGGCTGGTGGTGAGTGAAGCAAATCTACCTACCAGCCACTTGCAGATTTATATTTTACCAGCATTTGGCTAGTGAGTAGTGACTGCACGGTGCTAATTGTGTGCCCTGCTTTCATAGCAATCATAGCTTAACTGTTAGCTAGCCAGGGTTAACAAAAAATACAAAATAAAATAAATGACACCATTGCTAGCTGAATTTATTCAAGTATCTCCCCATAGGCTATATTATAATAACAGCATTCAGTTATCTGCCTAAGCCGTAACTGCTCCACTTGTTTTTTTCCCACACTCTTTTTTCTCTTTCGTTTTGACTTCCAGCTAACTTCTTCATTTCATTCATTCACTTTCAATTCAAGAGAATATGTGAATCATGAAGTTTGATGGGAATGAGTCACATACATTGAATTGAAAGTGAATTCACATCATTCAAAATCATCCAGGCCAGGGGATGACATGGAGCCCCTTTAGGGAGGTCTTTACACTTCCTGAAAGATTAAAGTAGTAGTTGTATTCCTGAAAGTAGGTGACCTAACGGCGCCAGATCTTTGAATTAGGTAATTAGGGCCGAATTGGCAAAAATGGCTCAAGACAGGTTCAGCACCGTGGACAGCTACAGAGTGGAGGGGTCCACAGGTGCTCCAGAGTGGAGTGGAGTTGTAATCAGCTACTGACAAGGATATTATAAAAAATAAAAAATAAACTCTGTGGAGAGAGGAGAGGCATGCCTAGCCTACTCTGGAGCAAGGCCTGAGGAAGCACTCAAGTTTGTTTTTTGTTTTAGTTTTTAGTTCCGAGCTGTAATGCGCTTTTGTCATCTTTACTGTAAGCGACGGCGTGTATCTTAGCCAATGACGTAAAAAGAAAAAGACAAAAGGGACTCTTCCGTAAAATGGGTAACGTTATATAGAGTCCGGCGGAAGTACACGACGTACAGCACTACAACAACAGAGCTCCAGAAGCTAGTCCGGTGAAGCTGAGAGTTGGATCGCCTGCGTTTCTCTGGTATCCCTCGTCTAGCGTTACTTCAGTGGAAATGTCTACGATCCCGAGTTTGAGGACGTTCGTCAACGAGCGACTAACTGCGGCTGCTGAGGAAATATTAGGAGTGTTTGTAAAAACTATAGTAGAGTACGAGGAAGAGATCGACCGTCAGCGCAGACTGCTGGATAGCGTTTTGAAGCCTGAGATAAAGCTACACAGAACAGGTTGGTAAAACTACAATAGTCTTATCCTTATTTTCCAAACGAGTCGGTTGTTGTTATTGTTTGCAATGCTCTGGAGGACCTGAGCCCCCGCGGAACGCGATTTATTTTCTCCCATGATGGCGAAGGCTAGGCGAAGGCATGACCCGCCCCTCTCTGCCTCTGATTGGCTGACTGTACTCGGCTGCTCTCGCCTGCTTCCCAGGCGAGTCAGAAGTCATCTCAAACGAGCCTAATATAGCCTATTTCATTCAGTCACTATAAGATTATTTGTTCATAAAGTGAAATCAACGAGATGGCAGATGGCAGCATAGAATCAAAAGGTTATGTGTGAGATCAATAGCCTACTTGAATGTGTATTTTTTCTTTTCATTCTAAATGTCATCACCTTGTTTCTTCTGATTTATATATTTCAATTTAAATACATGTCAATCTTGTGTTACAATGAGCTGAATTAAAGTTCAATGTAATGCATTGACCCTGTTTTTATATCACCCTTGATCATTCTCATGAGTCTCTTTTTAGCATTGTATTTCACATCAAAACGACCTCCATAGTCAGAACAGATATTCAGCAACTGTTGGAAACCAGTACCAATCACATATCCCGTTCGGCAGCTGCTGAGCTGTACAGAGAGTTCACTGAAGTGAAGACGGTTTTCGAATGATGGAAGCCTTTTCTCCAAGGTGTGTGTGTGTGGTAGACCCACACGTTTGTATAAAATCCACTTTTTTGCAGTTAAAGCATGTATCCACAAATTTGGACAGTTCTGTATTCACTGCTGCCACCTACGTGCACCCACTACTGTACTGTATTTTTGGGGGAGTGGGATGGGACAGGAGTGAAAAACCACTCCTGTGTCACCCTCTTACACACACACACACACACACACACACACACACACCACACTCTCTCTCTAAAAATATGTACTTCTTTTAGTACATATTTACATTTAGTGGCTGTAGGTCAAAGACGTAACAGTGACCTGGTACTGAAATAAATGCACAGATTGCAAGTCAATCTTCGCCTCCTTCCTCCTTGATCACAGTCAGAGTGTGGATCATTAAGTACCTTGGTTCGTTTGTGTTAACACAGCCACAAATCAAACGGTCCAAATAGTATTGCCAAGCCTCCTGGATTGGCCAGGAGACAGTCCGGTAGGCTAATAGCCTCCCGGGATGGAAAACATAATTCCCAGAGATTTTATATGATTATAAGAATGCGTTTTGTTACATTGTAGGCTATGTCGGGCATGCGCCATGCGAGGAGAGAGAGAGAGAGAAAGAAAGAGGGGGGGATCGAGAGAGAGAAGGATAAAGTTATTTATTTATTTATTCATGTACAGTATGTATTTATTTAGGCTATCTATCTGGAATTTGGAGATAGAAGATCAAAGACCCTCACAACTTCTGCTATTACTATCAGGGAGATTTCAGAGGCTTACGCATATGAACACCTGTCCTGTCATGAATAAAATATTAATAAATAAGTTAATAGCCTGCGGACATTGCGAGGAAGACAGACATGCAATCAGTCTGTCTGAATCTTATCAGAAAGAAGGCTGGCTCTGATTACCACGACTTGTTTTCATTTATTTAATGGAGACCAGAGGTAATTAGTTGGTCGATTTCAAACTGCTGATGTGATGATCCCCCGAAAGTCCCCCAAAGTTTATCCATGCAAACGCACAAGTCGCCAAAACAGGATCTGAAGAATGAAGATGTTGTTTTTAAACGATAAAAATGCTCGCTGCTCTTCAGGCCATTACGCTCAGCGCAGCTGATTACAGCAGCTGGTGTATCCGAAAACGCGCACCGTTAAAGTTGTGTCGGATCACGTTCTCACCACAAACGAACCCAGACAGACGGAGAACAGCTCCGCTCTAGAAATGCCTGGGGAAATGTATTTTGTGGATGCTACGGTTTGGATCGACAGCTTCGCGACAACCCTGGCCATGTGGAGCTATACTACAGAAGAAGACGTAATTAAACTAGTGCCCCGCTAGCAATAGCCTATCTGCCCGCCGCTCCAGTCTGTCCGGTCCACACACAGTGTGACACAGGCACACTGAGGCACACAGGCAGCCGAGAGCTACTGAAAGAAGGCAGGGAGGATTTCATCTGAGAAGCACTCTGATAGGCTATTACTCAATGTGTAACCAATCAGATAGCGGTGTGGGCGGGACATTACTTCAGCAGCACAGAACTGACACAGAGGCTGCTGGAGCTGCATCAGAGCCAAAGTAGCGCATTTTTTAATTAATTTATTATATCAGCAAACGGCCAATGAAAATGCCGATACAGATAATCTGCAAAATGCTGAATATCGAGGTCAATAATCGGCCATGCCGATAATCGGTCGTTCCCTGCTTTGATTCCATTTCTGATTGCAGGAGGCACAACAGCTTGTATTTGTTTGATCAAGTGTTCTTTCCTTTCTCCTAGCCCCTTCAGACCCCCCACAGTCACCTGCCATTAAGGAGGAGGTTATCCTGGACCAGCAGCACTGTAACCAGCAGAGGAACTTCAGTCTGCGTCAAGAGGACCCAGAACCTCCACACATTAAAGAGGAACAGGAGGAACTCTGCACCAGTCGGGAGGGAGAGCAGCCTCTACTGTGGGAGGAGGCCGATATCTTTAAGTTGACTCCTGCTTATGATGGAAGTGACCACGGTGAACATCAGTCTCTGCATTCAGATCTTTACCAAACTCAGAGTGTGGCAGAGAAAGAGCCTCTAGCCAACATCTCATCTGAATCTGACAGAGAGGCCTCTGCCGTATCAGAACCAGACAGTGACCGCCAGCTCCTCTCTCACAACTGGCATGTAGCTGAGAGCCAAGCTTACAACACGTCCAGCTGTGGGACCTCAGGATCAACTAGGAGCACTGAGCCGACACCACACAAGAAACTGTACAAGTGCAACAGCTACAGGAAAGAGTTTCCTTGCATGTCAATCTTAAAGATTCAAATGAGAGCCCACACGGTTGAAAAGCCTTTCAGATGTGGCATTTGTGGGAAAAGATTAAGCCGCGCTCAGCATTTGAAAACGCACATGAGAGTTCACACGGGGGAGAAACCGTACAGCTGTGTCTACTGCGGGAGGGCGTTTGCCGACAGCTCGGCTCTCACAAAGCATATCCGAGTGCACACAGGGGAGAAACCTTATGAATGTCTTTTGTGTGGCAAAAGATTTACTATCAGCAGCAATTTGACCGTGCACACCAGAACCCAGCACGCAGAGACCGTGCACACCGGAACCCAGCACGACACCAGAACCCAGCACGCAGAGGGTCCACACTCAAAACACGGGCTTCCTGAAAACCACATGACACTGTAGATCGACTGACCCTTGGCAAAGTGGCTGCATTACTATCAGTGTAAGGAGTTTTTGCGATTCCCCCCCAAGCAAAACAAATTAAATTACTATAATAATAAAAGAAAATGCTTTCCCCAGAAGCCATCATCTTAACCACCAATGTACTACTCTACTATCCTGACAAAAAAATCGATACAAAAAAAATCGAATTGCTTTCCAGATAAGCCATCATTTTAACTGATGAAACATTATAATGCTCTCCATGGCATTGTTGGCTTTTACCAATGCATGATGGACCTACCAATAGAATTCACAGAAAGTCCCAGTAGAGCCATTAGAATGTGTCTATGGTAACCTATTTCTAGGAGCCTGTGGAAATAATCGAGCACTCTGCGTGTGTGTGTGTGTGTGTGTGTGTGTGTGTGTGTGTGTGTGTGTGTGTGTGTGTGTGTGTGTGTGTGTGTGTGTGTGTGTGTGTGTGTGTGTGTGTGTGTGTGTGTGTGTGTGTGTGTGTGTGTAAAAAAATGAGCCTCAGGGGTGACATAGGTCCACAGATAGATGACATATCAGCTAAATGTGGTTTTTAAGCTCATGTATATTAGATCACTATCACATCTGATCCCAAACCATTTAACAAATGGAGGCAACTTCTGCCATTTGACGACTGTTATTTACACCAGTAGTTCTCAACGTGGGGTCCGGGGGTCCTTGAGGGGGTACCCAGAAATTTGAGGAATTATCCAACTTCAGCAATATTCTATTTAAAATAAGTTAACACAATTAGAGAATGTACTGTAGAAGAATGACTGCTTTGATCATAGTTTCACTATGATCTCTCCATCTGCAGTAGATAGGAGGAATTCTGGACAAAATCGTCTGAGAGACAGAATGTCTTCAAATGGGTGCCCCATGGCTCTAATGTGGACTAAATTAGGGGTCTGACTCCTCGATATGAAAAAGGTTGAGAATCACTGGTTTACATGATGATTTTCAGTCTACGCTGGTGCTTGTTGAAGACGAGATCTCCTTGATGCTTGTGCTTCCTATTGAACATTCTGAAAGCATGGACAAAGTTGAACATAAAAGGAGTTAATGTTTTTCACCTACTTATTGTTTAATAAAGGTATAATGCACAACATGGCACTGTGTGGCAAAGGACTGTGATTTAGCTACTGTTAAAACGGCTAACATCGAGGCAGAAGACTGTTGAGAGCTTGTGAATGCAATTAAATAATCCAAGTGCTCGTGTGCTAGGCTAGGCTTATCATCATGTCCATACATTTCAGACAAATGCCCATGTGTCCGTCAGTGACAACTGATGGCAATTTGTGTCTAGGTCTATGGCGTTGTTGTAGCCTAGTTATGATACACCTCCCAGGTGAGTTTAGCTTTAACAATAAAATGACCAATATATTAGGAACTCCTCCATAAATAGGGTCACATTATTGGGGGTTTCTGGAGATGGTGTGCAAAAGTTGTTCAGAGAAGCTTTTATTCTCTCATAAACAGCTGAGAAGTAGAGAGTTGTAGTCGAATGGGAAATGGGTGGGATTTTAGTTGATTTTATTTGAGTTCAGTTCAGTTCCGTTTGAATCCACGAGTTGGCGGTAATGCAACACTTTAGATGCCAACCGCCATCAAACACCAAAGAAGAAGAAGAAGGGTAACATTATTTAGAGACCGGCGGAAGTATTGTACTACACAGACGACAACAACAAGCTACGCAAAAGCTAGCCCGTTGTATCATCTGCGTTTCTCGTCAAGTATCTCTCGTCTGCTTGAGTGGAAATGTCTACAGTCCAGAGTTTGAGGACGTTCGTCAACGAGCGACTAACTGCGGCAGCTGAGGAAATATTAGGAGTGTTTGTGAAAACTATAGTAGTGTACGAGGAAGAGATCGACCGTCAGCGCAGACTGCTGGATATCTTGAGGCCTGAGATAAAGCTACACAGAACAGGTTGGTGAAATCACAATGGTGTGAAACAAAGTGGGGAATCTGTCAGTCACCTGGGGTCCGGGCGCTAGTCCGACCTCCCGCTAGTCCGACCTCCCACTAGTCCGACCTACACTGCCATAAATTCGGCTGTGTCACCAAGCCGACCTTAGGTTTAGGCGTGGGGGGTGGGAGAGGTTAGGTTTTGGGTTAGGGTCTGGGGGAGGTTAGGTTTAGGTGTGGGGGTGGGAGAGGTTAGGTTTTGGGTTAGGGTCTGGGGGAGGTTAGGTTTAGGCATGGGGGCTGGGAGAGGGGAGGTCGGAACAGCGAGAGGTCGGAACAGCGACATGGAACCCAGTCACCTAGCCCTTTTCAGGACTCTAAAAACCGATCCTTCCCTCGCCTTTTCTCTCTGCCATTACTTATCCTACTGGTCATCATCATCATCATCACTTTATTTGTCAGACACAAGGTCCAAAAAAAACAAAAACACAATACATATAAAACAGGTAAACAACACAATAAGAGCAACTCAACAATTCTACAATAAGGCACTGTACCAGTGTTTCCAGATGGAAGACATGTATCTAGTGTCACTGAGATTGGTAACTTGAGACAGCAGCATAATCAGCATATTCTGAGACATATTCAGACGACAGATAAACGTATACATCAGGTTATAAGCAGGGCATAAAAGGTGCTAACTCCTGCTCCAAAAAACATTTCACTGGTGCTGTAACACCTTGGCTTCCTAAGAAGGATCCTCAGGCAGTCATTATAAGCAACCTGGAGCTTTTGGATGCTAGCCTGCTTAAACTTGACCCACAGGGGGGCAGTATACAGAGGAGTACAGTAGGCTCTAAACAGGTTTACCTTTACATCATCTGAGCAAAAATAAAACTTCTTCGTCAGCATGTTAGCTTGAGCATACAGTACACGCCTCTGTCTGTACATGTCATCATCATCATCACTCATTTGATCAGTTATAATATGAATATTTAGTTCTACAGCAAACTGCCAGCACCTGCCCAGACAGATAAAAAGAAGGAAAGGAGAGATCCTCATCACCTCTTGTTCTGCAGATCATAGTGACACTCTTTTTAGCATTGTATTTCACATCAAAACGACCTCCATAGTCAGAACAGATATTCAGCAACTGTTGGAAAGCAGTACCAATCACATTATCCCGTTCGGCAGCTGCTGAGCTGTACAGAGAGTTCACTGAAGTGAAGACGGTTTTCGAACGATGGAAGCCTTTTCTCCAAGGTGTGTGTGTGGTAGACCCACACGTTTGTATAAAATCCACTTTTTTGCAGTTAAAGCATGTATCCACAAATTTGGACAGTTCTTACTCACTGCTGCCACCTACGTGCACCCACTACTGTACTGTATTTTTTGGGGAGTGGGATGGGACAGGAGTGAAAAACCACTCCCGTGTCACCCTCTTACACACACACACACACACACACACACACACACACACACACACACACACACACTCTAAAAATATGTACTTCTCACCTCCCCCTTCAGATCTTCCACAGCCATCTGGCGTTAAGGAGGAGGTTCCCCTTGACCAGCAGCACTGTAACCAGCAGAGGAACTTCAGTCTGGGTCAAGAGGACCCAGAGCCTCCACGGATTAAAGAGGAGCAGGGGGAACTCTGCACCAGTCTGGAGGGAGAGCAGCCTTTACTGTGGGAGGAGGCGGATATCTTTAGCTTGACTCCAGCTTATGATGGAAGTGACCACAGTGAACATCAGTCTCTGCATTCAGATCTTTACCAAACTCAGAGTGTAGCAGAGAAAGAGCCTCTAGCCAACATCTCATCTGAATCTGGCAGAGAGGGCTCTGCATCTGCAGCACTACCAGAACCACCAGAACCAGACAGTGACTGCCAGCTCCTCTCTCACAACGGTCATGTAGCTGAGATCCAAGCTTACAACACGTCCAGCGGTGGTGGGAACGCAGGATCAACTATGTGTACTGAGCCGACACCAAACAAGAAACTGTACAAGTGTGGCATCTGTAGTAAAGAGTTTCCTTACATGTACTACTTAAAGCTTCACATGAGAGCCCACACTGGCGAAAAGCCTTTCAGATGTGACACCTGTGGGAAACGATTAAGCCGTGCTGATAATTTGAAAACGCACATGAGAGTTCACACGGGTGAGAAACCTTTCAGCTGTGTCTACTGCGGGAAGGCGTTCGCCGACGGCTCAGCTCTCACCAAGCATCTCCGAGTGCACACAGGGGAGAAACCTTACAAATGTCTTTTGTGTGGCAAACGATTTACCGTCAGCAGCAGTTTGAAAGCGCACACCAGAACCCACCACACAGAGGGTCCACACAAAACGTGGACTTCCTGAAAAGCACCACGTGACACTGTAGATGGGCTGAACCTTGTCAAAGTGGCTGCGTTATCGTCAATGGACTAAGGAGTTTGGTGATTTCCCCCACTGTGAAGAACGAAGAACTCAGGTTTATATCCCATACTTTATTTACTATCCTGACTGAAAAAGCAAAAAAAAATACTATAATAATAAAAAAAGCTTTCCCCAGAAGCCATCATCTGAACTGATCAGACCTCATAATTGTGGATTATTACCAATTAGTGGACCTATGAATGACCTATGAGTAGTTAAACTATAGCTTTATTCCATTTAAAATAAGTTAGCACAATTAGAGAATCTATATGAATGACTGCTTTGATCATTATAGTTTCACTGTTCTCTCTCCATCTACAGTAGATAGTCCTGGAATTCTGGACATGGCTCTAATGTGGACTAAACTGGGCCTCCGAGTCCGACTCCTCCATATATGAAAAAGGTTGACAATCACTGGTTTACATGATGCCGCTTTCTCAGCCTGCCAGTCGATGCTTGTTGAAGATGATATTTCCTTGTTGCTTGTGCTTCCTGAGTGGCCACTGTGAAAGTATGGAAAAAAACTTGAATGTGAAAAAGGGGTAAATGTTTCCATCTACTTATTGTTGAATAAAGGTATCATGCACAACGTGGCACTGTGTGAGAAAATATAGTGACACCAAGAAATGTAAAACTCTTGACCATCTCAACCTCGGTGCCATTGATTATGATAGGACGATGGGGTGCCTTTGTACTTGACTCGTCATTTAAACCCAATGACGGTGGTCTGATCCTCGTACTTTACAGATCAGATTGTTGAGGAAGTGAGCGATACAGTCATGATGAGTAAAGAGAGTCAACAGAAATGCAACAGAATGCAGCCTTGAGGCCAAACTTAGAACAAATATACAGTATCTGACAGATTCTTTCCAATCCTGACTCTTTGAGGCCTCAAAATTAAAAAGCTAAAAATCACGAGGGGATGCAGTGGGCGGGCGAGAGAGAGAGAGACAGAGAGAGAGAGAGAGAGCGAGAGACAATTATAACTCTCAGTAGCCCTAATTGAAAAATGTAATTCAATGGATTTATTCAAACAAGGGATTCTGAGTGAGGCCCGGTGGTTCTGTCGCTTTGCAGCCAGCAGATGGAGCTATATCTCTTTGAAGTTCAATGCCACAGGGCACATGCATGGTGGATGGAGGCTTCAATGAATGTAAGCAAGCACAGTAAATATTCAGTAGGCTATGTGAAGACATAGTTGACTTTGAGACATTTTCCATTGAGCCACATTAATCCAGATATTTCTCTGCAGACAATGTGGCTGTGAGCACTCGGGTGGCCTACCAGCTCAAATAGTTTAGGATAATTTACAATAGCCTACTTTGGATTCTAGACATTATTAAAATTGCTAAGCTGGAGGGAGGGAAGGGTAGTTACCACCCATTTTTGGCACTTCGATATAAGCAGAGCCTCCTCTACCAGTCTGGGCTGCAGTGCTGTTGCTTCTTATAGTAGACTGCATATTAGAAACAGAACACTAGCTATCAATGTATGATTAAACCCAACTTCTAAGTCAACTCTACTCGGCATCATAGAGCCACAGGTCTTTTCCATCATGACAGGTGAGCTCTTCTTCTAAACAGTTTCTGCTTTTAATTCTTTAGCCTAGCTCAATCATGTACTGTAGGTATACTTTTATTACACTTACAATGGGAAAACGTTGCTTTGTTTGTTTTGTTTTTAGAGATACACAGTGTGAACATCTTGGTATTTATCCTCCTGTTTCTGGTGAGGATGTCATCGTGTGCCGGGGAAATGGACTCAAGTGATGGTAAGCACTGCAGGTTGATGTTTTTCACTTTATCTTTGCTTATCTGCACGGCTGATAGGCCTAGCTGTTTTTAGATGGGATGTTCGGCTATTATGTATAGTTGGTGTTAGGTTATTTTTTATGGGAAGATTTCTTATTAACAGACTAATTTAACATTTAAAGCGAGAGTTAGCTACATTCTGGTTTGGGGCCAGCTGCCTTGTCTCAAGATTGATTTAGACATTTAGACTTAATATAATAGCCACAGTAATCCAATAAGTAATTAATAGTAATCCAATAAGTAACCTTGATTTGGATGGTAATTTGTTCTACGGGTAAATTTGGATGCTAAATTATGCAATAGCCTAAGTAAATCACACATCACTGAAATTAGTACAAAAGAGCACTACCTAAAACTCACTCTACACAATAAGCAAGCCCTAAATACATACAAAACAACATAGCCTACAGACAACACATCAAGAGTTGTTCTTATGTTAAGTAATAATGAATGGACTCATTGGCAGAACATCTTTATTATCTAATCAACATTTGTTTTTTAAATGTTTGGTCAATTAACTAAGGGTTGACAAATCCCTTATGACACTTGTGGTTAGTGAGCTGGATCCAAGTGCATCTCTACATGCAGCTGGCCCTCACTGGAAGAGAACTATGGTTAGAGCCATCTGACGCTGTCACTTGGTGCTGATATGTCCTTCATTCATTATGAGGAAACTGCAGTGTGTGATTATCTCAATGGACTTCTGCAAGTATGAAGGAAAGACAGGAAGCCTTGTGATACTGACAGGGAGGGCTGAAGATATGGAGTGTGGATGGGGGGAAGTGGGGCGGGGGGGGGGGGGGGGGTCACTGACAGGGAGCGATATTTTTTTTTGGATGATGGCGAAGGCTATGCGAAGGCATAACCCGCCCCTCTCTGCCTCTGATTGGCCTAGCGTCAAACTTCCATCCAAACACATTCGCTTGGCTATATCCTGCATTACATCTCTTTCTACAGTCTGTGGTCAGACCGTCAGACTCAATGGGTCAGACTCAGACAGACAGTAGTTACGCTTGCTAGCCTGCATGAAACACGCCAGCATAGGCAGCGGAACGCATCTGAACTTGGGGGCGCCGGGGGGCGTGTCGGGGAGCCCCCCCCCCCGCACACGCACACACACACACACACACACACACACACACACACACACACACACACACACACACACACACACACGTCTGTGAACCACCATCATTGATTATTATTATTATCATCTTCATATAAAGATTGAGCCAATTAATTTCAACTAGCCAAAATGTTTTTCTTGAAATAAATCAGAATATGAGTGCCACTGGGTTAATATAAGCATACGTATCAGTATTAAAAAAAAACTATAAATTACAGCAGGGCTATTCAACTAAATTGTTCAGGGGGCCACATTGTCAGAAACCTAAGGGACCGGGGGCCGGACCAGAAGTCAGAATTTCAAAAACCAAAAGCATTTTTATACATTTAGTCAACACAAGCTCACTCTTAGTCTACATTTAGTCAACACAAGCTCACTTTTAGTCTACATTTAGTCAACACAAGCTCACTTTTAGTCTACATTTAGTCAACACAAGCTCACTTTTAGTCTACATTTAGTCAACACAAGCACATTTTTGGCAAGTTGTTTGTACTAAATCAGATGTGCCTCAATACCAGGCCTAGCAGATTCACATTCAGCACCCCAGACACCCGAAAATGCCCCACCCAGTGAACCGGCCTGGACTGGAGGAGTAGGTGAGTAGTATTCTCTTATCTTACCATTTAAGTTACATTTAGACTGTGAAAGAAAACTGTTTTGCATGTGGCATCCACTGGAAGAGCTTTACATTGAAAGTTGGCCTGGGATAGTGGGGGCCCAGAATGATATCTTTTCATGGGCCCCAAAATCTCTGGCAGTGCCCCTCTGCAGTCTGCATACATAAGATGATATTTTCCTCTATAAATCTGTGGCAGTGCCTCTCTGCAGTCTGCATACATAAGATGATATTTTCCTCTATAAATCTGTGGCAGTGCCCCTCTGCAGTCTGCATACATAAGATGATATTTTCCTCTATAAATCTGTGGCAGTGCCCCTCTGCAGTCTGCATACATAAGATGATATTTTCCTCTATAAATCTGTGGCAGTGCCCCTCTGCAGTCTGCATACATAAGATGATATTTTCCTCTATAAATCTGTGGCAGTGCCTCTCTGCAGTCTGCATACATAAGATGATATTTTCCTCTATAAATCTGTGGCAGTGCCTCTCTGCAGTCTGCATACATAAGATGATATTTTCCTCTATAAATCTGTGGCAGTGCCTCTCTGCAGTCTGCATACATAAGATGATATTTTCCTCTATAAATCTGTGGCAGTGCCTCTCTGCAGTCTGCATACATAAGATGATATTTTCCTCTATAAATCTGTGGCAGTGCCTCTCTGCAGTCTGCATACATAAGATGATATTTTCCTCTATAAATCTCTGGCAGTGCCCCTCTGCAGTCTGCATACATAAGATGATATTTTCCTCTATAAATCTGTGGCAGTGCCTCTCTGCAGTCTGCATACATAAGATGATATTTTCCTCTATAAATCTGTGGCAGTGCCTCTCTGCAGTCTGCATACATAAGATGATATTTTCCTCTATAAATCTGTGGCAGTGTCCCTCTGCAGTCTGCATACATAAGATGATATTTTCCTCTATAAATCTGTGGCAGTGCCTCTCTGCAGTCTGCATACATAAGATGATATTTTCCTCTATAAATCTGTGGCAGTGCCCCTCTGCAGTCTGCATACATAAGATGATATTTTCCTCTATAAATCTGTGGCAGTGCCCCTCTGCAGTCTGCATACATAAGATGATATTTTCCTCTATAAATCTGTGGCAGTGCCTCTCTGCAGTCTGCATACATAAGATGATATTTTCCTCTATAAATCTGTGGCAGTGCCCCTCTGCAGTCTGCATACATAAGATGATATTTTCCTCTATAAATCTGTGGCAGTGCCCCTCTGCAGTCTGCATACATAAGATGATATTTTCCTCTATAAATCTGTGGCAGTGCCTCTCTGCAGTCTGCATACATAAGATGATATTTTCCTCTATAAATCTGTGGCAGTGCCCCTCTGCACTGCATACATAAGATGATATTTTCCTCTATAAATCTGTGGCAGTGCCCCTCTGCAGTCTGCATACATAAGATGATATTTTCCTCTATAAATCTGTGGCAGTGCCCCTCTGCAGTCTGCATACATAAGATGATATTTTCCTCTATAAATCTGTGGCAGTGCCCCTCTGCAGTCTGCATACATAAGATGATATTTTCCTCTATAAATCTGTGGCAGTGCCTCTCTGCAGTCTGCATACATAAGATGATATTTTCCTCTATAAATCTGTGGCAGTGCCCCTCTGCAGTCTGCATACATAAGATGATATTTTCCTCTATAAATCTGTGGCAGTGCCTCTCTGCAGTCTGCATACATAAGATGATATTTTCCTCTATAAATCTGTGGCAGTGCCTCTCTGCAGTCTGCATACATAAGATGATCTTTTCCTCTATAAATCTCTGGCAGTGCCCCTCTGCAGTCTGCATACATAAGATGATTTTTCCTCTATAAATCTGTGGCAGTGCCCCTCTGCAGTCTGCATACATAAGATGATATTTTCCTCTATAAATCTGTGGCAGTGCCTCTCTGCAGTCTGCATACATAAGATGATATTTTCCTCTATAAATCTGTGGCAGTGCCCCTCTGCAGTCTGCATACATAAGATGATATTTTCCTCTATAAATCTGTGGCAGTGCCTCTCTGCAGTCTGCATACATAAGATTATCTTTTCCTCTATAAATCTCTGGCAGTGCCTCTCTGCAGTCTGCATACATAAGATGATATTTTCCTCTATAAATCTGTGGCAGTGCCCCTCTGCAGTCTGCATACATAAGATGATATTTTCCTCTATAAATCTGTGGCAGTGCCTCTCTGCAGTCTGCATACATAAGATGATATTTTCCTCTATAAATCTGTGGCAGTGCCCCTCTGCAGTCTGCATACATAAGATGATATTTTCCTCTATAAATCTGTGGCAGTGCCCCTCTGCAGTCTGCATACATAAGATGATATTTTCCTCTATAAATCTGTGGCAGTGCCCCTCTGCAGTCTGCATACATAAGATGATATTTTCCTCTATAAATCTGTGGCAGTGCCCCTCTGCAGTCTGCATACATAAGATGATATTTTCCTCTATAAATCTGTAGCAGTGCCCCTCTGCAGTCTGCATACATAAGATGATTTTGTCCTCTATAAATCTGTGGCAGTGCCCCTCTGCAGTCTGCATACATAAGATGATATTTTCCTCTATAAATCTGTGGCAGTGCCCCTCTGCAGTCTGCATACATAAGATGATATTTTCCTCTATAAATCTGTGGCAGTGCCTCTCTGCAGTCTGCATACATAAGATGATATTTTCCTCTATAAATCTGTGGCAGTGCCCCTCTGCAGTCTGCATACATAAGATGATATTTTCCTCTATAAATCTGTGGCAGTGCCCCTCTGCAGTCTGCATACATAAGATGATATTTTCCTCTATAAATCTGTGGCAGTGCCCCTCTGCAGTCTGCATACATAAGATGATATTGTCCTCTATAAATCTGTGGCAGTGCCCCTCTGCAGTCTGCATACATAAGATGATATTTTCCTCTATAAATCTGTGGCAGTGCCCCTCTGCAGTCTGCATACATAAGATGATATTTTCCTCTATAAATCTGTGGCAGTGCCCCTCTGCAGTCTGCATACATAAGATGATATTTTCCTCTATAAATCTGTGACAGTGCCCCTCTGCAGTCTGCATACATACGATGATATTTTCCTCTATAAATCTCTGGCAGGTCCCCTCTGCAGTCTGCATACAGAAGATGATCTTTTCCTCTATATTTGCAGTGAATCCTTGTTGCTACTTCCCTTGTGAGAACAATGGAGTGTGTGAGAGATTTGGCCTTGAAAGCTACCGGTGTGACTGCACCCGCACTGGCTTCCATGGGGAGAACTGCACTGTTCGTAAGTCGGCTCAACTTTAATTCCATTTCCCCCCCTGTGCCCGTCCCATTTGTCCAATGCATTGTAGCTGGAACTATCCTTTTATATGAGCCTGGTAAACCATCCGCTCATGTGAACTCACATTTTGTTTCGTTCTGCGGGACCGCGTGGCCTCCTCCAGTCCGGGCGGGGCCAGCGCTTTTAGAAATGACAAAGTGCACGGGCCAATCAGGGACCTGCCTCGTATTTGGCATCGTAGCCAATCGGGGACGCCGCTGGAATCAATAATGGCTGCCTGCCCTCATGGCTCTCTGGCTCGCGAAGCAACAAGCAGTAATGTCAACATTTGTCGGGTTTACAGTAAACAGCCGTAAGTGCAGTTATTGTAGAAATAGACCCGATAGCAACAATTAAAGAAGAACAGGAGGATGTACTAGCGGCGTTTCTCGGGAGAAAAGACGTTTACGCTGTTTGGATTTGGATTTGACTGGATCCGATGCTGATTGGCTGAAGGACTGGATTTGGAAATGACTGTGGACTGCTTGGAGTCCAGACTGAAGCAGAATGTGAGATCAGGAATCAGGATGGTTTTAACCAGCCTACCTTTATTATTAGGGTGACAACCTGTGGTAGAACCTGGATTGAATGTTGGAGGGGAAGGGGGTATGGTGAATTGACATGTTTGGGCGCCCACCCACCACATCAAATGAATAAAGATCTAAGTGCAAAGGTCAGAGCCATAATCCCTCGTCGTATTCAACAGCTATTTATCTTTGCCCAGCGAGCCAGGAAGGAGTTGATCATTTTGACTCATAATTTTCCTGAAAGCCAATCGGTTGGATAATCATTTGATTCAGTGCAGTCCAGTTAAGGATTACACCACACATGATGTACTCCTCCTCTCAGTTGTCCATTATTGAATTGTAAAAGTAAATAAATCCTGAAACAAGTAAAAACTCAGCAATGAGATGAGATTACCTCCCCCCCCTTCCCCTTTTCTTTTAAACAAAGAAAATAGATCGATGCTGTTTGGACCATCCATTCCAGAAACCATAACCATAGAATAATACATGAGCTTTTAAAAAGCCAAGCTACAGATTTGCTCACAGTTTTATGGCATCAATGGTGAAAGAGTAGCAGTATATTTTCCTTTGTGGCTAAACAAACAACACTCAAGCAGCCATTTTGGCCTGTTCATTTTTGGCCTGTTTCCCCCCCCCAGATTCCTAAAATATATAAGAAATCCCCCCGACAGCTTTGTTGTTCATGGTAGAATGAACATTGTGCAGCTTTTTGATCTCAGATCCTAGTAAGGTTGTGTTAGTCGGTCCTCAAATGTATCGTAACATCTAACCTTGTTTTTTTTACCACCTCCGAAGTAGAGGGTAGATTTATCTCCCTGCATTTAGTGCAAGTGGAAGGGGAGTTCATTTTGTTAGCTGCAGATAAAATTATGAATTTCAGAAGCATGCCTAAAAAAGGAAACAAAAGGAAGTATAGCTAGCAAGAAGATAAGGGGACTGTTGCCTTTTCTATTTTGGCTTGCTTTAGGCTAACTTTCACACCCAGGGTTCAAATATCAGACTTAAAGGGATACTGCAGATTTTTTGATGTGGGGTTGTATGAGGTAGGCCCTACTTGCATACAGTCAGTGTACTACATGCAGTAGAATGCAACCGGTGCGCTCCCAGTTTGGAGAGATGGAGAGTAGAGCTGTCTGCTGAGTGTGAATGGGGTCAAGCAAAATGTATATAGCCATGTGCAGCTGGAACCTCACTTCTTCTTCTACATCTTCTCATAGCTCAAGCACCTGGCTCCAGTGCAGATTTCAGCTAAAAACAGGGTGTAAATGACACATTTTCAAGTCAATTTGGCATCGCAGGGCTTGTGGAGAATTACACCAGGTGAGCAGTATGGAAGCATTTTATGTATTTTCTTTCTGTTGTTTTTACGGCTTTGCTCATGACCCCATTCACCCTCAGCAGACAGCTACTTGCCTGACTTGCCCGGCTCAGCCGGCTGCCTTCTACCGCATGTATTGTACACTGACTGTCGGCAAGTACCTCATAACAACCGAAATAAAAAAATTCTAACTATCCCTTTAAAGCTTTTTCGTAATGTCCAAACATTTTCTTTTTCATCTAACTTTAAATGTATATATACTCTCTCTGTGTCTGTATAGCGGAGTTCTGGACCAGGATTGGCCTCATGCTGAAACCAAGTCCTGACACGGTCCACTACATCCTCACTCACTTCCACTGGGTCTGGAACAAGATCAACAACTGTTTCCTGAGAGGCACACTCATGAAATTGATCCTCACATGTAGGTGGCAGAGGCTGGGACCAAAACACTGTTGTTTTACATGGTAGAAGGACGAGGACACACGCATGAACACAAATCCACTATTTGTTTTTCGTGCAAATTTAGTATTCATGTTAAATTTATTTACTCAACATTGAGAAAAGTGTGTGATCAGTGCATTGCTAGAACCAACTGAGATTCTCCTCCCACAGCGAGATCCGACCTTATTCCAAGCCCTCCGACCTACAACACCAAATATAATTACCTCAACTGGGAGGCCTACTACAACCACACCTACTACACCCGGATCCTGCCCCCCATACCTAAAGACTGTCCTCTGCCCATGGGAACTAAAGGTGAGAGTCTGTCCAGTGGCCTTTGACCCACATACACAGGGTTCCCACGCAGGTCTGGAAAAGTATAAAAATTTAATTTGATCATTTCTTGTATAGTTTGCGAATTTGAAACAAAAAAGCTTGTTGTCGACCTACTTGAGTTTAGGTCCAAAAACAACAATAGCGAGTAGACTCAAGAGTCAAGTTCAGCTTAGGTGCAGGGCAAAGGATCAACATTGAAAAAGGAATGTCCTTTTAGAATGAACGTGTTTCAGCTAACAGCCTTCATCAGTGACGCTTCATCAACGCTGATGAACGCTGTTGGCTGAAACGTGTTCGTTGTGTCTGCTTGTACATTAAACTCTAAAAGGACATTCTAGAGCGCTGGCCTTTTTTCCTTTTTCGACCTACTTTGAGTTCACAGTTTTTGTTGATGTGAAGAATAATGTTCAGATAGAGAGATGCTCTTATTACTCAGCCACTGTCTGCATTATATAAAAAATACCCACCAAAATCAAAAAACATAATAGGGTCTCTGAAAAATATTTTAAAATGGAAAGCGTGTCGGAACCCTGCCAATCAGATCAACATATTCTGATATTTGTGGCTGTGAAGAACAAGCTTCATCTATACAGTGCTATGACCTAGTGGGGGCAAGACGCCTATCTGCGTAAATCTGAACACCGGACAAAATCTTCAAAACAAATCAAGGTTTGGGAAAAGTATGGAATTTTGAAAATGTTGAACCCTGCATACAACACAAACGCACGACTCCGCTCCGGAGGCGTGACGACGTGGAGCTGACACGGTTCTGTCTCTGCAGGAAAGCGTGTTCTCCCAGATCCCAAAGTGTTGGCTCAGCGGTGTTTTAGGAGGAGGACATTTAGACCGGACCCCCAGGGAAGCAGTCTGATGTTTGCCTTCATGGCCCAGCACTTCACCCACCAGTTCTTCAAGACCGACTATGCACGTGGACCGTCCTTTACCAAGGCTCTAGGACATGGGGTGAGATGGATCATGCAGTTGGGTGCACAACAGTATCCTAAAACCAGAGTCTGATTCCAGCAATAGGCTGTAGAAAAATCTGAAAAGACATGGAATCATTGGTCTCGTTCATAATTTGGTGATTGTAGATGGGTGTCATTTACTTTCTTTCACCTTAATTTACTTTAATGATGGACAGACATGTACCCCCCCCCCCAAAAAAAACAAACAAACAAACAAACAAACAAACAAACAAACAAACAAAAACAAAACAAAACTGTCTGTTTTTCTCTGTCCCATCCAGGTAGATGCTTCGAATATCTATGGAGATAACCTCATGCGACAGCTCCAGCTCCGACTTCATACAGACGGGAAGATGAAATACCAGGTATAGCTTTTTTAAATGCCAAGTAGCCATCAATTCGTAACATGGTGGATGAGAATTGAGTCTTGAAGAGATTGAAATGACTTCCAACAAGCTGGCTTTGTTTTTTAATGTTCGTTAAGCACACTCAAATCTATCTCCTGATATGGTATGATCTTTCATAACACCCAAATACTGTCTGGTGCATCTACCGCAACTGTTCTGGCAACACAATCTGAATGTTCCAGATGGTAGTGATAAAGCAAGACTTGATTATGTCTATAGCCGCAGTAGAAGCACTGATAGCATGTTCTTCTACTTTTAACTTGCTTCAAACATCCTCAAATCATCTTGATCTGGATCTAAAAGCCACTCTGCTTGATGGTGTGTGTTTTTGAATTTCGCAACAAGTCACAACAAAGCGGCCTCTGGCAAGACTTTATTGTGTTTACGGAATTTGAAAAAAGACTCAAAAATGCCACATCATCTGAATCGGAAAAACAAAACATTATTGAGTGATAGATAAATATATATCTCTTTTTTTAATAATGTAATTATATTTGGCCCATTATACTTTTTTTTTTTACCAATTCCCTGCTAGGGTGGCCCGGTCGTTGCTCCAAATTCTCTGCCGATCAGGGGAGAGTTGTAGTAGCACAAGCTTCCTCCGATACATGTGCAGTCCATTCTTTTCACCTGTCAGTGAGGAGTGTCACAGGCAGGACATAGCACATGGGAAGATCACGCGATTCCCCCCAGTTCCCCTCCCCCTGAACAGGTACTCCTACTGACTAGTCTCTTAAATCAGATGCGTTAGCTCCCGCAATTTGCAAATGCTTCCGCCTACCCGTCTGTACTTCGAATTCATAGAGGAGAAAGTTGTCAAAACGGAAATAAGGCGGGACATCCGCTGAAGGCGGGCCCATCCGCTAATTTCTCCAATCACCTGCATCGGTTTTGTTTACATGTGTCGTGATTGGTCGAATACCATCGAACTTCCTCCTGTCTGAAGCGCTTGTTTTTTTTCCCTTTGGAAGGTGACAACTTCCTCTGGTCAAATGTTAATAGGCTATTCGAAGATTGTGAAAGAGATAGACTGGCTTGAGAGACTACCTTCTGACCAGAGGAGGCACTGGTGCACCGACCTTAATCCGGCTTCCCACCCGCAGACACGGCCAATTGTGCCTGTATGGACGCCCGACCAAGCCGGAGGTAACACGGGGGCTCAACCCTGTGACCCTCGTGTTGCTAGGCAGGAAATCTACCACTGCACTACCCGGACTCCCCAAATTATCTGTTGTATCTCATAACCTCACCGAAACCCTCCAAATACTTCCCTCACATTTGAATAACTGTGTTTGTGCGTCCGCAGCTAATACATGGTGAGGTGTTCCCCCCGAGTGTAGTTGATGTCCCCATAGCCATGAACTATTCCAATGAGACACCCATGGAGAAACGTCTGGCCCTGGGTCACGAGCTGTTTGGCGCTGTGCCGGGCCTCGCCATGTACTCCACCATATGGCTGAGGGAGCACAACCGAGTCTGTGACCTCCTGAAGGACGAGCATCCCACCTGGGACGACGAGCAGCTCTTCCAGACCACCAGACTCATCATCATTGGTGAGGATGGAGTTTTCTTTTGTTTTTAAGCATACATTTGTTTGAAATGTCTTAATAATGAACATCCGGGGTCGTCCGGGTAGTGTAGCGGTGGATTCCCTGCCTACCAACACGAGGGTCGCAGGTTCGCACCCCCGTGTTGTAGCTGTACACACCCTGTACTTTCACTGAGTACTCATTGTTCTCATTCTGAATTTCATTAAATCTGTTCTGTTTGATTTCATTTCGATTTGGATGTTATCTTCTTTAAAAGGTCAGTTTAATGAGTGACATCACCTGATGACTGTGACAGTATTCAAACAACCACAGAGTGAGCCATCTATCTATCTATGTATGCGTTTCCCCAGGGGAGATCATCCAGATCATAATCGAAGAGTACGTGCAGCAGCTTAGCGGCTATCATCTGCATCTGAAGTTTGACCCGACCCTCCTCTTTGACGCGCAGTTCCAGTACAGCAACCGCATCGCCCTGGAGTTCGCCCAGCTCTACCACTGGCACCCACTCATGCCCGACAGCTTCCTCATCGACGGAGATGAAATCCACTACCCCCAGTTTCTTTACAACACCTCCATCCTCACAGAATACGGGGTGGAGAAACTGGTGGATGCCTTCTCTCGTCAGCCCGCAGGACAGGTAGTACAGGACAGGTGTTATGCCCAATTCTGCATCCCCGGCAAGAATAGCATATTTTGGGCTGTTTTAACTTTTAAAAAAAAACAGCAAATTTGCAAATCTCGGCAAGTACCAACTGTCGAGATTTGCATCCCCCTAATTTTAAGCACCAAAGTCGGCCTCCATAAGCAGGGAGAGAACCCCAGTCCTGGAGGTCACCTCTACCCAGATTTTAAGCACCAAAGTGAGCCACCATGAGCCAGGAGAGACCCCCAAGCATGGAAGTCACCTCTACGCATCCCCCTATTTTTAAGCAACAAAGTCGGCCTCCATGGGGCAGGACAGACCCCCCAGTCCTGGAGGTCACCACTAGCCGGATTTTAAGAACCAAAGTCGGCCTCCGGGACCCAGGGGAGTCCCCCACCCTCCAGCTCACTTCTACCCCGATTTAAGTCAAAACAGCTCAAAATAGGGTGAAATAACGTTCATAACATAGACATCAGATCATTTCACATCATTGATGAACACGCACAAAGACGATTACCATATCATTTATAAATTATATTATTATATCATTTTGACACAGTATGTTGCCGTATCATTACATCATTACAATGTGCTCCTGCAATTCTCAGCGGGGATGCAGAATCTGGTGTTAGTGGTATTGGCTACAATCTGGGTTCTGTGGTTATTGTTTAAGGTTAGGTTAGTTTAAATGTACTGTAAAATTAAGAGACTAAACACAGAAAGATAGAAAAGAGGACATAAAATCAACAGTAAAACCATAGCATGTCTTAAAAAATGTCTACATTGTCTACTCTACATCTATTACAATAAGGAAATAGATATATTATAGGAAGTGCTGTTGAGGAAGTTGAGGTTGACCAGAAAGACTGCATCTATCTCGATACTGCATCTATGGAGTGGAGAAGATGTAGTAGATTACACATTACAGCTTCATGGTGAACTTTCATATTGAATTAGTCCAAATTAACAAATTGTACTATAGGAGGATCTGCCTTGACTGATTGCCTTCTTTCCTTTTGTTGCATACTGTCCATTTTACGTATGTCATCTTTGATGATACATATTCAAACTACTCTGAATCAGAAACTCTCTCAGACCACAGTGAAGGTCAAACCACTCACATGACACTTTTTCATGACCAACAAACCACTTTGCTCTTGTTCCCACATCAAAGTGAACTTGCCTTTACAGTTCAGTCACTTCCTAGAGAGAAATAGGCTGAGATGCTGGAAGATGACATCTCTCAGCCTCATGCAGCATGTAGCCTGGTGTTTGTCTAAGCCACCTGGATGATAGCATTATTGAACAGTTTATCAGAATAAAACTGGGACTAACGTTTTTCTGTCTCTCAGATCGGGGGTGGTAGAAATTCTCACCCAGAACTGCTAATGGTGACGGACTTCGCCCTCAAAGCGTCCAGAGCAGCGCGTATTCAGCCCTACAATCAATACAGGAAGAAGTTTAACCTCAAGCCCTACACCTCTTTCTCTGAATTCACTGGTGAGCGGGACCGAGCTTATAAATATAATTTGCTTTTTTTACAGAGCCGGGTTGAGAATTCAAGGAGAAACCCCTTTGCATCCTCACCTGAGGACTTCTTAGCTAACTTCTGAAATGTTATTCTGTTAGTGATGCTGCATGAACACTTTGAAACCACACAAAGTCCTCTATGTTGCACCATAGGACTCCAGGAGATGTTTAGTGGCGACCAGCAGCTCTATAAGGTTGTATGTTCCACCCTTTAGCAGGCACAGTTTTTGCCCTAGGAGGCTGGAATTTGGCATGGAGGTCAAGTGTGCATGTGTGAAGGTGTGTGTTTGTGTTCATGCCAATCAGCTAAAAGGGGGCACATTTTGAAACGCAGGGTGACAGAGGCAGGGTAGGCTGGGCTGCCCCTGCCATCCTGCATTTGGGAAATTCGCATATGTGGTCGCAGCTATTGCGAATTCATGCTTGTTCCTCTTCTCATTGTTTCTTCTTCATCCTTTCTTTAAGGGACAGATGGTTTACTCATCCTGCAACCTAGTTTAACATCTTCCTTGCCATCTCATACTGTAGGCGCTGATTTGCAGTTTGGCAGCACACGCCATATTAATTGTTCTTCATATTTTAAAGAGTGACTTTGTTTGTGACTCATCACATCATGTGACTCATCACATCATGTGACTAGTCCCTATTAAAAGTCATTAGTAGACTAGTTCTAAGTTTTCATCTTCTCTCATGTTTGTCTTTTCCAAACAGATGACGAGGAGATGGCCAGAGATTTAGAGGAGCTCTACGGTGATATTGACGCCTTGGAGTTTTACTCTGGCCTGTTTCTGGAGAAGCCTCGCCCTGACTGCATATTTGGCGAGGGCGTGGTGGAGATGGGTGCTCCCTTCTCCCTGAAAGGCCTGATGGCAAACCCCATCTGCTCCCCTCAGTACTGGAAGCCCAGCACCTTTGGAGGAGAGACGGGCTTCAACATAATCCAAACGGCCACTCTGGAGAAGCTGGTGTGCCAAAACACCAAGTGGTGTCCATTGGTGAGCTTCCACGTTCCACGCAACGAGGAGGAGGCGAGGACAAGGAAACCATCCACTGAACTTTAATGATTGTTGGCCCCAGTGATCTGTGATTTTACTCATGTTATTGTAGGATTTCTCGCTATTTGTTTTCCTGTGAGACAGCATTTAAAATGGGATCCTAAATTATGATGACAGAAATATTTGCTATTTCATTGGTTGACAAAACAGATTTCATTACAGCACACATTCACATACTCAAATATGAGGTTGATTGAATTGAAAAATGGTTGAGATTCTTGGTGGTTTGTAAAGTGCCATAGAACCACCTGCCCGCCCACTCAGACATACATCATCCGGAACATGAGCTGCCGGTGTTAAACAACAGCCGTTTTTCCAATAATGCGGATCCTATACTAGGGTCTCAGATGGTCATGATCCGCACTCGCGGGAGTGCGCATAAGGCGGCTAATTGTTTCTAAACATGCAGGCCGACCGGCTAGCTGCTGGTTATAATCCGGATTTCACTGCATGTTTAGAAGGGGTTTAGGACAACCACCAGGCACACCCCGCCTCATGCATACTGTCGTTCTACCACGTGGTGGTTTGTTGTAAATTAAATGAAATAAGTAAAAAGAAATCAATTCTGCTTAGTTGAGTGCTGAATGTTTTCACAAAAGAATAATTTGCTTATCGAACCCTAACCCTTATCGGCGCGGCCTGGGGTCCTCCAGGCTAGAGCGAGGTGCTCGACGCAGGTAAATGACGTGCAGCGCACAGGCCCTCTTGAGGCGTCCTTGAGGCATCCCTTCAGCCTCTGGATTGCCTTTGTCATGAGGGGGGTCTGGTGAGACGAAGGAGGAGCACGGCCGGGAGAAACCCACAGAGCCTAGATCCTCCATGCACCGAAGGGCCAATACTGCGGCGTAGCACTAGCTCTATTGCAGCGGATTGGGTTCTCTTTTACCCCTCCCGCGGGCAACGTTGCAGATAGAGTAGGAAGGCTGATCCGTAGCGGCTTCTGGGACGTGAGTCGGGGTCTTAATTGGCCTCGGCTGGGTCTACTGGGCGAGGGTGTATGATGTTGACAGACCCGAAACACCTTACGACCCCAGATAACATCACTGATGACACGTCCTAGCGCATGCGGCAGTAGTGTATTTGAGAATGTAGAATCCTGGCTTGCCTCTGGCCAGTGACACTTAGGAAAGACTAGGTGACAACCAAGTATAGTTTGGTGACGAGCTGGAGAGACAGTTGACGGCCGGAGAGACGGCAACCCGGTACGGGATGGGATTAGCACCCCATCTTGGCTCTCTCGTGAGGGAGAAATCCACAAACGCTACGGATTAGCCTCCTGAAAATCTGCGCAAGATCGGCGCGGCCTGGGGTCCTCCAGGCTAGAGCGAGGTGCTCGACGCAGGTAAATGACGTGCAGCGCACAGGCCCTCTTGAGGCGTCCTTGAGGCATCCCTTCAGCCTCTGGATTGCCTTTGTCATGAGGGGGGTCTGGTGAGACGAAGGAGGAGCACGGCCGGGAGAAACCCACAGAGCCTAGATCCTCCATGCACCGAAGGGCCAATACTGCGGCGTAGCACTAGCTCTATTGCAGCGGATTGGGTTCTCTTTTACCCCTCCCGCGGGCAACGTTGCAGATAGAGTAGGAAGGCTGATCCGTAGCGGCTTCTGGGACGTGAGTCGGGGTCTTAATTGGCCTCGGCTGGGTCTACTGGGCGAGGGTGTATGATGTTGACAGACCCGAAACACCTTACGACCCCAGATAACATCACTGATGACACGTCCTAGCGCATGCGGCAGTAGTGTATTTGAGAATGTAGAATCCTGGCTTGCCTCTGGCCAGTGACACTTAGGAAAGACTAGGTGACAACCAAGTATAGTTTGGTGACGAGCTGGAGAGACAGTTGACGGCCGGAGAGACGGCAACCCGGTACGGGATGGGATTAGCACCCCATCTTGGCTCTCTCGTGAGGGAGAAATCCACAAACGCTACGGATTAGCCTCCTGAAAATCTGCGCAAGATCGGCGCGGCCTGGGGTCCTCCAGGCTAGAGCGAGGTGCTCGACGCAGGTAAATGACGTGCAGCGCACAGGCCCTCTTGAGGCGTCCTTGAGGCATCCCTTCAGCCTCTGGATTGCCTTTGTCATGAGGGGGGTCTGGTGAGACGAAGGAGGAGCACGGCCGGGAGAAACCCACAGAGCCTAGATCCTCCATGCACCGAAGGGCCAATACTGCGGCGTAGCACTAGCTCTATTGCAGCGGATTGGGTTCTCTTTTACCCCTCCCGCGGGCAACGTTGCAGATAGAGTAGGAAGGCTGATCCGTAGCGGCTTCTGGGACGTGAGTCGGGGTCTTAATTGGCCTCGGCTGGGTCTACTGGGCGAGGGTGTATGATGTTGACAGACCCGAAACACCTTACGACCCCAGATAACATCACTGATGACACGTCCTAGCGCATGCGGCAGTAGTGTATTTGAGAATGCTTATGCAGGTCTGTTTACAGATTATTTTCCAGGTCTTTTTTGAAAGTGATTGAAATGCACAGTATGTAATACTAATGTTTATTAAAATATCTATTGTCCCACACCTTTATTCAATTGTTTTATTTTTTCTATTTTTCCACAAGTTGCACTTTACTCTGTGGAATTAGCCTTTCCAGTCCTGACATCTAAAGTTGGTTACCAATGCAAAGTTTCAGATGTAAAAGAAGCTGCAAACAAGGACATTTATGAAAAGGCGACATTCATATTTCCTTTTTGTATTCTAGTTCATACCTTCAAAAAAAAAAAAAGGCTCTGTTAGTGTGAAGGCCTAAAAACATAAAATATCGCCGTAGTGCCCCCGTGGGCGGATTTTTTCTCTGACTACCGCCAGGCTCATAAGAGCTAAGGCAAATGGGACATGTTGTGTGGCATATGTGTACCATCGCAGATTCTGTCTAACCTGTTGATGGAGGGCCTCCTCCCCGAATCGAGGGAGCTCATCTCCCTAATCATAGCCATAATCTAAACTCTTCCTGGAGGCAAAAACTAATTAGCATATCGATTAATTTGAGTTGTGACTTCTCAGTAAATTGGACCAATTTGACCAAACTGGTGTTATATTTTGTACTGTGGTAATATGATCTCCATTGACCTCTAATGGTGGCAAATAGTAATTGCAGCAATATTGACCTCTGAAATTTTTTGCAAGAGTTTTTGCTCCAAAACAGAGTAATAATGGTTGTCGTTTTTGTTGAGCAACAGCCAATAGTGTTGTAGTACATAGTACACCCATTGATTGTGTACTATGGGGCAGGAAAAACCAGACTTGCCTCTTGCCTGTTTGTCCTTATGACACATTTTAAAATGTCTTCTCTCTGATACAAATCAGGTGCAACAAATGGAGTGTAATGTAGGGAGGGAAAATAGCCTCTACAGCATATCCTCCTGGGACCTAACAATTCATTTTTGTACATATATAGCGTACATTATTCTCTGGTTTTAATTTCAAGAACTACGTGCTATCATGATGAACCAACCCTGTTGTAGTGTGTAGAAGACCTACTGCGTATACATCCTGGGGATGAGCAAGAGGGAAATGATGCCCAAAAATGTGTAGCTTTTTGGTGGAGGAACATCTGGACCTCCATGCCTTCATCTGCATTTTCACATGAACCCTGGTGTCCACTAAGTACGTTTGTTTAAGAAAAGAATGAAATAAAGTTTACTGTAACATGTTTTGTTTCATTGAAGAACAGAAAAAAATAATAAATCCTGAGACTGTTCTGTCTCTTTTGAACACTGAAAAATTCCACTATTGGGGCGGGGGGAGAAACAACAACTTTTGTGTCCAGCATACCCCTCAGCATATTACTACCACATACTATAGACCAAATCACCGTGACGTCACCATGTAAACAAATTTACTTCCGGGTACCACTTGGGAAAGGCGGCAGGTTTAAATGTGCGTGTTGTCATATAAATGCTGTCAAACCCTCTCGTTGTTTTCGGCCGACTACTTTCAATTTAAATGGTTAAACGGTTGGTAAACATGCTTGTCCGACGTATCTAGCCTTTCTTCTGTGTTTGTTTTATGTAGTGTTAGCTAGCTAATAAAGTTTGTTTGTCTGTCAAACTCGCTGTTTTTTTTACGTTACAGACAGAGTAACCTCGCGTCACCAGGCTCTTCTCGGCGAGAAAGAGCCTGGTACAGACAGAGCTACTGACGCCAGGTCAATTTAATTTAGCTTCAAGTCTACTCTAGTCTGGTCCAACAGGTAAATTAGCTAGTCTGGTCTCCACTAACGTTAGTGAAACAACACAACACGGACGAACCATTTTTGTCTTCTTTGTCTGTTTTTGTCTTCAACATGTCAGTTTGTGCCGTCCACCGCCATTATAATGTGTGGACCTCAGGGGTACCCGGAAGTAAATGTAAACATCCCGCTGATTTGGTCTATACAGCATACAGTAATTTCATATTGCCTTGTAAATGAAGTGATACCAAGATCATACCTCCTGTTGCGTTTTTATTATGTGATTTTCCAACTGACCTCATCACAGAATCCTTATTAATCTGACAGTTTGAGCATAGTTCACTTTCAGATTTACAGCAGCAATGACCTGCCTTCTGGGTGTAAAAAACCCTGTCATTATCACCGGTTTGCACTTTCCGATATTGCCACAAGGCAGCGCTCTCTCTCCATATACCGGTAGGTAATAGCTACTCTCGCTTTCCATGCTGCAGTGGATCTGTGCTACCTGTGGAAGGCTCTCACACACTACAAAACACACGTCCATGTAACAAGTCTATCCAGGAAATTCTAAAAACAAACTGATTTGCATTGGAAAGTGAAACTGCCTCACTGTCAGATTTCTTTCAGTTAAAGAAGTCAAATCTGGACTAAATGACCTGTTGAGATGGATTTAGTTTTTTGCCCTTGCCTGCCTGCCTGCCTGCCTGCCTGCCTGCCTGCCTGCCTGCCTGCCTCAGCCCTCAGGACAGATAGGCCTATTCGCTGGCCTGCCTGCCTGCCTGCCTGCCTCAGCCCTCAGGACAGATAGGCCTATTCGCTGGCCTGCCTGCCTGCCTGCCTGCCTCAGCCCTCAGGACAGATAGGCCTATTCACTGGCCTGCCTGCCTGCCTCAGCCCTCAGGACAGATAGGCCTATTCGCTGGCCTGCCTGCCTGCCTGCCTCAGCCCTCAGGACAGATAGGCCTATTCACTGGCCTGCCTGCCTGCCTGCCTGCCTCAGCCCTCAGGACAGATAGGCCTATTCACTGGCCTGCCTGCCTGCCTGCCTCAGCCCTCAGGACAGATAGGCCTATTCACTGGCCTGGCTGGCTGCCTGCCTGCCTGCCTCAGCCCTCAGGACAGATAGGCCTATTCACTGGCCTGCCTGCCTGCCTGCCTCAGCCCTCAGGACAGATAGGCATATTCACTGGCCTGGCTGGCTGCCTGCCTGCCTGCCTCAGCCCTCAGGACAGATAGGCCTTTTCGCTGGCCTGCCTGCCTGCCTGCCTCAGCCCTCAGGACAGATAGGCCTATTCACTGGCCTGGCTGGCTGCCTGCCTGCCTGCCTCAGCCCTCAGGACAGATAGGCCTATTTGCTGGCCTGGCTGCAGGAGGATAGCTGGCATGTGTCACTGGCCCTCTGTGGCAGAATGTGACTTTATTGATTGCACACAGTAAACGGTCCAGCCACATCCGACCATGTGGCTGGAGGCGTGCCAGGGACACTGCAGTCTGTTCCACTGCCAGTCTGGCCTTAATGATGATGATGCAAGGTGTCCCCACTGCCCTCAGCAGGCGGAGGCCCAAACCACACCACTGCTGGCTGCAGCAAGTATAGGGTGGGAAGCACAGAGTAACTTGTGATACAATACTATCATGATATATACCTTGAACACGATAACGTTGGTATCACGATAGAATGATTCGGATGTACTCGATTGCAAGACACTTAATCTATGATACGATACCATATCTGTGTAACTGAAGAAAAATACCTGTAAAAAGACAAAAAGCAGGAAGTATGTATTTATTCACTCAGTCCACTGACTGACACTGATAGAGTCAGGGGTTAACAAAGTGCATAGAGTCAGGGTTACAGTTGTTACAGTTCGTTTGGCCATGCTTCAGGTTACCACGGTGCTGCTGAAATGCTAATAAGATAATAATAAAAGAGATTAAAAAGATAAAGCTAGGAGATCACAGTGCGGCTACTGCTGGATACATTATTTAACCCCTTCATGGCAGCTGCATTATCGCTGCTGTATTACCACATCTGGTTAATTGAACTGAACAACAACTGTATATATTTAACTTTCTAAAGCAAATATAAACCAAATACATTATCTGGTGAATTCAGTTATAGTGAAATTAACTAATTCCTTATTTTGCTTGGGACCCCCGGAACCCACTCAAGACCTCCGGAGGCCTGCGGACTGCAGTTTGAGAACCACCGGACTGGAATCAATGGGCAACCTTCGGTCCCGAAAAATGAAGACAATGTGGAAGTAACTTAAAAGTGCATCGTTCAGCCACAGCTATGCCGTTTTACTATTGGGCTGAAACTTTCAGGAAGTGTAAAGAGCACCTGTGCAGGTGACCTGACGGAGCCGTATTTTTTAATTAGGGCAGATTAATTGCCCTAATTACCTAATGATTACCCTAAGGCTGAGGTTATATAAGTTCAGTGATGATTTAATCAGTGATGATGTCATCAGTGATGATGTCATCAGTGATGTCATCAGTCTGTCGGCTACATAAGTGATGGGATTCTGTCCCGGAGGCTTTGGAGACCACTGCTGTGTTCCAGACCAGAGGGGGTCTAACTCTCATGGGTCCACTAGTAATAAGAATGTGAAGTGTCTGTGTGTGAGTGAGTGAGTGAGTGAGTGAGTGAGTGAGTGAGTGAGTGAGTGAGTGTGTATGTGTGTTCGGCCTCAGCTATGCCATTTTACGTGCGATCGCGCTGGATCTTGCAGGAAGTGTAAAGAGCACCCCTGCGGGTAAGCCAGATTTTTAAATTAGTTAATTAGCGCTGACTAAAGGTCCTTACACATCGGGAGCGTTTTTTTCATGCGATTAATTTGCACGTCAATAATATTTTCCGAACCTATATCAGTTAATGCAACCATGCATACCAACGGCGAAGTTTCACTGAGCATTATTGCGGTGTTTATTTTTTCGAACCACGGTCGATTTTTCAGAAATTCGCTTCCGACGTGTACACATCTGTGGCTGTGACTGACAGGTGGGTCAAAACTCGCATCGCAATTTCGTGCCGTATATTCGCATCGCTCTTGATGAGGACCTTAAATGGGCAAAAATGGCTAATTAGTGGCCAAAATGCGTGAACACACAGGTTCAGCACCATGGAGAGCTCCATTCGTTAGCTACTGATGGAGCTCACCGGAGTGGAGGAGCACAGCTGGGCAGAGTTGTAATGCCACGTTTTACCAATACGTTTCTACATATAAGGCCGATGTTTTGTTTCAAATGTATGTTGAGATTGTACATATCCGTGGATTTGCAGAAAGGTACAATGCCGAGAGATTCTGGTGATTGAGTTGCCAGTAAAACAGCAGAGAGAAACAGGGAAGAAGAAGCAAAAAGAAAAGATGCATAAACAGCAAAACAAGTGGTGGCTTAACATGTAAACACGCTGCTCGTCGCGCCGTGTGTCGTGCTATCTGCTGCAGAGATCTGCTTATCATGCATGGCAGTATGAGGGCGGGTAGAGCAGCAGCAGTATGTGCAGCCTGGGGGGGTACTGTTGTTGTGTGAATATGTAACACCACATGCTGCAGTGGAGGGGCATCCGTCTTCTTCTATGTTTTGCTTCTGGTACGATATCATCGCACGCTTGCGTAAACCATTCATGAATCTCTCCTGAGGATTGGGCCTGTCCAAATATTTGCGAGTGAATATATTCACGACATCTTAGTTGATGGCCTTGTTTTGCACTCATTCCTTCTCTTCTGTGCAATTACTCTTCAGGCAGTTGTATAATGAGACGTGTGGAGATGCGAGAGCTCTTGCTGTGTTTGTGTTCCTACTCCTCCATCTTGGCTGGCTGCAGAGCACATGCAGGGTTGCTGTTTAAAACAGGCGCCGCCGTCCAAAGTGGAGCAAAACGATGCAAAACAAACATTCATACCCGGCCTCTTCTTACTGTAGCTCTTGTTGAATTCTTAACCTGATGCCATGCATTGAGGTGAAGTGGAGCGACTGTTGACCTAATTTTGGTGTCTCCCTCTCTCTCTCTCTCTCTCTCTCTCTCTCTCTCTCTCTCTCTCTCTCTCTCTCTCTCTCTCTCTCTCTCTCTCTCTCTCTCCATTTCTTGCTCTTTATCTTACCCACACTGTCACTCTCACTTTTTTGGCAGTGGTGGATACTCAGATCTTTTACTTAAAGGGACACAACAATGAAAAACAATGCTGATTTATTTTGCACATAATCTCACGCACACACACACACAGGAAATCTGTAAACAGTTTTGCAGACATTCATTCAGTTTGACAGTTATTGAGAGATGATTTGAGTGACATCACTGGTCCACAACTTAACCCAAATCAACTCTCAATAACTGTCAAACAAGATGAATGTCTGCAAAACTGTTTACAGTTTTCGTATTATGTCTGAGATTATGTGCAACATAAATCAACATTGAAAACCGGCAGTGTCCCTTTAAGTACGAATAGCACACTGTAGAAATACTAGAAGTAAAGGTCCTGCATTGAGAATGTTACAAACGTATTTTAGCATCAATAATACTTGTGAATGTTCCCCTGGGGACCAATAAACCCATATTGATATCATAATATGATTTATGTATTGGTTATATTTTGTATTGTTGATCTTAATCTGCAAAGTAACTAGTAACTAAGGCTGACAGATAGTAGTGGAGTGGCGTAATGGAGTAAAACCTACAATATTTCCCACCCTGAGATGTAGAGGAGTAGAAGTATAAAACAGGAAAAACTCCAAGTAAAGTAGAAGTACCTCAAATGGGTACTTGAGTACAGTATTTGAGTAAGTTACTTAGTTACTTTCCACCACTGCTTTTTGGTCATCACATTTCAAATGAAGAGGTCAGGGCGAGAGTCTGATTTTAGCACATTTATTTAAACTATTGATATGAGCTCTCTGACCTGCTTTCACTCTGTTTAGCTTTGGCCTGATATGTGGTGAGTTAAGTCATCCACACGGTTGATTTCTCTCTCTCTCTCTCTCTCTCTCTCTCTCTCTCTCTCTCTCTCTCTCTCTCTCTCTCTCTCTCTCTCTCTCTCTCCGGCTGACCGGTTTGAACCGGCTCGGAGCTGAAACCGGCCACGGCGGCTCTCAGTTCCACTTCCAAGCTGCCACGCTAAGCGCTATTAAACCTCCCTGAGCTCATAGTATTTCCTACAAGAGCAGCTCGTAGACTTCCCCATTCTCTTCAATCCATCTCGTTGGATTAGTATTGTTCAAAGTGTACTGGAAGAATGTATCATGTCCTCATATCAGCTGCTGGCTTAAAGAATTATCATCCTGTCTTGCTCTGGAAAAACTAACATAACATATAGTCTCGAACTGATACAAAATTTGGGGCCTCTTTCTACATCTTCTTGAAAGCGAGGATTTGCAACCCATTGTGGATTCATGAACCCTCATTGCTTGTCCTATAGGTGTTTAATACCACAGTACATTTGTATCTCAAATATTTATTCATCTCGTGCTACATGCTCTACATCTGTATGTCAATCCTCAAGCTGTAGCCTACTGCTATACTGTTCAAAATGCACTTTTTCTTTTGTTTGTTTTTGTTTGATGGATGAGATGTTCGGGGAGGGTGGGGGTTTGCTCGGGTGGGGGAATTGTTTGTATTGCTGATGTTGTGTTGTATCCTTAGTTTGTATCCAAAAGTGTCAATAAACACACTTAAAGAAGACTTTTATTCAATAAATGCAACGTTTCTGTCAAGCGACCTTCATCTGGCATACGAAGGTCGCTTGACCGAAACGTGGCATTTATTGAATAAAAGTCTTCTTTAAGTGAAGTCAGTGTGCGGGAGTCTTCCTCTTCAAATGGTCCTGCCTCTCTGACGCACCTGACGTACACGGTTGTGCAGAGATTGCCTCTCTTTAATAAACAAAGGCCTAAAAAAATGAAAAGGTCTTGTCCAGCGCAGTAGCTACATACAGCGTGGGCCTAAAACATCGCTTTTACGTGGGGTGCTTTCTTTGTTTGGGCGTTTGTATGATATCTTATTAAAAAGCTACAGATCATAGAAGACCTTCTGTTGGGCTGCACAGCTTTGTGTCGTTTCATGTTTGTTGACATTTGGCCGGTTTCATAGCAGCGAGGTCAAGTGAGTGGTTTGTAACAGGATTTCATCGTTGTATTATAGCCTCTGAACTCATCGTTGTATAGCCTCTGAACTCATCGTTGTATAGCCTCTGAACTCAGCCAGGCTGGCCTTCTTAAATCAGCTTGGACGTTCCCAACCTTTCACCTACTATCACTTTCCGAGGAAGCGTACAGTGTGTTGCCTGAGACTGTGAATAAGAAGCGTTTTACTTTGCATAATGAGTGGTGTTTTCCTGCCTGCCTCTGGTCTCATCTTCTGACTGAAGGTGCCATAGCTGGGCTCTTCAAAACAATGTCATCTTCGTATGCAAAAGACATTTCTGCACACGTGGAACAGTGTGTTTTGACTGAAGTATTGTACTTTGCTAGAATTTATTGCACCGTACCATTAAATTATTGTAAGATCAAATGCTTAAATTCATCTGTAATAATAGCTTAGTTAACATTATATAGCCAAAACGTCCAGCTATAGTACAGTTTGCTATATGGTGGTTGTTATACATGTAGTAATAGCCAGCTTGCTAGCTACTAGCGAAAGAAACATCAATGTAATAGCAGAATAATGGGGAAGGACAGTTTAAATCACAGAATGAATAATGACAGGAATTTCAAAATTGCATTTTTACAACACTCAACATAGTTTATAAAAATATAAAATATCACATATTGAACTCAGTTCTCTTTGCTTTTTTACATTGCATCTGGAGATCACAATCTAGCAAGTAGCAATGTTTGTTGTTGCCATGAGTACATTTTAAATGAGATAGGTCATTTTACTTGTACTTAAGTGATATGTCAGCAAGTAACAGTTGGCCTAGCTCTAGTCATTTAGGACATGTTCTACTAAAAAAAAATACTATACACCACAAGCAAACAGTACAGAATAATTCATCAAACCTATTTCCACCTATTTTCCCCGAATTAATGCGTTTAATCGACAAGTACAAATGTGTCATCATCCCAAACTACTGTAGATACATGGGAGCACTCAACATGATGACACATGACAGCATATTCTCTCTGAGGCTCTGTCTGCAGATGAGCTGTGTGCTCCGCTCCCTCCTGTCTCTCCACTATGACCTTGCCCTCCCGCCAGGATGAAGAATGGGCCCTGCCATCGAGCGGCTCCAGCACTTTCCTTCACCTGGCGTTGGACCAAGACCATCAGTCCCTGTGGTTCCTCGCTGTGCTCTTTGCTTAATGTGAGGTCAGCACATCTGACCATGTGTCACATCCATCCACTTACTGGGACAGTGGGAGGGAGCAGAAGACTACTGCACTTAACTGGCAACTGTTTTAAGTACAGAGATTGTGGGCATGACTTACTGTGGAAAATACCCTCTCCTGAGTAAATTAATAATAATGTTATTAACAACAACAACAACAACAACAACAACAACAATAATAATAATAATTCATTTAATTTGTATCACGCTTTTCAATCCCCAAAAGACACTGACATGAGTCCACATAAAACAAAGATATACAAGTGACAAGGGAAAAATAGATACATAGAACATGAGATACATATATATATATATATATATATAGATAGATAGATAGATAGATAGATAGATAGATAGATAGATAGATAGATAGATAGATAGATAGATAGATAGATAGATAGATAGATAGATAGATAGATCGATCGATAGATAGATAGATAGATAGCAGCAGGGATACATTGGTACATAGAATAGGATAGGATATCAAATGTAGCGGTAAAATACTCTTCTCAGGCGGAAATGAGCTGTCGATTTGACTTCTGTTCCTTTTAATTACATTGTTTCGATAGCATCATAAAAAAATCCCTCAGAGACTCTCCCTGGCCCCAGTAGAGACCGGTATACTGCCTCCAGTATGACAGGATGTTACTGAGTCACTGCTTGTTTGTTGGAGCAGTGTTATGGTGACCTGGGTAAACCCTTGTGGTGTGTCCACGCACTGCCTCTCTCCACCCACTCCACCCACTCCACTCTCTTGTTGCTTTCTTCTACATCGCCATGGAGACAGAAAGCCACCCGAGCCACTAAGCTGTCACCCACAGTGCAGCAGAGGTAACCTCACCCAGGGGGTGAAGGCCACCTATAGATACTAGCGTACTGTCTATCAGTAGAGGGAGTATGATTAGGCTCTGCTAATGATAAACAGAGACGGTTACCAGGTGGTATGTGAGCTTATCCACATCACTTTTACGGCTGTTTTGGTCCACATTCTGATGTTTGAGCTTTGAACTGTGCTGAGATGACAGTAATTGTACAACTAGTGTCAGATCCTTGGACCGTCAACGACCCATAACCAAGCAGTTCACTTGCCGATGATTTCCCTCATTTGGAAACAAAGGAGCAGGGACTTATGGGGGATGAAGAGGATCAAGATTGTACGGTGATAGTGGCAGAAAGGAGAGTAAGAGATTTTTTTTTTTTTTTTGTGCTGCAGACAATTCCTGCCCCCAAGGCTCCTCATCCATAGAAGAACGTAGACTCTCTAGGATCACTTCTGCATTCATTCATTTGAGTCGATGTTGTACAACATTTTCAAGAAAAATCACCCGCATGTACTTGAAATCATAGAAAATTGCCTATATAGGTACAAAATTGTGTGATCATCCACAGCTGAAGGGATTCATCTCATGGCTCTCTGACCATCCTTGCGTCAAACACTGGACAAACTGGTCCTTAGCAGTCTTGGAATGTCCCCTTGACCGCCACACCTCCCGCATAATAGGCTATATACTAATGACCCTAATATGATCCACCTGATCCTATTAGGACGTTCAGAGGAGTTCAGGGGAGAGGACAGACAGATGCGGGCGAGGCGAGGACCCCTCGGGGCTCCTTTCAGCGCAGCCAGGCGTGAGCAGCCGGATCCAGCCGGTTCACAGCCCACGAGGGCGATCTGCTCCGTCATTTAATCTGCAGGCCAGGCCTGTCCCTGAGCCCAGGCAGGCAGGCAGGCAGGCAGGCAGGCAGGGGGAGGGGAGCAGGGGGGTGGTGGAGACAGATCAAGGCAGGGAGGAGCAGAGGAAAGAGGAAACATGAACTTGCTCGTCTCCTCTGCCTTGCGTGCCAGCCCTGCAGTCTTCCATTGTCTGAGGAAGGAGGCAGCCGGCTGCTACCTCAGCAGGCATCTCAGCAGACACCAGGCGGGTTGGGAAACGTATTCCACTTCCCCGAATTCAAAAGATGTCAAAATAAAAAGGAGCACTTTGCTTTTTTTCCCCAAGACATTGTAAGAACATTACAAGCACATTGCGAGCAGCGGAGCAGGGGAGCCCGGGGTTGGTTGGCACACTTTTTGCTCTCTGCCATATTTCTCTGGCACGATTTATGTTAGAATATTCTAACCAGTAGCAAACGAAAGGTTAAGCTACTGCTACAAATACCGGTAGCTACAGTTTAATGTCCACAACTGATTTCTATTGAGATATATTCAAGAGCTAAGTCATGTGGTACACTTGGGCCAACCAGCCCCAACACAGGGTTGACTGTTGGTCCGCAGGCTACGAGACTCCTCAATAAATGAACCCTCAATAAACCTGGATTAGTGACATTTGCACACCTCTTTGCACATCTGGACACTTTTATATCTATTCCATCTTATTCTATTTTAATACCGTATTACTTATTTATTACCCTTCACATTTTAGAGTTTGCCACAACTGCCATACACTTTGTACATACACTGTTTACATTGTTTGCCCTAGTTAACTATATTGTCCTATTGTTGTTGTTGTTGTGATTGTATTTGCTGTGATTCTGCACCTATTTACCTGCTGCACCTTGTCTGTAACGAAGCCCACAGCATAAGACTTTCACACGTGCGTACTTGTACTATGGAGTGACAATAGAAAATCTTGAATCTTGGTTAGATGAGTGCAGGAAACCAGACATTTTGATGTTACATTTTTGTTTCTGTGACCTTCAAAGGAGCAGAAAGTTGCTGTGTGCCAACCAACCCCTGTAGCCAACTCACCCCGGTCTCCCCTACATGATTCTAGTGAGCAATGTGCAGAAAAAAAGAGAGGTTGAACACTTTATGGGGCAGCTGTGTAGTTCATGAACATGCTATTAAATCCAGTTTGCCTGATGATTGTATTGTAAGAAAAGGTCAGCCAGGCTTCTGATGGGCTTCCAATCTGCATCACAGCCACTTCAAGCAAAAATCTTTCCCCCTTTTCCGGGAAACCCCGCGCCGATTAGACATTTACAACTCTTACTTACCATTTATGGACTTGGGTTTTTATTGCCACAATAAGCGGACCCCCTGCCTGCACAGCGGACCCCCTGCCTGCACACCGCACTGTCAAAAAAGGCTTCTCAGAACATGATCTAGTATGGTTCATGTTTTGAGCAGAGAGGTCCATCTGTGTTTACCGTCAGGCAATCAGATCCAGCTCCCACAAGTACCAGTTAGATCTGAGTAATGTTTACCAGCTTTTCCTCCTCTTTGTGTTGCCATCCCCCCCCTTCCTATAACTGAGTATGAGTTGCTGTGGCCTCAGGGAATCCCTAAAAAAACATGCCATTTCATGCCTTAACGTTCTGTTTTTGTGTGCCTCATGCGCATTCCGGTCAGCTCACATTGGGTCGTCTCGTCACTTTTTCATTGACAACAGCCTTGACCATAAGCTAAGCCCAACTATAACCTCAGTGACCCCATGGGTCAACTCAAAAACTCCTTTGCGGTGAAAAAACGCGTGTTTTTAGGGAGTCGTTTGACAATAATGTGTCTGGTAGGCCGGCGAGGGCATTCACTCTGTCTCCTGTTGCCTTTGGAGAAGTGCCACCAGGAGCTCACTCCAACACACACACACACACACACACACACACACACACACACACGCACACACACACACACACGCACACACACGCACACACTGACACACAATCCCCTCGGGACTCCCAATCTCCCCTTCTCTTCCTGTGCTACTGTTACATAAGCTGCAGCCACTAAACATGCTGGATGAATGCTGCCAATAACAGATGCCTGTAAGGTCATCCAATCAGATACTGAGACACATGCTGGCCTGTAAGGTCATCCAATCAGAGACGGAGACACATGCTGGCCTGTATGAACGCACACATTCCCTTACTGTAAACAAACAGCCATGTGGACTCATGATTGTTCCCAGGACGCTGCTGGCGTGTATCCATTAAGATGCTATATGGATCATTTCATTCAGTTAGCATCTTACTGTAAACAGTTAGCATCTTACTGTAAACAGCTGTGTTTTTTCCGTCCGGTCTAACAGATGTTACCAGCTTCAAACGACCCTATTGCCGGGGCTGTCGCGGCAGTAGTAAGTGACTGCTCATTCAGTGAGTTTTGATTGTAGAGTGATAAGACACATCACCCCCACCCTCATCCATCCCCCCTGGCTCCCTGGTCAAGTTCTGCATCATCTACAAAATCCTGCTCCTCACTTACAAATCCCTCCATGCACTTGCCCCCCAGGCAGTACCTATCTGACCTCCTCTGCCCCTACACCCCGTCCCGGAATCTGAGGTCTTCAGACACTGGTCTCCTCTCCATCCCGCACACCCGCCTGCGAACCTTTGGGTACAGAGAATTCTGTGTGGCGGCCCCCACCCTCTGGGACTGTCTCCCGGCAGAGATCCACAACGCCCCATCCTTGGACATGTTCAAGAACACCCTGTTCAACAAAGCCTTTGGCATCTAGTCAACTCTGTCTCTTTGTTCTGTTTTAGTTGTTTGTCATTGTGTGTCTCACTACTGTAAAGCGTCCTTGGGTTCTTTGAACGGCACTTTATAAATCCAAGTTATGATTATGATTATGATTGTTATTATTATTGTTAAGACTGATACCATTGGAATCTATGGATTCTCAGCTTTCATTTGACATCATGTTAGACTCTTACTGATGCAAATGGAAGAAATACAACCATTACCACGACCACCGTACCTTTGTGGCAATAGGGTATTTCGAAACATGGTAACACATGCTAACTGCCAGTCTTGGCAGAGGACTTGTTTGTTGTACTGTTCATGTACGATACTTTAGTCATTATCTTCAGCTCTTGAGTCGATAGCACATGCTTATCAAGATTTCTTTATACTATTAAATTAATATAATCAAAATTGATCTCTTCCTCCTACACTCCGACATCCTCACTTTATTTTCTGGCCTGCAAGTGGGTTTTACAATGCAGACACTGATCTACACTGTTTGACACTGTGATCTACAGTTCAAAGTCTTCTGATAAAGCGGACTCTGCTTACCTCATCGATTGGTTGATATCTTGCTAGATATCTAGGACACGCGTATGCAGATTACACAAGTAGCAAAGCAAAGAGCGATTGAGGCAAACAAACAAACCTGAGCTTGATCATTCTGTTCCAGAGGATGTGGTGTGTAAAAATGTAATAGTGAGGTCTACTGTATTATCCTCGTAAGTGTTGCTTGATTCAAATGATGGTACTTGTCTCGTTTTGGAATACAATTCTTCAGCGGCTTAATTGTGACAGGTGCCACCTGGGGTGCTTTAAAAACACATTGCTTCATAAGTTCAGTCCTTACGCAGACCGATCACTGTCATGCAGAGTCACCCCCCAAAGGCCCATTCTGAGCCAGGAAAACCCCTGTTTTTATCGTTTTAGTTTCTCTTATAGTTTCCTTTAAGAGTGGCCCTCAAGGATATTATCCTCTTCAAGGAAACTATAAAAGAAACTCAAACTAATACAGTGATGTGGGGGAGTTAGATTGTAGTTTTTTGGCACTGTGAGTGATTGGGACTCATGTCTCTTACTTGAGTTGAGTAACTCTTCAAGGAAACTATAAAATAAACAAAAACAATAAAAAAAAAACATGGGTTTTCCTGGCTCAGACTACGCACGACAGCATTGTCCAAAAGGTTCTAAAACCTTTTCACATCAAGGTCCCCTAATCTGACACACATTATACCTGACTCCGATTTGATAAGATGTTTTCCCCAGGTTCCCCCATCTGATAAGATTTTTGCTTTTAGATGTTCTATTACAGAAAGTGGATGAAAGCCATGACCATAATAGATATTCTGCATTCTGTTACTTAAATAAATGATCCCTAAACTTTGCTGATGACATTGCACTACTCTCACATACCCACCACCAGCAAATGCAAGGCAAGTGCCAGATTCGGATCAAGAACAAAAGCAGAAATTCTACAGTATAACCGTTGGGGACCAGACACTTGCAAGAGTTCTATAAATGCACTTACCTAGGCAGTGTCATACCTGTGGATGGTGGAACAGAGGAAGATACATTCTTACCTAGGCAGTGTCATAGCTGTGGATGGTGGAACAGAGGAAGATAAATTCACTTACCTAGGCAGTGTCATACCTGTGGATGGTAGAACAGAGGAAGATACATTCACTTACCTAGGCAGTGTCATAGCTGTGGATGGTAGAACAGAGGAAGAGACATGCACTTACCTAGGCAGTGTCATACCTGTGGATGGTAGAACAGAGGAAGATACATTCACTTACCTAGGCAGTGTCATAGCTGTGGATGGTAGAACAGAGGAAGAGACATGCACTTACCTAGGCAGTGTCATAGCTGTGGATGGTAGAACAGAGGAAGAGACATGCACTTACCTAGGCAGTGTCATACCTGTGGATGGTAGAACAGAGGAAGATACATTCACTTACCTAGGCAGTGTCATACCTGTGGATGGTGGAACAGAGGAAGATAAATTCACTTACCTAGGCAGTGTCATACCTGTGGATGGTGGAACAGAGGAAGAGACATGCACTTACCTAGGCAGTGTCATACCTGTGGATGGTGGAACAGAGGAAGATACATTCACTTACCTAGGCAGTGTCATACCTGTGGATGGTGGAACAGAGGAAGAGACATGCACTTACCTAGGCAGTGTCATAGCTGTGGATGGTAGAACAGAGGAAGATACATTCACTTACCTAGGCAGTGTCATACCTGTGGATGGTGGAACAGAGGAAGATACATTCACTTACCTAGGCAGTGTCATACCTGTGGATGGTGGAACAGAGGAAGATACATTCACTTACCTAGGCAGTGTCATACCTGTGGATGGTGGAACAGAGGAAGATACATTCACTTACCTAGGCAGTGTCATACCTGTGGATGGTGGAACAGAGGAAGATACATTCACTTACCTAGGCAGTGTCATACCTGTGGATGGTAGAACAGAGGAAGATACATTCTTACCTAGGCAGTGTCATACCTGTGGATGGTAGAACAGAGGAAGATACATTCTTACCCTAGGTAGTGTCATAGCTGTGGATGGTGGAACAGAGGAAGATAAATTCACTTACCTAGGCAGTGTCATAGCTGTGGATGGTGGAACAGAGGAAGATAAATTCACTTACCTAGGCAGTGTCATAGCTGTGGATGGTGGAACAGAGGAAGATAAATTCACTTACCTAGGCAGTGAGAGGAAGAGGAAAATACCCCAACGAGCACAGAGCAAGAAATTAAGAAGAATGGACTGACTGGTAGAAATCAATGGCCTATGTTCCACAAGGAATACAAAGGCCTAAGTAAGTAAGTTTGTGCTGTGGACCCCAACGCCCTCAAGGACCCCTGGGGGTCCCCGGACCACACTTGAGAACAATTGAATTAAGCTACAGTACCATGGCAATCCTAAACCTGTTTGTGACATGAGGACACCAGTCAAATACTGCCTGGTCTTGGATCCATGTCTATGTTTACAGTCCTGTGTTTGGCACACCTCGGTGAAGTCCTGTGTCCCCCTGACCTGTCCCGTTATCAGCCCGTCTCACAGGACGTCTATCAGAGATACAGATATAATGGCTCCCTGATCAACACGCCTGATTGGCTCCCTGATCAACACGCCTTATTGGCTCCCTGATCAACACGCCTGATTGGCTCCCTGATCAACACGCCTTCCCTTCCTATCAAGCAGGACGGGCTGTAAAAGAGTTCCAGCCTGGCAGCCACGTTACGCAACGCTTCAAATGTGTCCCAAACTGCGCGGCCATAAAGCATCAGACAGATCAGTTTGGAACATTTCAACAACATCCAATCAACATTTCACGAGGAGGGATTTCCTCACGAAGGCTGATTGACATCAAACGGTAGCTTTTATACGTCGCAATTGACCCAGACCAATTCACAAATAATTATGGGGTTTGTACTATCACAGTTTATGGCTATAAATAGAGTACCATCATAAACAAAGACGACGGGAGGGGAGACGCGGTGAACTTGGCCTAGATTGATACCGCTGGACGTCGACTGTGTTACTTAATCAAGAGCACTCCTCAACCTCAGTGACATTCCTCAGATATCTACTGTATAACCGTGCTGCCTCCACTTTCCGTCAACACCCTGATCTGTGTGAACCCGGGTTCTATTTTAGGGCCATTTAGCTGAGGATTATCTCTGAGGGAATGAAGGATCCACAAGGGAGTGGACCCACTGCCTCCCGAGGCTCGCCGCCCTCTCCCCAAGGGGGGGGAAGAAAGATGACAGAACCTTTGACCCCCGCCGGGTTAAATTTAGCAGCTCTTTTGTTATGATAAAGACCGACTGCTCTGTGCGCGCTGGAGAATAGGGTCAGCCGCTCAAGGCCGCCCGTTTCCGTTTCTGCCAGATATCTCATTGTGCGCCGCTTGTCTTATGGTGCCGCCGAACAACTTGGGGGTCATAAATGTGTCATCCCCCCCCCACCTCCCCTTCCGGAAGCACATTAGTATTCCCTGTCTCCGCTCATATAACTGCCATGCCAGCTCGATACAGACAGGTATCCTGCGGCCGGCGGCGCGATGTTCCGACAGCCCTGGAAAACGAGGATCTGGCTATTGTTTTCGGCTCTGGGCTATTGTTCGTCTCAGCGCTGGCTGTCAATGCCGCATGCCGGGCATAGCATGCCAAGTATGGGTACAGGTCCATTCTACAGCGCTCGACCAACAAAATGCACTTCCTGACATTCTTCGGGCAGCGGCTCTTCTCTTTCTTTGGCCATATAGGGAGTAAGCTCTGCCTAGTAACTCCCAGGGGGGGAGGGGTACTGATTGCTACTACTACTATCATTATTAATACTATTATTATTATTATTATTAGTAAGATTTTTTATATACTATATACCATAGTACATTGTTATTACTGTGCATTATTATTACGATTACTAGTTGCGGCGAACTTGGTCTAGATTGATACTGCGGGATGTTGTTTGGACGTCCTTGTTTGTTTTAGCTTGTATGCATCGCATCTCCCGCGCGCTTCTGATCCCGTGTAAGTACATCGAGAGACACTTATACCAGAGGCAAATTCCTTGTATATCTACATACAGTATACTTGGCCAATAAAGCGGATTTCTGATTTTGAATATATATATATATATATATATACATTTTCCTTTTATGGTAGTTATTCTCATTATTGTTACTAGCCCAATACCAGTGTATCGGGCTGTGTAGCCATTGTTAGGTCACTCGCTCACTCGCTCACTCACTCACTCACTCACTCGCTCACTCTCTCTCTCTTTCTCTCTCTCTCTCTCTCTCTCTCACACACACACACACACACACACACACACACACACACACACACACACACACACACACACACACACACACACACTTTGCATTCTTATTGTAGTTCTGATGCTGATACCTGTTGGAGCACACAATCACTGGCCCTTTTAGTCAGGCCTTCGCTCACAGAGTTGGCATGTTGCCTCTCTCTCCCCAGAGGGTTTTCATAGTCCACTCCCCTGGCTGATTCCAACTCCTCTCAGCTCTGCTCCTCCACTCAGGAGCTATGGAGCTCTCCATGGTGCTGAACCTGTGTTGACTCATTCAGGCCACTAATCCATTTTTGCCCATTCTTTACACTTCCCGAAAGATTCCGCACGATATGTAAAATGGCCTAGCTGTGACCGAACACAATTTCTTCTCTCTCCACCTTGAGCAACGACTTCTCGAGGTTTCTTCCCGTTAAAGGTGGACTTCTCCCATGCCGCCGTCCGCCCGTCGCCAAGTGCTGCTCATGTGTGGGAATGGTTTCAATTGTTGCATCTAAAATAAAGAGCCTGTTCTTGACCTGGGATATGAAAAGTGTCACAAGATAAGTTTTGTTATGATTTGGCACTACATAAATAAAATTGACTTGACTTTAGATTCCATTTAGTCTGGAAGGGAAACGCCTTTGCAGGCCTATCAACATACAGATCAGCCAAGCCCCCTCCCCCCCTAGAGTAGTAATGTAAACACAAGTCACCTTCCCTCCTCTCTGGAAGTAGTGGACAAATCGTATTTTTAGTGCTGACCGGAATAAAGGAGATCTAATCTGCAGTAGTTTGATTGTCGTTACAGTAAATGTATAACAAACTGCGTTCTCACTTCTCAGTGATCAACACGACTCATTAACACTGGGAAAACGGAATAGGCTACAGACTATACTTGACTTCTACAAGTTGTGATAATAACAGCATGAGCTGCAGTGTCATAGTTGGCCTATAGCCATCAGACCAGAGGATAGAAATCCCAGGAAAAAGACCCACGCATCCAGTAAACACATTTCTCTGAGAATAACAACTTTATCTAGCGTTATGTTTAGTTTACAAACTGTTCGAGTGCTTCATAAACCAACTGCACCTGAGAACATAAATGAGTCAGATGAACTTAGCCGCTGCACGCCAACTGATAATTGTTTCCCTATACTTGTCATGACAATTAGATGCACACCATACATTATAGACATACATATATATATAGGCATATATATACACACACACACACACACACACACACACACACACACACACACACACACACACGTGTTAAGCACGTTTCGTACGCCGCCGACGGCCTTGAGAATTGCACTGATTTACTTTTCTATAACAGTTTGTGCTTTGCACCATTTATTTCTCTATAAAAGTGATGTTATATCATGTAATGTTTGTAGCATCTGTAACTTCATGCTGCTTTTCTTGGCCAGGTTCCCCCCAAAAATATGTTATCTTATCTTACCACTACTAAATGCATAGAAGAAACCCTGCATATACTTTGTATATATATATATATATATAGCTCGACTTTACACTGGGATCATTTCTGTATTAAATCATAATACAGTTTCCTTATTTGTTGGGGACCACCTGGAATCTCTTCAAGGATCTCTGGAGGACCCCAGACCCCAGTTAGAGAACCACTGAACCATGCAAAACAACCCAGAACATAAATGAGTTAGATGAGACACTACATGGTCCTGAATGCTCCCAGATGTATCCCTCTATGCTGATAGTTTGGTGACATATGTCGAATAATTTATCCCAATGAACAATAGGCTAATAATGTCTGTCTGGGAAAATGTACTGTTTGGTTACTTTAACAATAATCACTGACTTAAAGAATTATAATCAATTTGATGATTATTTTAGCAAAAGTTCATATTCATAAATGTAGCCATTCTAAACCTTTATTTATAGTATTTTAAAATCAAACAAAACAGCAGGCTATATTAACAATTGTTTCACTTATAGGAAATGGCTCTGACTCTGATGTTGTTTTGTCTGTATGACTTCTTTGTTTGTATGTGACTGCTTTGTCGGTATAATGATTTTTTTTTTTTTTTTTGTGGTGACTTCTATTTCAATAAATAAAGATGTCAAAAAATATCTCGTCAGTGATTGCTCCACTTATAGTGTAAATATTCTAATGGTAAATCAAATATTATGCAGAGTTTTCCTATAGGGTCAGTGAATATGGGTTAAAAAATACTGTATTACACTGTTTTGTGCAGACATTTTGCAAGAGGTTTCATCATCCAGACTGCCGTGCGCATTTGGAGAGCTGCAGCCGTTCGTGACCGCGCACTGAGCGCTGCGCTCGGGGGGAGGGGCGGTGCCTTCCCTGCTTCACTCTACTGTAACCACGGTGATGTCACTGCTGTGAGTGAGTAGGTCCGGGTAGAGCAAACCTCCCACCACAGCACAGACAGCAGCCCTATAAATACCCCTCAGGCTGAGCTCTCCTCACACACTCAAGCCTTTCTGCTCCGGCGACGCAGTGCGCTCCAACCAACCCCAGCCACACGGAGTTGAACTTGGAGCTGCGTGCAGCCAGCCAAACAGCCAACAACAGACCCACCGACAGAGTCGAGATGTCTACCTACTCCGAGTGCCGCCGAGTCAGCCCCTCGGTCCACGGCAACAAGTTCGACACGGCGCACCGCAAGAGAGCCGTGGCCAACATCTTCGAGAACGTCAACCAGGACGCGCTGCAACGCCTCTTCCAGAAGACAGGCGACATGAAGGCGGAGGAGCGCGTCAGGAGCATCTTCTCGTTCAGCCAGGACCCCGAGGAGACGGCCAAGGCGCTCATGGCACTGAAGCAGCGCAAGAAGGACAAGTTCCTCCAGATCGCGGGCATGCTGCGCCATCTGCTCAAGCTGCGCTGAACTGGGGCTTCCCTTTGTCTTTCCTTCTCTCGCTCTCTCTCGGCTCCGTTATGAGCTGAATGCTGACCGCACTCCCGCTGTGACCGGCCAGTCTGTGGCCGGGAAAGGAGCGCCAGGGGTCGGATGTGGAAGTCGAGCCGCCTGCCGCCGCCTTGGATGGCCGTCACTACCGCGGATGGAGGTGACTCAGCGGCGGGTCCTGCCTGGCCTGCCGCGTGGATACAACAACAATGTAAACGGATGGAGCAAGCTGCAATGCACTGACTGGAATACGAAGGGCCAGAGCGTCCTCCCCGAGACTTGAATGACTGAATGCATTCCTATCCTATGGATGCGTGACTGTGAAAGCGCACTTCACGCAGGTGCACCTCACGCCATGGATGCTGCTGCAGGCACAGCTGCAACATGAGACTGAAGAAACCTGCCTATTCCAAATGCCTGTCCTCTGAACACATGCCTTGTCTCTGTTATATGAACACTATCTTCATCAGTGACCACTTCACTATAATGTGTTTTGTCACATGTTATGTGATTTTGCATAATGAACGTTTCATATTTGCCATTTCTAATAAATTATTGTATACAAAAGTTGAACTCTCTGTTGTCCTTTGTATTGATATGTCATATAATTCACATGGTTTGAATGCAGTTCATATCAAATCTGCCCATCATATTCGGTGGTATCATGAGGTTATTGTCGTCCTGCTAGGTTAGAGATGATCCTATGGTGGTCTGGGGTTAGCATTGTGGTTTCTGTTAGGTTGTATTTGCCTATATGCAAAGTAAAAGAACACAGTGGTTTGTGTGGCATCACAGAAATCAACGTGTATTAGTCATATTGTCACTTCCTCGCCCAAGAGCATTAAAGGGATAAAGTGGATGCAGGGCACATTTTGGGGTACAATGTGTGAAAAAGAGAAAGTCAAATTTTTGGCGTAAAATGTGTGAAAGAAGAAAGTGACATTTTTGGGCGAAAATGGGCGAAAAAAGAAAGTGAAATTATATATATAATTTATTATATATATATATATAATACATAATATATAATATAATTTATATTATATATATATATACATCACCAAGATTATTTGTCTATTTGGTTTGTTTATTTATTAGTAGCCTAATTTGACACATAACCCATGGAAGTATCTCAACCAATCCACTGTGACCTTGTTGTCGGTCATAAACAGGGAAAGTTAAGGTCAACCACTCCAAATCATATGAAACTGGCATGTAATAGCCTATCATCCTACACTATGGACAGATCCATAGGAATATGAACCAGCTGGTGTCCCTTCCTTACAACACAGACTGTTGAGTCATGCGATGATCGTCAGGCCTTGAGACGGTGCATTTCTCACAAAAGAAGAGAAATAAGAGACATATTTTCTCTGACGCAGCAAAAGGCGTTTGAAGAAGGAGGGAGGTAGAGTTACTCATGTGGATGTGGTAAACCTTCGCGGGATTTCCCTCTCCTATGCCCGAACAGGCCGGCGTAAACCAGTTTGGCTCGGAGTGGAGTGTGTGTGTGTGTGTGTGTGTGGGGGGGGGGGGGGGTGGCGTTGGGTTGGTTGCCTCTCCGCACCGCCACGGCAGCGAGTTTGTGTTGAAGCATATCTAATCATCCCTTGCTCTCCAGATAAGAGCCTGTCTAAGTGGCATTACAGGGTTTTGGGTCCCTTCTCTTATAATAAAGCAAGAGAAAAAAAGGGCCCTCACACCGCACATTACCCCAGCCAGCCATCACAACAACCTTTTATTATCCTCAAATCCCAATTTTAGACTGTTTGAACGTGTCTAAACGGCGTTCTCTTCCTGCGGTGCGCCGCTTTGGCTGCAGATCAGTGCAGAGTGGGATGATGCCTGCTAATCTGCTGGCTTTGATAGTCCCTCCGCCAGCTCAAACCGGTTCCCTGGCTGGCTGGCTGGCTGCGGCTGCGTCATCTGACATCTGAGTGTAGCTGCTGGTTGCTACACTCACACAGGAAGCTCTCAGGTGTCTATCGCCCCGGGGTGGGGAACTCTCAGGTGAATAATTGTCGCCGCGCCGCGACCGTCTAAAGGCCTGTTTGTGCACTGATGCCACAAACCAATTACACCTGACTGGCTGCAGACAGCCAGATGCTCTACCCATTTCTACCAAACGAAAACAAAGCCGACAAAGGGCTTCACCGTGCAAGATAAACACACCCGAGCAATATTCATGGGGAAATAAGAGGGCAAACGCACAGAATAAGTAACCAGAAATACAAAACACCAGATAGGCGATCAGAGGACGAATCAGCGTGACATCACAACCACCCGGGAATGCGGAACCGCAGCAGTATGAGTTGTGCCAAGAAGACAACGTTAATATCTCAAAAACTATACATCACTTTTATTTTGACATTCTGAGTGAAAGCAGAAGTAGCTCAAGGGTCTGATGTATAGGCTAATATATGTATGTCATGTTAAAGTTGTGTGAACTGTCGCAGTTTTTAAAATGATGAAGTGAATTTAGTAAAAAACACAGCCTGCTAGAGTGAGACACTGAAGGATGTGCTGTCATATTTTTGGCCAGCGCAAGCGGGCCCTATATCTGGCTTTGTCCAGTCCAATTTGCGTGCCGATTTGAGTGCCGATGCTCATGAACGCTTTATCGCGCTGGACATATGCTAGGTTCCGACCTAGCCTTGTTTTGCTCCACCTTTCACGAGAACGACAAAAAATTATGTGCCCTTTGACAGTCACGTTTCACCTACGAGTCAGGACGTCGATGACATCGTCAGGGCTCTGACCTCACTGATGGTGTCAGAAGGTTGATGACATCATCAGATCTGTGAGCCAGAACGTCCATGACATCATCGGAGCTCTGACCTCACTGATGGTGTCAGAAGGTTGATGACATCTCAGATCTGTGAGCCAGAACGTCGATGACATCATCGGAGCTCTGACCTCACTGATGGTGTCAGAAGGTTGATGACATCTCAGATCTGTGAGCCAGAACGTCGATGACATCATCGGAGCTCTGACCTCACTGATGGTGTCAGAAGGTTAATGACATCATCAGATTGTGAGTCAGAACATCGATGACATCATCAGAGCTCTGACCTCACTGTTGATGACATAATCTATGACGTCATCAGTTTTGGGGGGCTTACATGAATGACATTCAGTGTACATCATGGCAAGTAGTAGTATCAAAATGGTTTAAGCTTTATATCCGTGGTATGCTAAAGCATAAATTTAGGCTTTTTGGGACAATACAATACAATACAATACAATACAATACAAGACTTTATTGTCTTTCAAGGGGATTTCTTTTTCACACATTTGCTTTGCAGGCCTACAAAAAACAGTACATAATACATTGATACATACAGTATATAACCCCCACACAACATAACTGTGTAATAATCAGTGTCAACTGATTTGAATTGGATTGTATGATGATCAGCTACCATGGCTCACTGAGACCGCAGTTCACCCACATTTGTATGTACCTCTCCATCACCGCTTGTTCTTATCAGGCGGTCTATTTTTTTACCGTTTTATCATTTCAACTGTCCCTTTTGTTTGGCCCCTACTCTGTTTTATTGCCCCCTGTCCCCCCTTTTAAGGCGATCCAATTGTTGCCGCAAAAGAAAGCTAAATATTTAAGACAATTGTCTTGGCTGCCTTTGCTGTGTTTGGCGGCAGGGTGATCTGTTCTCCGTCCTCTCCCACCCTCTTCCTGCCTCGAACAAAGCCTTGGGAACGCCGAGTGCTTTGATGTCAACAGACACTGAGGCAGACCAGCCTCTCGCCTGCAGTGTCGCGGGCGTTACCACGGTGACAGGAAGCGAAACAGGGCAGAGGGGGGTGGGGGGTAGGGTAGGTCTATAGAGTAGACAGTAGAGGAAGAAGAGGCTAGAAGATGATAAAAAGTTCTTGGAAGATGTGTGTGTGTCGATTGTCTTTAGACTGCACTTTTCTCTCTTTTTTATAGTGTGATCTTTGTGTTAAGGCAGAGAGAGACAGAGCACAAGGATTTCATTGTATTTTTGAACGCATGACAATAAAATATGAACTTGAACTTGAACAAAAGAAATGGGAATAAACATGTCATCCCCCCGCCAGTGATGTAGTTCAACCCTTGGGTCAGGCAGGGGATTGTTAGTGTACTTGAAATATGAGTGAAAATGTATTTCAACATTTTGGTATGGGACAATGAAAGGATAGATTGACCTTATATTTCTGTTGCCATACTCTCCTCAGAATTAGACTTACAAATGATATCTTGAAATGTAACTGTAACAGCGTTTTTACTCCATACAGTACAAAATACAAGAACTACTATACGCAAACAAATACAATCCTTAGTTACATTTACACAATGTACAATTTATGATGAGAGAGAACACGGGGAGAACACAGAACCGGGAGAAACCGGTTTGCACGTGGCTCCTCTCTGTTCTGCACATGATGTGTCTGTCTGTGTGCCCTGAAGGTGTTGAAAATCAGACGTCCCCCCCCCCCCCCCCCTGTGTAATGCAGCCAGGCAGACAGGGTGCGCGTGAGCTGGAGCTAGAGACAGAGAGGAGAGATGGCTGATGGCGGTGGTGCAGGGAGTGGCAGCCAGCCCGTTCCAGCGCAGACCGGTTCCAACCGTAGCTCCCCCATGAGGAACTGAGCATGAGCTGTACGCAGCCTTACAGATTACTCAGCGCACAGGCTGGGAAGATCCTGCTGTAAAGTCAACAGGCCCGCACATGAGTCAGTCTGGCGTTCTGATGAGACGCCGCCGAGCTGGACTATGTGCTCTGACACTTCTTGGCCCATCTTATATTAACAAAAAGGACTGTCGTATAAACTTGACTCTATATTTAGCCTGTTTTTTATCATAAGTCAAGCCGGGCTGTTTCCTGTAAAAACGCATCAGAGGGCGATCCAACTTCTGACTGTCAGTGTTCCATTTAGTTTAAAATTGGTTCGCGCGGTGTCTTTCGAGAAGCTCTTAGCCTTTTTAACTGTATGACAGCATCCTCGACCTGGCCCACCTTATGACGTCATTATGACATGATTGGTGATATATGACATGACTATTAGTAGTGACCTGGCGCTGAGCCATCTAGAGCTGCATGACATCATCGGTGACCTGTCTTTCTTTCTTTCTTTCTTTCTTTCTTTCTTTCTTTCTTTTTTCTTCATTTCATACTCTGATAACAACTAATGCGGAGGCGACAATGCTCATCCAGAGTGATTTGCAACGAGCCAAATAAGTGACCATGTCTCAAGCATCAACGGGACAGATCGCCGCATTGTTCAAAAAAGCAAAAATACCATAACCATAATGTGTGTTTCTGGTAAGAGCCCGCTGAAGCGTGTATAATGTTTGCTGAGCAATGCTTCCCTCGTATGAATCATTCGGTAGCAATTACAGCTTTAACGGCCTCTCCTGCTATGCCTGACGCGCTCGCTAAACCACAGTGAAAGCAGAGCCTGCCATGAGTGACTGTTCAGCGTGTCACCTTCAGATCTGCTGCGCTCCTCAAGCACCCTTCTCTTCATCTCGCCTCCTGCGTTTGATGGTTCCATCCAAAGCACACGGTCACTCCCCCCGCCGTGTGTCAGAAGCAGCTGGTGTGGCCGCGGCGGAGAGGCATGGGAAGGGGCAAAGGTCACAGGGTTATGGCGAGGTAGGCTCCGTACAGGAAGAGGGGTCCAACGTGTGAGGAGAAGAGGAATGCGGGGGAAAAGAATGGGCACTGACGGACCGAGCGAGACTTTCCCTCGGAGCGCCGGACTGTCTGACTCATAGCTTTTCCCAGTCCCAGAGGGCTCCTCCCCCCATCTGTGCAGTGGCATCATCCGGATGACCTCATCCCGGCAACACAAAAGAAGCGCGCTGAAAACGAAACGCGGCGTTCCAGAGTGTCGAAGAGGGATTTCTGGAATTTGGCATTGGCTTGTCTTTTCGCGGCGGATGTCATCAAGCGGAGAATATGACTCCAGGGTTTGAGCGCCGCGCTTTGTTCTTTTGGGATGAATCAGTGTATTGTGCGTGCTTTGCCCTGGCTTGGGGTCGGTGATTCGCTTCGTGCGTTGACAACGGCGTCTGTGTTGCGTCAGAGGCCCCGCGTCGGAGGTGACCCCTGACCCCCGGACGGCACAACGCTTCATACGCACCCCCGAACAAAACATCTGCACGCTCAGCTGTGGACTTGTGCAGCGATCACTTCCTGTCTGACGCTGGAGCTGAAGCATTTGACAGATTATCTGCGACGCACGATGACCACGCAGCAGCTATGGAAAACGTGACCATAAATGGTGGAAAGCAACTGCTGTCGCTCCAAAGGAAACCGAAGAGCTCTGTGGTCTCATGAAGAACTCTGTGTTCTCATGAAGAGCTCCGTGGTCTCATGAAGAACTCTGTGGTCTCGTGAAGAGCTCGGTGGTCTCATGAAGAGCTCGGTGGTCTCATGAAGAGCTCTGTGTTCTCGTGAAGAGCTCCGTGGTCTCATGAAGAGCTCTGTGGTCTCGTGAAGAGCTCTGCGTTCTCATGAAAAGCTCTGTGGTCTCATGAAGAGCTCTGTGGTATCATGAAGAACTCTGTGGTCTCGTGAAGAGCTCTGTGGTCTCATGAAGAACTCTGTGGTCTCATGAAGAGCTATGTGGTCTCATGAAGTGCTCTGTGGTCTCTCTGTTGAGATGAAATGTTCCTCATTAAAACCGTTTTGTCGTGTTCTCTTGTGGTCTACACTTTTATTGTACTCTGAGGGTAAACCAGGGGTTCCCAAACTTTTTTGGCTTGTGACCCTATTTTGAGACATTTCCGACATTTCAAATTCCGGTACACCATCGATAATATCATTAGTGACATCGTCAGTGATGTCTCATTATGCTTCTTTCCCCCCGCAGAATTCTGACTTTAATCTGAGAATTCTGACTTTAATCTAAAAATTCTGACTTTTTTCTGAGTTATAATCTAAAATATTTTCATCTAAAAAAAAGTGTCACTCACAATGTTGATTGAGGCTATGTTCATTTGGATGAAGCCTTTGCAGTATATAGTGACATTATGTGACATTACACTGTTTGGATCTCACCTGCAATTACCACCCACCACCATAGGTGTCACCCAAGAGAACAAAGCTGAAATCTTAGAGATTATCACTTTAAACAAAAAACAAAAAACAAAACAAAAATCGCAAGTGACCCTAATCATCTTCGGTAATATTAAATTGTGTGTGGTGTAAAAAAAAATACAAAAAAATACAAAAATAAAAATTATTCAGGCGAATAATATTTGAATTCCAGGCGACCCCACTTAGGGTCGCGACCCTAAGTTTGGGAACCACTGGGGTAAACCAACCATAAACTGCATTAGGCAAGGTTTTTATGTATAAACACACCTGTCTTATCAACCTAAATCATCCCCACTAACCGAGACATCGTAGATTCAGTGTTTGCCCAAATGAAATTCTGGTGTCGGGTATACACTGTCTCTAACCCTAACCACTCACCATTGCTCAGTCTAGAAAAAGCTAGACTCACAGACATATTTTCCTCTCTGGTCTCTCTGGTTTCCTTTGGTGTAAAGCATCAGTAAGTGGCCTGGCTGGAAAACATGAGAGTACTGTGAGCACACTGAGCAGTTTACTGACCTATAACAGGATTGAAGTCCTCCTAAGTCAAGATAACTACCTCTTTCTCAACGTATAAATCAGACTAAGTAAATGATGTGTGAGTTCCATTCAAATGAAGCACAATATAATGCTCTTCTGGGAACAGGTTTGTGTGGATATTGGCGGTTGTGATCACTTTCCCCACCGCTGATTGTGCTGCTTCATATTTCAAATGTACCGTTTCACTTTAACGTGAGACGAACGTCAGAGACAGACCGGTCTTGTCCGGTATCAAACCCGCGACCACGCTGAGACGAGTAAGTGCTGTGTAAGCAGATAGCGAGTAGCGCTGACTGAGAGAGGCTGAATCCCTTCAGAAATGTTCTGACCTATTGTAACCTCTGCCTTTGTAACTCCGTCCAGTGACTTCTCCCAGCCGGGCGCTGATAGCACGGTCTGTTCTGTGAGTTTGTGTGGGATGAGTCCCAGGAGTTACAGCAGAGTCAAGTCCAGGGCAGGGATGATGGGGTGGAGGTGGGGGCCCCATTGTCCACATTTTGTCTGTATCAGTGTGTGTGTGTGTGTGTGTGTGTGTGTGTGTGTCTGTGTGTGTGTCTGTCTGTCTGTCTGTGTGTGTGTGTGTGTGTGTGTGTGTGTGTGTGTGTGTGTGTGTGTGTGTGTCTGTTAGGCAGCTCTACAGAAGCCCTTTCCTGTGTGGCGCTGGAGGTTCCTCCCAGGGCTGGGCGGCCGACAGCCCTGCAGACAGGCTGTCTCGCTCCAGTTCCACCACAAGGCCTTGCCATTGTTCTGCCCCTCACTCCCTTGTCCTGTCCTGTCCTGCCGCAAGACCACCCCCCCACGCACCTACCCCCTCCACAACCTCAGCACCCCTACCACCCCCCGCCTCACTGGCCTGCCTCTTGCCCTGCAGGTGCAGCTGATCCAGGCCCCGGAGAAGGAGGAAACCCAGGCCCGGCAACAATGGCAGACCTACCCTCCTATTTATATATCAATTCTCTTTTTTAAAATATTTGTTTGACTGTTTATTTTTGGAGAGTTGACATCAATTCAGGACATTTCATAACCCTACTGGAATGGAAAAACCCTGTGTCAGTGCACAAAGCTGCCTATGTGTAATGGGTGATGCTGGCCTACAATGCTTTGGGATTCCCCCTTTGACCTGGGTGTAAAGTCCATATTATGGCACTATAGTAGCCCTATGTGGTACAGCAGGTAAGTCCCATTGGTTTTATAGGCTACTGCAGATAGAGGCTACTGATGTTGTGTACTGCTAATATTTGCAACTAGGCAACTTGCGCGTTCGATTCCTAGGCTCGCCCACATCGGCAAATGGTCATAATAAAGTCAGGTCCTGAACTGAGGTCTATTGAATTGGTTCACCTTGACGCAGGTTGAGGAGATGTTTATTGGGAGAAGGCCATGTTTTCCTACATGTAGCTTTGTATCATTACAATGTCAGTAATGATGCAGATGGGAAGTCTTTACCTTGTCTTCATGTTTTCCTGCACGGAGCGCTCCGCAGTTTATTCCAGCACTTCCGTGTCCAGAATGATGCAAAACGCATCATTCTGGACGCGGAATTGAACAGATTTTGCTCGAGGGCGGCTGTTATTGTTTCTTGACATTTTTTCTGTATGCGCACATCCACGGAGAATCGCATTAAACAGAGCCGTCTATCTAGAAGAGTCGCGACATCTCCATTCACTCCAATGGACCAGTTTTTTACTCTCAAGAGTTCCAGGAAGTAAGGTCCTGGATTAGGCAGCACTGTCGAGTTGCAGCAAAATGGACAGTTTGTGTTGTACTTTGAAATTTTTTATTTTTTATTTTTATTAAATTGTACATTATCAGCTTTATTTTAGCATCCAAAAGTAGCGCGAGACCCCTTCCTGGCTGTTCATTGGCTAATGAGTCACGCATTTTGGTCCTCCACTGATGCCACTCTCTCTCTAAATTGCTCTGGCATTAATGACCCATAGAGACAGTCGGCATATGTGGGAACGCCCACAAAATCTTACTACGGCTGGCGCCCATATATCTCATTGGGCTGACTCACCAAAGGAAGGTGCACCAAAGGAAGGAACCCAGCGTCTATGACGAGACATCGCCTCAACCTATACCAGCTGTTGGGGGCGGAGCTTCTGCAGGCAGTCAAATGTGGATTACTCGATGCAGAAAACATACACCGAAGGTAAGCAGCACTGTCCATCTGCTTTAGATTACCGAGATTATAATGATTGAGATTGAAAATTGGCAAAGCCTTCCGTGGAGTTGGGCTATTCGTGTTCTTAAATATTGCGTCGCTTACCAGTGGGGAAGCGGCGCCATCTCTGCTGTGTCTACGGGTGGAAACCTGCAATTACACATCCGGGGGTCAAAAATCAACCTCCATACTTTGACGCCCAGTGAAGTACAGTAATGTATGATGTAATGAGTGGATGTTAAGGGTCGACACTATCTCTGCTAGTCAGGTGCTATCTTTACGGATGATAACATCCTCTGGGTTATGACAGTCTCAAGAGTACACTGTTTAGGAGACCATGTTGGATTGACACTATGTTACGAGGCTAAAGGAGATAAAATGAGATAACATGTTATAGGGCGGCGAGTGCATGGCCAGCTCCTCATTTGTTTCCAAAGTGTCCTAAGACTGAATGGACTCTGGACTGTGAATTACCTGATAGTGGAAGTGATACTGTGTGTTCACACCTCAGTTGGAAGCACCATTGCCAGTGACCTATATAAATATAGATTGTATGAAGGGAGTGTTTGTTGATTTTCATTTACCGGTATACATTTTGAGTCTTGATCATTCAGATTACCTTGGTAATCTAATCAGATTACCTTGGTAATTATCCACCCTCCCCCTTTGTCTTATCTCCTTTCTCAAATGAGCGTGGCACCACCAGAGATAGCTAAAAATGCACTTTGCACCAAAGCTGGAAATAACCATGTTAATATTTTTGACATGAATTTGTGCATCATCAAAATGTATTTTCCCGAGTTTGCTGAGTGTGTCCTCGGTGCAGGGTCAGAAGAAGTGTGTTTTGTGGACACCCGGAGAGTGCAGCATATGAGTTACTGTTATGATGTTTCTTAGGGTTGGATGGTCAGACTGTGAGGACCCTGCTTGCATGCTGAAATGTGTCTGAGTGAAATGTGAGCTTATCAAAGCTACATAACAGAGCAGGAAAGGAACAGGATCACTGTTGAAAAAGCAGAATGTCCGGGCATCCCGGTGGCCGCAAAGGCTTAGTCCTTCACACAGCTGAACCGGGTTCAAATCCGAACTGCGGTCCTTTGCCGCATGTCATCCCCTCTCTCTGTCCCACCTTCACTGTCTGCCTAATGTCCTGTCAAATAAAGGCAAAAATGAAAAAAAAAAAAAAAAAAGAGAGAAAAGAAAGAAAAAGCAGAATGTCCACAAAGATCGAGGCTTAAATTAAGAAGAAAATGTAATGCATAAAGTATGGATGCAGTACAAGCTGGTAGTGTTTGGATTTTTACTTCCCATTCATTTGAGTGAGGCCAAGAAACTACTGAGATTAAATGTTCGCGAGCAGATTCAACAACTGATCCTGCTGCTGTGATTTTCAAATGACTGTTGGTCCAACCTTTTATCTAGAACATCATTTCACCAAATAACATATTAGAGAACATAGCGGAGGAATACATGTAGGAGAGATAGTTCTTGTTTGGGAGACCGGATCTACTTTTATTTCAGCCCAGTCGGCACATTCAAATGTCGCCATTGTACATTTCTAGAATCCACAGAAATGTCAAATATGAACATTTCTGAAGGAAAACGCGTAGCATTTCACATTGATCATTTAGATAAGGTGAATAATTAAGATTATACATGTCATGATGACAGTCTGAAGTTTAAGTAGGGTGGGAGTGGTGGACTTAGCGTTCTCGACTTGCAACTTGTAATGGGAGAGCTGGTTTGTATCGCGTAAAAGGTATTAAAGGGGAATGAGAGACGGGAATCCTATTGGTTTGATTGATGTAACGCCCAGGCGACATAATTCTTGCCTGCACAGGTAATACTGTAAGCACGTCCATTTCTGCTTTTGCGCAGAGCGCACAGGCATTATGTAGGCCACGGAGAATAGCAGACGATTTGGGCACGCCTCCAACTGCGCTACCGCCCAGCACTGAACACAGCGCAGAGCTAATTAGCGCGTGTACGAAGATAAGGCGCTAAGTGTTTGGTGCGGTCTGAATTTATATTTGACTTACCTGATACTTTTATCTATAGAGCCACTTACATTAAGTGGAGCAGGTCGGGGTTCATGTTGATAGGACACGTCAGTGGATTTCGATGGACAAATTGGCTGTCCTGTGTCCACACTGTCACGCGTCACAGGCTGACCAACAACAATGAACAACTTCTGTTTGTTGACGCGCCAAGGCCTCTTTTGATATTGCGCTCAAACAAGCGTTCGTTTTCACAGTTACAAAGTGCACTTAACAATAGACACAGACTCGCCCAGGCATCCATCAGCACAGACAGGAAGTCGATAAAGGAAAGGGAAACTGATAAGGCTCAATTGCTCTGAGTCTGATCCATATCGGAGCGGGCGAACGTCAGGCGTTACGCCACTGGAAGAGCGGGCCGCCAGGGCCCGGTCAGTCAGTCTGCTGCAGTCACGCTTGGGTCCGGCCTGGGTTTACATTAGCGGCTAATGTGTTACACAGCTGCTGGGGGTCAGTAGTCCAAAGCAAGCAACATTATTATGCAAATTATTTTCAAAGAACATGCAGTTTATTAGTATTTGTAATGTGCAAGGTATTGATTGATCTGCCAATTAAGTTGAAATGAATATGTAGGTCCTATGTGCTCTGCAATCCCACATTTACATTATAGGCATTCAGCTGGCTTTTGGTTCTAGAACCGTTTCTCCACTCATGATACTCATGTCTGTCAACGCCTTCCTATGCATTGTGCATATTGAAGTAAATGCATTGTTGATGTTTCTCCAAGCATGATCCGAAATATATATTTTTCCAGTCAACAATATTTTAAAGGTGAATGGTGCTATGCGTATAAACATCAATATATCAATGTCAAATTAATTGTGATAGGTTAGTATAATTACTGTAAAGAGCATGGTGAAGACTAGCCTCTATTTCACACCAGTGGTATTGTTAGTGCTGCTCTCTGCTGCATTTCCCATAAAACCTGTTGAGGACCTTTGTTTAAATATGGTCTTTTTTCGTTGCCGATAATTATACTGTCTCAAAATCAATGTGCTCATAATTTATTGAGATTAAAATGCCACATGTAGCACCTTTACAGTAATGTATATGTGCAAATTTGTTTTTACCACAAGCTTCGTGGTCTGAGGAACTCTGTTCAGCATCCATCATTTATATGAACATACAGTAACTGCAATGTATTCTTTTCTGTTCTTTTGCACTTGCCTGCAGCGTTACCAAGAGATCCCAGAAGCCTTATTTATCTTGATGAGAAAGAGAGAGAGAGAAAGAGAGAGAGAGAGAGAGAGAGGGAGAGAGAGAGAGAGAGAGAGAGAGAGAGAGAGAGACAGAGATAAAGAGCGAGGCATGCAGCACTTGAGTGGGTGATGAGGGCTCTTAATTTGGCCACCGGTGACAGCCCAGCGTGGCAGCAGTGATGACTGAAGTTCCTTGGCAAACCACCGGGGCCACATGATTAGAGCATGACTTGCCCAGGGAGGGAGATGGGAGACGGCGGATGATTAGAAGAAGAGATATTTTACTTAATCTCCCCCTATCATATTAGTTTTCTTTGAATACAAGTTTTTCCCTTTCACATCTTCCTAGCAGACAATAGACCTCTTTCACAGCAAACATTTTGACATGTCATAGCAGAGTAAACACAGGTGTAAGTAATAATGTTAATGGTGGTTCCATTCCCTTTAGGTGTTCCACTGACATTTCAATGAGCTAGCATATGCGCAATACCAGCTAGGCCCTGCAGGGCACTGGAACACCCAAATGGAATGGAACCACCATTAAGTTATTAGTTACACCTGTGTTTATCCTGATATGACACGTCAAAATAGCTGTTGGGAAGAAGGGTCTTTTGATTCATCTCACTGTTCATCTCATAACACCATCCACTTGGACGGAGAATTTGTCCTACAGCATCGCTATCTGCAGTGGTGTATGCGGGACGACGCATGGGGAAAAAAACTTGGGAACTTAAGAGTTTGGAAGAAGTTCAGCATAACAAAAACAGTGGAAAATGTGACTTTATGAGAGTGTTGGAGGGAACCAGTGCAATATAACAAAGAATCCAGAATAATCTACGCCTAAGAGCTTCTGAGAAACATTGTGAAGTTTTGAGGAAACAAAGGCCTTGGATGAGATGTTTATTATTTGAATACCTTCTCTTGCTAAATGACTGATACAGTAACACAGCGTAACAGCAGATTATACTTTTTTTGCCCTATGCAACCTGCTAATGCGAATTTTATGCACATTTTGCTCATCATACAATACAAGCAGAAGTCACATATTTGTTCACCTCATAGTCTATCTCATCGGTACATCGCATATATCTCTTATTTTTAAGTAATATTTTCACTTATATCATACTGCATTTATTTTTGAGTATATATTTCCAGATTTCAGATGTATTCATTCATTCATCTTTTCTCTTTCGCCCACAGTCATAATGCTGCAACTCATATTTTGTCATGCTTTTCTTATACATTCATACATTTCTACTTAATAGATGGAATTGTCGGTTACAGTATGCCTAATACGAGGGATCAGCCGAGCAGCATTTTGGTAAACAAACCGCGTCACTGGGTGGCAACGGCAATGGAACCCGATGGAGCGTGAGCTTTGGGAGTGTCTGACTCTAGCCGGCTGACTCTGTTTACATTTTAAAAACTGCGACAGTTCACACAACTTTAACACGACATGCATATAGTATACATCAAACTCTTGAGCTACTTCTGCTCTCACTCAGAATGTCAAAATATAAGCGATGTGACGTATAGTTTTTGAAATATTAACGTTTGTTTGGCACAACTGATACTATTAACTGCCGCGGGGTTCCGCATTTCTGGGTGGCAAGTGACGTCACGCTGATTCGTCCTATACCCCCAACTTGCTATCTATTTTCTTATTCATATTCCGTTTTTCTTTGCTGCTGTAACCTGTTATTAGCCTAGGGCCTACTACTGTTGCTGCAGCTGGGAAATTCCCCGCGGGAATTTTTAAAGTTGCACCTTATCCTTATCTTAACCATCTTAAGACTTTTGCTCCAAAATAATAATAACTAATTGCATCTTAAAGGCTAACAGCGAACGTCAGGTAACATGTTTTTCCCAGTTTACAGGAATGAAATCTTTGTGAAACGTCAAGAGTGGAAAGTGGAGGACACACAGAAACTAAATGCTGGCTCAGCGGTGTTGGCCACAACAACAACAACAACAGTGAGTAAAACACTTCTCTGCCTGCATGTGCTCTGGCCACGCTCGACGCAAACCAGAACCGGTTTGAAACCTGTTCAGATTAACCCCCAGCAGCCGCGGGTCAAGGCCGCGGGAGCTGCAGGGAGAGCATGGCAGAGCACGCCGCTCCTTGATCCAGGCAGCCTGGCACACAGCAAAGCCTATAAGCAGCTCAGCTGTCAGCCGAGCAGAACAACAGCCATACCGCGCCATACCTCAAAACGGGGCAAACCTATACGCTGAAACTGCGTTACAGTGACACAATTCTGCGTTTTGGGCTCCTCGGGCGGAGAGAGAGCTGAGATTTGTGCGTTTTGAGAGCGTCGTCTCTTTATTCAGGGGACAGGGGGGGACCATCTACTGCTGTGGCCCAGTCAGGAACACATCTCGGGTAATGCCTCAAACATCTTGTGGTGGTGGTGCTGATGGTGGTGGTGGTGCTGGTGGTGGTGGGGGGGGGGGGCAGTGGGGGTGGAGGGTGTGGCGGGGGAACAGTGGGGGTTGACAGCCAGAGATCACCGCCGCCCAAATGCCACTTGGCTAGTTTGCATGGAAAAGTTGAGAGCACAAATGCGCGCAGCATCGGCGGCTGTTTCCCTGCGTAGACGATGGAGGGGTTTACGCATCACAACAACACATTGGTTGCTTTTCAGTGAGATTAGGAGTGCTGAACACACATAGGGGCTGGAAGAAAATTGGAAAACACTATAAGCAGATTATTGCCGACAATTATGAGCAGGCCATTTACTCCGGCTGGAGTTATGTCACTCCACGTGGTGGGGGTCAACCTCTTCAAGCAGATATTACTCAGCAGGAAAGAGTTCAACGCCCTTTTGCGCGCCCATCAGGCAGATGCCTCTCTCAGGTTGCAAGCAAAGTGCTATAAAGCAGCGACTTCTTTTATTTGTTGTTTTGCAGCAGCGCCCCCTGTGCCTGTAAAGACGATGACCTTTGACTCCTCTGAGCCGAGCATCGGCACCAGCATCAGCAGCTTGCTTTCACACGCCATCTGTTTGGCTGGCGAGTTAATTGCCCCGCATCTGCCGTACAGTGCAGGCTGCTCTCGTTCACTGTTCCTATTATAGGCCTACCTACAAAAAGAAAAGTTTTTATAGTTTTTATAATTTTTATTTTTTTATTTCTTTAACTGATTGGTTCACCCCCCTGCTGCTATGTTTCTTTTAATCTTGTATTAATTTCTTTTAATGCAAGTTATTGGAACTGCACTCGCTTTACCTACTGCTGCTGCATTGTACATTTTCTGTTTTAATCAGTGTTCTATGTTTTGTTACTAACAATTTGTTTTTTATTACATGTGGGGACCACAATGGAAATAACCCCCTGGGCTTTTTTGTGTTTTTATCCTCGGTGATTTCCTGGATGTTTGTTATTAACTTATATGTTTGATATTTGGTACTGTACATTTCTCCTTGTTCCTTTTATCTTATCACCAAATAAATTCATTCATTCATTCATTCAATGCACTAACACAATGGAAATAAGTGTTTTAATTCATACTTTCTTGTGCCATCCTCTGGGGTCAAATATAGCCGGCATTTAGTACTTTATCATGTATGATTTGAAAATGGATTGATTTTCGTAGATATCTGAACGTTTCATGAGTACGTTGCGTCGTGTAGCTGCCTTACACTAGAAAGATGAAGAAATGGAGAGTGAAACAAGACTGTTTGTGGAGAGAGGGAAAGAGAGAGATCAATACTTTGGATAGTGTGATGTGTGGCTGCTTTGTCTGGCGTCTGACTCAGAGCGTTGTTTACTACCAGCCAGGTGCACCTGAGATGAGAGGACACAGATGAGGTTACTGTTGTTATCCTCATGCAGCCTTGAAAACTGGTTTTAACCGGCCTTTTTGTTTTTTATGTTATTCTGCAAGCCGAGGTGGAACCCCTGCTTTGTTCTCCGGGCTTGTGTGTGAGCCATGTCACTCTGCACGGGAGGCTGTGTGAGGAGATAGTGGCTGAGGATAAAGGTTAGGTCACAGGCTAGCTAGATCACTGTAATGGGATGAGATGGTGTGCACTTCGGCAACAACTTTTCTTCTTGTGTGGGTTGACATGAGACTTGGCCCCCTCTGTCAAGCACTTGCCTGGCTGCAGCATCGTCCACTCAGCGCTCTCTCTTGACGCCACTGCTGTTCACACAATGCCACTACAGCACAAGGACATAGGCTACTGACTGATGCCCGCTTGGATTCAATAGAGAGGCAAAGTGAACGTCCCTTCCTGCTTCAGCACTGTACCAGAGATTTTCTTCCACCATTTATTTTCCCATAGACATTTTGTAAAATGCTTATAAAAATAGTTTTACTTGATCAGACAAAATGGTTCAGATATATTTAGAATCTGGAGAGACCATAGAACATTTCACTCACCCCGAAACTTACAAAAACAACATTGATTTTTTTTTTCTTTAAAGTGTAACTAACCTCCAAAACACTTTTTTTCAGCTTTTAACCAATATATATGACTTTGGGGGTGATGTGTGAAGAATTCTGGTCAGAATTTCCACATTTGACACCAAACTGTTGCCATTTTACCATTTGTATCATTTTTCAGCAGCATACCTGGCATAAGCGCCCTCTTAGGGTCAAAGACTGCTTTTTTTTTTTTCTCAAATGAATGGGAGATTAGGAACACTTTGACGTCACAGTGTTCCCAAAGACTATGGGATTTCAAGATAATTACTCCCCTACCCCCCCTGTACCCTTTCGGCTCCTCAGAACTCCAAGCCTATTCCTATTGAAGTTTGCTCTTAAAATACTGAACCAAACGTCGTCAAAGTTGGCACATGTCTTAATTATAGTTAGTTTCCTGCTGAATGTGTCACTACTTTATTAATATCTTACCTGGATAAGCTCGAATGATGATGTTTATATTATCAGTCCGAGTTGGAAGCACTGTCTCCAGCCCAGCCAGGCGGGAGCGGGCGGGAGAGAGTCGTACTGTAACCTCATGCACTAGCACCAAGCTCCGGGCGCGCGCGCAGCAGCAGCAGCAGCAGCAGCAGCTCTGTGCTCAGAGCACAGTCTGACATTTCCGCGGCTATCAGTCCGACTTCAGAAGCACTTCTCTCGGCCAGTCTGCTCTCTCATGCACCCGCGGGGGCGCGCGGCAGCAGCACACACCAGCAGTGAGAGGCGGGGGCTTTCAACAGTCTGACATTTCAGCAAACAAATCTCGTCGCAGTTTAGCGGACATGTAAAATATAACGCTATACTACGACGTGACAATGTGACAAAGCTTCTCTAAACATATCGGCTAATATAATATCATCACTGTGTACAAGCAACGCCAACTTTTATGGAAATCAAGTCAGCAGAGCAGAGCGACTGGCTCTGTCTGTGTGTGTGTGCTGCTCGGGGGGATTCGCATGGGAACAGTGTGAGGAGGAGAAGAGCTCTCCCCAAGCCCCAAAACGCAAATTAAAAACGGATTTCATTGCGCGGTTTATCTCTAGTTAGACGAGGGAATTACGTGGAGAAATCTCGCATTGTGTTACCCCAGAGCGAGAGGTTTGTCCTCACTGTGTGCTGTGTGCTGCGAGGCTCTTAACGTAAGTTTAGACAAGCCACATGCAAGCCACGCACACACACATGGGACAAAATGGGACAAAAATAATTAAATTTCTAGTTCGCCACTGAATGGCCAAATTGATATAACTATCAACCATTTCAGGATTTTCTGTTTCCATACAGGCCACCAGCGTTGGCTAATTGTTGATATTTATAAAGATATCGCCCCTCTCAAATAAATTATTTTTGAGGCAGTAGGCAAACTGTAATGGCGTCGATTTCCGAAAAAAAATCTTGACTTAACACAGCCAAAGAGTCTAGTATAGACAAGAGTATATGTCATTTCTTGGTTTTTTCCATAGGTATTTTCAAATCACTGTTCTAATACATATCTAGGGGGTTAGTCCCCCTTTAAACACGCATTTGTTTACGTTTTGGTCCGAGTTAAATGTTATGTGCTCTCTCCTGTTTCTAAATATATCTGTACCATTTGGTTTGACCAAGTAAGACTATTTTTACAAGCATTTTATGAACTGTCTATTGGGAAATAAATGGCAGATGAAAATCTCTGGTACAGTGCTGAAGCAGGAAGTGACGTTCACTTTGGCTCTCTATGGGAGGGGAAAGTCATAAGTGGCTCAAGCGTGGCTGCAATGCACAGAGTGCCATCTAGTGTTGAAATGATATACTACTGTAGTGCTGTATTATGAAGTAAAGTTCACTCGGCTTATCCCCAAATAAGGAAATTCTGCTATCACTATCCATGAAGGCATGCAGCTCTACTACATATGATATGATAGAGGCTAAAACTCATTGACTAATCCTTGCAAATTCATACATGTCCCCTAGGTGTCTTTGACTGACTCTACAATTGACAAAAAGGGTCAATATCACAGGTATATCACTGCATGCATACAGGATTATACACCTGGGCCCTTCTTGAACTAACATCTTTTAATAAAAAAAAAAAAAAAAAATGCTACATGTTACTTATTCCTTCTCAAACTACTTCCTACATGGTGCTAGTCTATCAAAATATCTTAGCCGTCATTGATTGTGTTGCATAGTGGTTTTCTGTACTGTTGACAAATTGTGATATTGTAAGTCGCTTTGGACAAAAGCGTCTGCTAAATGACGTAATGTAATGTAATGTAATGATTATAATATGCGCATACACACTATTAGTAGCCTAAGTTTGGACCCACCTGATTGAATGCAATGTTTTTCATTCTCTATTAAGCCAAATAAAGCCAAATATAAATATGAAGTCGATGCCAATATGGATTTCTTTCCAAAGCCTTTGACTCTCCATCAAGGCAACTTTAAACAATCTAAAAAAAAATGTATTAACACTTTTCCCGTCACTGCAAAACTCCATTTGTTATTTAATCGTTTGGATATCTTTATTATTCTAAAATGTGAAAACCAGTCAATTCAAGAAAAAGCTGTGTGTCCAAATGTGTGACTGGTAGTGTACTGTACACAGACTGTTCAATGTCAGCCTTTTATTTTGTTGGAGAAATGGTATAGGTGATGTATTGCACGACTACTGTAGAATCAGTTGTCACACTGTGCCAGCAAAGTCACATCTGTTTCTTTTGACCATTACTCCATCTTGTGGTCAAAATGTATATTACAACCTTCAAATCTAGAGCATAATATAGGCTCACACTCATTTGATCAAACACCATTGTTTTTATAATGAAAAAAAGGGGCCTCTGACAAAATATGAGAAATACTGCCTGCCTGCAGCTTGGCAATAATAAATAGTTTCTAACAAAACAAAAGTGTGATATGGTGTAAATGCTTCTTCTGGGTATAACAATGAGAGAATGGCATTTCCTCTGTTTGCATGCAGGCAGCAGCCGGAGCCATTTTCTATCCGTTTGTCACGCTGCTCATTGTGTTTTGTTCAGATTCCGACGCTCATTGTTTCTCTGTTAAAGCCACACTTCGTCATGGGCAAGCTAAACAGATAGCTGCAGCTCCATCAAAGCCCGTGGCAAACATCTGGCTTATGACTCACTGCTGTTGGGTGCTTGGTAGGGAATAAGATCAACAATGCTTTGATGTACTCAAAGGACACATTATAATTGGACTCATTTTCTGTGGTACTCGCAGGCCCACACTGAGATGTAGGCTATGTAGGACAGAATGAGGCCCCGATGTAACGCAGCAGTAACGTGTGCAGAGGAGTCCCACGACATACGTGCAAAAGAATGGCCCATTTTATTACCGTAGCGTTCAAGGAAAGCTCTCTCTAGAGGTTTTCTTCAAGTCTATTATGCAGCTGCAGTTTTTGTGGAATGACAAGATGAGATTTGTTCCACTGCTAGTTAGTAGACCGTGTCACAAACCATTTCCTCTGATTAAAAAAAAAGTGAGAATTAAACATAATAGAAACACATTGTGAAACATTTTGAGCCCAGAGATGAAAGAAGATATATAAGCAAGCTCCTTAATTTCCCTTAGTCATCCATTTAAAATCACACATTTCGCAGAGGGAATTGCTGAAAGTGCATTATGATGAAAGTGTCGAGCTCGTGCTGAAAAGCAAGAAAAGATCTCAAACTTCTTCAGTAAGGTTGAACAGGTATGGGTTTTTGAAGGTTGATTCCAATATTCTGTACCTCTTGAGAGAGAGAAAAAAGTATGTCACATCTGGCCTTCCATACTGTAGCCTACTGTACTCCTGTATCGTAAATCAACATGTTGGCCTGTGGTGCTGTTAGAGTCTAACAGTTAACAGTTAGACCCTGAAGCATGGTTGGACCACCGGGAAAAGACTTTGAAATGTGAGCATTCAGTTTAATTTTAAATATGGCCGCTTTATGCTTTGGAGTAATCGTGCATTCCTTTATAATTGGGAACTGGTCATCTTAACGGTTCAAAGGTCATGAGCTGGGACAGTGACGTCACCAGAGCTGGTATTTCCCATTCCAAACTCGTAGGAGCCTCAGCAGCCCCGAGCTCAAAAATCCAAGATGGCTGCTCCGCGCAACAACAGTAGTTATAATCGTAGTAAATGCTATTTAGCACTTCTGTCTTGTTTGTGTCTCATTAAATCAGCTGTACACACAGCACTGCCTAAACTTCTATCTGTGTGGACATGAGGCTGCAGTGTTTGTATGCGCAAAATGCCGCGTTATCAAACTGTTATTGCTAACAATGGCTAGCCTGGCTAGCGATGGATCTGACCAGTGAACAGTGAACTTCCCAGCTCAAGTCTTCTGCAAATGGAACGCTAACAAAACGGATGTGACGTCATTTAGCCTCCACATCCCAGTTATTTTGCGATAAAGGAACGCACGATAAATGCCAATGGAGTTTTAATTTTAATTTGGGCAGCAATAATGCATTTTATTGAATGATTTCAACTGAATAATGTCACATCTGGCCTTCCATACACATATTGTAAATCAACATCATTTGGCCTAACCTTAAACACGAGCTAAAAGAGAGTAGTAAGAGAGAGTATAGTGTGGTACTGTTAGAGCCTGCAGCTTGGTTGGAGTGTTCGGGACCCCGGCAAAGGACCTGCTGTTCTGATTAGCGAACACTCTCAGCTGCCAAGCGGCCCATTAAAAAGCATGGTGGCGCACATCACCCGGCCCCCGAGCCGCGTTCAGCAGCAACATGTTTCCAAACCGTTCAGCTGCGTTTAGGAAATCAAGAGTAAAAGGCTTACAGAATGGTGACTATTGGCGAACGCTCAGGGGCCCTGTGCTGTGCCAGCCACAGTGGCTAATCTGACACTATTTCTATTATGATTGGCGGTAATTTAATGGCACGCTGTGGGCCTCTCTGCTGCTCGTTTTCTCCCTCTCGCTCCGCTCCTCCGCCCACCGCCTCTCCTCCGCGTCGCCGGGGGAGGCCCGCTAAGACGGCTGTAATTATCTTGACAAACGGAAATATGGTGATTGGATTTGACGTGGCCATTTTCCACTTTAGTTGCTGTTTAGATGCCAGCAGCGCCTTTTGCCTCAGTTCAGTGCTGCAGTTAAATTGCGACGGGGGGGAAGAGAGCTGTGTCTCCGCCCCACCACAGCCATCTGCATGGAGAGAGATGAACCGCACTGTCAGCTGCTAAGGCCGCATTCACCCAGGATCAGGCGCTGCAGCGAAAACGGTATAGTCCTCCCATTCATTTGAACGGGGGTAGTGCGCTTAGGAAACTTTTGGAGAAACGCAACCTGACGTCATGCTGCGATATGGCTCGCCCGCAGAGCAACACCACCCTCCCTCCGCTAATCGCCGCAGCACCTGATCCAGTGTGAATGTGACCTAACGCACGCAAGTGGCTCAGATGGTCGTAGACCTTGGAATGGGAACGTTCCCGGTTCAAAGTGTCCTTGCTGGTTAGCGCATTATGGCTGCCGCCGCCGTTGGTGTATGGATGTTACTGTGAATGGGTATAAATGTGAGGTATTCATTGTAAAGCCTTTTGAGAAGTCGATATAGGAAAACGCTCTATAAATAGAGAGCCAAAGTGGAACGTCACTTCCTGCTTTAGCACTGTACCAGAGATTTTCATCCGCCATTTATTTTCCCATAGACATTTCATAAAATGCTTGTAAAAATAGTTTTATTGTTCAAACCAAACGGTACAGATATATTTAGAAACGGGAGAGACCGCATAACGTTTCACTCAGACCAAAACGTAAAAGAATTCGGGTTTAAAGAAAATATTTTTTCGATGTTGTTTTTTTAAGTTTTGGTCCGAGTGAAATGTTCTATGGTCTCTCCTGTTTCTAAATATATCTCAACCGTTTGGCTTGACCAAGTAAAACTATTTTTATAAGCATTTTACGAAATGTCTACGGGAAAATAAATGGCGGAAGAAAATCTCTGGTACAGTGCTGAAGCAGGAAGTGACGTTCACGTTTAGCATAAACGTGTAGAGTTGGCTCTAACGGCCGTAACTCTGAAGCCCGCGTGGCCGTGCGCGGCCTGGAGTACAGCGTTCAGAAGACTTTGATTTGTTGAGAGAGGTGAACCATGAACAGCACATCCTTTTCACAACACTGAGATGATGCCTGTTTCTCCCACAAGCAAATACTTCAGTGGTTTGATTAAAGGACATGCCAGAGATTGGAATGGGATTGTGTCGTTGTTGTTCATTTATCCTTTATGTAGTCAGGGTAGTCTCTTCGATCAAGATATATTCTCAATAGAGTGCCGAGAACAAATAACATTCCTGAAAATGACAAAGAAATGTATAATATAGAGTAAACTGTATAGTGGAACAGTCAGCCATATACAGGGACATACATTACGAAAAGCAATTGCCAAAATGTAATGGAAAATGTGAGATAGCATCGATTTAAATCTATTGCGGAAGATACAGTAGGTGATATAAACTTCAGAGAACTTAATCTGTAAGCCGGTGCATAGTAGCAGAAACCAGTCTTAAGTTCAGAATTTACAAGTATTTAAAACAGTTGTAAAAAACAACAACATAATTACTGGTTTTAAAGACAGCAGAGATGCGGATGGGCTACAGAGGTAGAAGCAGAGTAGATACATTTGAATGCAATGCATTTCCCTTCTGATTGTTAGAGAAACCTCGCTAACGTTTGTTTTTATATAAATCGCAATAGTCTGAAATTCAGCGCACTGCGGTAAAGTGCATCCAGTGGTTTCTAAGTACAAGAGGCAGCATGTGAATACAAAAAATGTACAATGTCTCTCAGGGGAGGGTCTGGTGAGACGAAGGAGGAGCGCGGCCGGGAAAACCACAGGGCCTGAGCCTCCATGCACCGAAGGGTCTTTCAATACTGCGGTGTAGCACTAGCTCTATTGCAGCGGATTGGGTGTGATCAGCCCTTCCGCGGGCAACGTTGCCGACAGAGTAGGAAGGCTGATCCGTAGCGGCTGCTTCCGGGACGTGGGTCGGGGTCTTAATCGGCCTCGGCTGGGTCTACTGGGCGAGGGTGTATGATGTTGGACAGACCCGAAACACCTTATTTACGACCCCAGCTAACATCACTGATGACGCGTCCCAGCGCATGCCGAAGTATGTATTTTGAATTGAATTCTATAACGAAATACACATATAACAGTAGACAGTTGTGTCTTTATATTCTAATAGAGAAGCATGCTGATATGGTGCCGCGTCTATGTGCCGACAGGTCGCAATGCCGATAGCCCACAAGCAGAACCAGCTGAGCGAGGCGGCGTGCAGCGTGTCGGTGGAGCTAACCTCTCTCAGCCCCCACGCCAAACCTAACCTCCCCCCATGCCTAAACCTAACCTCCCCCAGACCCTAACCCAAAACCTAACCTCTCCCACGCCTAAACCTAAGGTCGGCATAGCGGGTGGTCGGCATAGCGGGTGGACCCCGCTGATATAGAACATTTAAGTCCCATTGGCCTAATTGCATAATCAATAAGCTATAATTGCATACGCATAGTTATTGGTATGAGTTATTAATCATAATTGTATACACATAGATGAATCCTGATCTCTGTACAGAGAGGCAGGCGGCCTATGTTATTCTGGCCCTGTGCAGGGCACAGTGACAGGCTGCATCCTCTGATACACAAGCTGCATCCTTGGGTGATCTTCCTCTGGGCTGCAGCTCCTCTCTCCTCTGCTCCAGGCCAACACGACGATGTGTCCCTCTGCCTATAAATCTTTGAGCAACTATCAAATCTTGACTGTATTCATGTATACCTGTCACTCATGATGGAGTCTCTTTGCTTATGTTTGCAAAGATATATATGTCTGTCTGAAATACATTTTTATAAATCACTTCCTGACTCCTGGCTTCAATTATTATTTTGATCTTAAATGTTGTTGTTTTTAAATCTCAAAGCTGCCTACCTGCAAACTCTCGGCAATAGAGGTGTTGGTTGGGAGAAGAATTCGTTGTTGATACAAATTCCATTCTACAACACATGCTTTGTTTCTGTAACTGTTTATTCTCTTTTTGAATGATACTAATCATATTCCAAGGTATAGGTTGGATACCATTTAGTGGTTGGATACCAATATGATCAGTACTAGTAGTGAGAGACTAATAACAATACAGTAGTGAATACAGTAGTGAATAACAAGAAAAGTAACAAGGCACCAAGGCTTGTGACAAATCATTAAAAATGTAATCCATTTTGGGCCGGTTAAAAAGCCAGCATGTTTCAGCACACCTTCATTAGAGAGATGTAATGCCACCCTTCCACCACACAAATATACAATACTCCCTCCTGAAAAGGAAATGTGGGGCAATCACTGATGGGCCTAGAGACATAGACAGACACACATTTGATTTAGTCTAAAACAAGTTTGACATTGACTAGAAATTGATACTGTACAGGCTGGTGTCAAGACCCCAAAATCAACCTCTCACAAAGCTGAAAAATGCTCATTATGGTCTAGCGGAAGCTAGGATCCGGAATCCGGTCGGGCATTCGACTTTTCAGGCGTGCAGTAGATCTAGCTGGGCGTAAATATTTTCAAAAACAACGGCTGTAGTAAATAAGGTCTCTTTCATTCACCGTGTAATCGTTGGACTTCAGAAGACCCAGATTATGCTACATACGTGTGTGTGTGTGTGTGTGTGTGCGTGCGTGCGTGCGTGTGTGTGGTGTGTGTGTGTGCGGTGTGTGTGTGTGTGTGTGTGTGTGTGTGTGTGTGTGTGCGTGTGCGTGCGTGCGTGTGTGTGTGTGTGTGTGTGTGTGCTCTTTTTGGAACTCTAAAGAACCGGTCCCCATCGACTTCAGTTGTTTTGGGGAAGGCTGCTAAAGAATGGACGAGGGTGAGCAGATTCAGATAATGACAGAAGTTTGTTTGGTTGCACTGTTCCTTGAGATGTTTCACTGGGCCCTCCCTTCCCATTTGGCTCTCAGCACAGTGTCACTCACCTCTCATCTGGTGTCTATCAGGGTTCCATCAGGTGCTCCACCTTTCCTCCATGCTCCATCCCTGCATGGTGCAGCGTTCACCCATCCCCTCCTTTTGGCAGGAGCAGCATGGAAACATTAAAAGAGAGATCCCAATAAAGCAGTAAGTCAAGCACAGATTGTGAATCGTCGAATACCCTCTGGATTGACCTCTGTTCACAGTTGATATAAAATAGATTGCATGCCTCCTCCCGATCCATTGCTTCTGTCTAACTGCATTATGCTGAGCAGGATGGAGCCCACACACACACACACACACACACACACACACACACACACACACACACACACACACACACACACACACACACACACACACACACACACACACACACACACACACACACACACACACACACCTGCAAGGTACGTGGTATGATAACCACTATGCACTATGATAACCAAGACCAGGTCATCCTGCAAGGGCACTACACGGTATGATAACCAAGATCTGTCATCCAATGGCACTAGAGGGTCTGATAACCTTGTGATTCCAGTTTTGGTGATTTTACATAGAACTGCTTCAAGGGCTTCCCATGGCCCTTGAAAGACATACTGTGAAACATGTTCAAAACCCATGCAAAAGTTTAAAAAATGTATGCTTGGTTTGATGCATGATGCCCTCTGTCCTACAGTACACCAGGCTTGAATCACACACAAAGAGAGTCACGCGATCCGCACACAACTCATTAGAAGCGCCATCATGGAATTTGTATTAAATGCGTTCACCCAGACTTAATGCATATGAACCTGCAGGACTGGGTCACATTGGCTTGCATGACATGTATGTCACGTTTGTGCCGAGGCCATAGGCTGTACCCTGTGCACATCAGAGCTTACACACACACACACACACACACACACACACACACACACACACACACACACACACACACACACACACACACACACACACACACACACACACACACACACACACACACGTGGTCAAGACGCTTTCCCCTCCACATAGAAGCATGTTAACGCAGATGTGCTCGTTGTTATTGCGACAGCATCCGGTTCAGCGGATCTCGAACCGTCTTGAAGGTGTGAAAATCCCGTGGCCACTAAAGTGCCCAGAGGCTCTGAGGGACCGCCATCACTCAGTCCTCTGATGGGCTCGAGGGAGGAAGTGCGGTGCGCCCGGCGAGCGTGGTTCATTCCCACGGCAACAACCGAGAAGTCATGTGGCCGAGTTTGACAGCAGATAGCATGCATCTTTAATAGCCAGATTTACAAAGAGAGCACACATGAGATGCAGTGTGACTCAAGTAAGCAGAGGGAGGAGACAGAGAAAGTCATATGTTTGATACCATCTGTGAAAATGTAACATAGCAATCATGGAAACCATGACTATCAGTCTGACGACTAATACGACTCTGGGACAGACGGACGATATTTCGAGGGTCTCGCTGTCGAGCGGATGTCCCGCCCCCCTCCGTCATTGTTTTCGACAATGTCTCATAATGTAGCTATATTATTATTATTATTATTATTATTATTATTATTATTATTATTATTATTATTATTATTATTATTATTATTATTAGCCGAAATGTCGTCTGGACCTAAAACATCTACAATCGGACTGTAAACAATGACATTGATTGACAATGAGACATATTACTCCTAGACTCTGGGTGTCCAGATTGATAACAGAGCAGCGCAGAGCCTACTAGTAAGCCTACTGTCATGCTGAATGGTGTTCAATGTCCCGATCCGCTTGTCTTTTGTCCTGGTACCATAACGCTGTTGCCAATTAAGCCTCATTCATGGTGGCTCATTAGCTGTGTTGGGACATGTAATGGGCTTATACAAAGGGGACACTTGTAATTCATTAAACACAGTACACAGTAGGCCTGATTACAGCTACTAAAAGCAGGCAATTATCGAAAGGGGGAAAAAGTGTTCTCTTCAGTTTTCTACTTCTGTTCGTAGTAATTAACTAATTGTTAGGATAAGGAGAACAGTCAAATTAGAGCCCGTAAATTGTAATAAATTGTTCACTCAAAGGTATTCTATTTATTCTTATAAAGTAACCCAAATGACTGAATAACACTATATTCCTTTGGATTGCACTATTACAGTGCATTGTACATTGCATTACAGTTGTGGCTGTTTACAAATCTGCAATGACCAACATTTTTGAAAGTATATAACCTCCCCAACCCTGGCTATTCTTATACAGACGCAGTGACCTTGAACTGCTGGCTGATCCCTGACAGCCAACCTCTTAATAAATCACATAGATGTCCTAAAAAGCAACGTTCTTAAGGTGTAACAAAGTTCAGGTCTCTGGTAAGGTTGCCGGCTCGTCGCCCTGGGCGCGCCACTTCAAGGTCGCTGCTACTGTACCCTCCAACTGGGACTGTATCCACAATGGCCATGCATGACAGTAACACCATTTACTTTATTTTTAATACATCATGTTCTGAATTAGTTATCTGAATATAATACTTTGGCACAGCTGGGCTGGATCTTGTTTCATTCAACACTGCGAAAAAAGATAGCTTGGTTGTAATCGGATCAAGTTAATCTGATAAACGTGTGATGAATGGCTCTGGAGGAAGATTGGTTGGAGTAACGTAATAACTAACTGCAATATTTGATAGCCCTATTATATTTGCCATATAAAACACACACTGTAATATTTCATGTTTTCTCATGTTGTCTTCCGCAGTCTGAAATGAACGTGACTTTATGTGGAAATAAGTCTCCTGCTCATTAATAATACAGGTAAGCAAATTATGTCTGGGGCCTTAAATGTCAGATTGGATGAGAATTCGTGAACTTAAAAAAAAAAGAAGTGAAAGGTACCAGTATTGGAAAACAGCCGAACAAAGAGGAAAAAATAACTGGAAAGATGAAAGTGTAACTTTGACTTATCCTGGTCAAATATGCACACTGTGATTATGGCCGTGAGTGCAGATCTGCACGGGCACAATCACAGTGTGCAGATAACAAAGCCTTCAATTTGCAACTCTGCAATAGTATAGTCACTAATCTGCCAGATAAAATACAACCTTAAAGGAAAACTTTGCCGCTTTTAAACCATATCTCCAATCTGTCCAAAATCTGAATATAGTGTGAAAAACTGCATTTCTTAAGCTGCAATGTGTCATATTTGGCCACATGATCCAAACTAATAGGGGGAAGCTTCACCTCCTACAGTACCACCCTCCATATATACATACATATATAATAATAATATATATATAATATACAATGCACTGCACTTTGCTTTTGGTTAGATTGAGAATTCAAATGAGCCTGACATGATTTGAAAGCAAGCATGACCTAAATCTGTATTCACCATTTTAGTGTTATTAACGTGTTATGTAGGCTAACAGAGCATCCTGGGTATAGAGGGTATGCACGTGATGTCACAGAGGCAGAAGTCACTGTGGGGTCACGCCCACTGAGTCACAGCAAGACTGAGCTTGAATGCAGTAATCAGCCTAGATAACTGACACCTGCTGCTCAGGGAGGAATTTGACACTCAATTTGACACTCATTCCTGATTGAGGGGGCGTCTTCCAGTGGGTGTGCATACCCTCTATAGTCAATCCGTTCTCGTCAAATACTGATGTTCAGTAAGGAAACCTTGCCTTCACTTGCCGAACAGAAAGGTAGCCCCGTCTCTACTCAGAAATCAATGGTGCTGGCGAGGTGACGGTGAGTGATGTGACCGCTAGTCACATGACGACAGTACGCTGCCTAGTCAGACATCGAGGTTGCGGGCGAGGCGACCGGTGGATACCGCCTGACGCCGAGCTCCAGCGGTCTTCAACGTAACGACAGGCTGATGTTTAAGTAGGTCAAAGTCATGCTAGGGAGAGAGGGTGGGAGTGGCGGACCTGTAGCGTTTACGACTTCCAACTTTCTCATCACGAGAGAGCGGCGTGTCCAGTCTCAACCCTGTTGTAATGGGGTTTTTTTAACCCCGACCCAAACCATAACCCTAACCCAAACAAGGTTGTTTTACTTGCCTAAACCTAACCGGCGAGTCAAGCGGTTGCTCTCGCAACACGTCACCGGGGCGAACTGGGCCGGTATAGCTGGGAGTCGGTAGCCCCAGCCCAGCTTTGTAACCAGGAAGTAGCAGTGGCTCTTGCAACTGGCTACCGGGCCGAGCTCCGCCCCAGCCCGGCAAAAAATGACAAGAAAGGGGTACGCCACCCTTTATGAAGTGAGGGCAAGGGGTCCTGACAAAACGTCAGTTTTTGACATGTTGGGAGTGAGAATGTGTTCTGATACAGTAGCGTTAGCTCAAATGCTAATGCTACGTGTATGTGGATAGATAAGGCTAGCGAGCGACATTAGTGCCATGTCGCGGGATGTTTAGTAAAATAATAACATGGATTTGGGTGGTCTAACCTAGTTTGTTAATTAGTGGATTATTCAAGCTTTCTATCAATCAATCAATTAATCAATTAGTCAATTTTATATTTATATAGCGCCAAATCATAACAAGAGTTATCTCAAGGCGCTTTTACAAATAGAGCAGGTGGGGGACCAGGCTCTTTATTTGAGACCCAACAATTGAAACAATTCTCACATGCACTGGTGATTTTACTGCGAGGTCATGTGGCAATTGAAACAATTACCCAACAAGAGCAGCACTTGGCGACGGCGGCAAGGGAAAAAAACTTTAGCGGGAAAGAAACCCTTGAGCAGACCATCTGGCATGAGCGGTTGAGTTGAGAGAGAGAGAAGGAGGGAGGGAGAGAGAGAGAGAGAGAGAGAGAGAGAGAGGGAGGCACAGAGAGAGAGTCACAGTAATGACAGTAATAATGATACCATTAACAACTATAATAAGTAAGAGCATAAGTAATAATAGCAATGCACAGTTATGACAGTAGTAGCAGCTGTAATAAGAACAGGACTAAAATAGAAATAGTTGTGGAGACATTATTCCAGGATCCACAGCGGCTGGTTCCACAGCTCCTGCAGGAAATGGGAGACACTGCAGCGTGTCTTTTTAGTCAAGTAAGATCCATTAGATAGATTTGGTAGTTGATGGGGGTGAAAACACCCGCCTCGGGAGTCTCTCTCCGGTGCTCCCCGGCTCTACTTCTTCTTCCTGGACTGAGGGCAGGTTTGACGCTTATACAGTGACTCACCAGTGCCTCTTGAGGTACAAGTGGTATTACAGGAAAGGGCGGACCGGAGCTAGCTGGTGCTAATGCTAATGTCAGTAGATATCTCGCTCATGTTTCTTCAATTCAATTCTGTCTAAATCGTATGCAGTGCACCTTTAATGTTGTCCGTCAGGATCTGCTGCTCTCCCGTGAGCCAGTGACATCATTGGTTGATGGAAGAGCAGCGGAGTGCGCCGGCCCAGCTTGCATCGCTGTTATTCAACATGTAGATTGTTCTTACTCATTTCCGTATGCCCGCATCCCTTAACCCTTAACGAGCCTTAATGAGCATACCAGCTGGCGGCAGATGAACGGAGATATGCATGACGCCAGGCACGGAGGCTCAACTCATCCACCACCGATGTAGAGTACCATAGTTATTTTAGAAACCCTCACAAAGCTCAGATTATAATAACTCGAACCCCGAATGAGGCCATTCGTTTTGTGTTTGGTGCAATTGAAATGAGACACCGACCATCTGGGTTAAGTCATAACTAGGCTACTTGAAAAATTATTGCTGACATGAAAGCTGACATCAAAGCTCCTCTTAGAAAAACACGTGGGCTACATAATGTGCTAAAAGCACTTTTTTTTTAAGGCAATTTCTCGCTTTGCTTCACACTTGTGAGGAGAGCAGTATTGTTGAACCCCCGAGTTTCAAAAAACCTCTTCTGCTCAAAAACAAGTGGACATGCAGTCGGCTAAACTATATATCAATTTGGATTGAGGCCCTTCAATGATTTTTCCTTTTATCTCTGGATGAAAGCCGGATGTTTGGCTCTGGTCGGTCCCCACGCCCCCTCTGCATTTGAAATGTGAGAGCAGAACGACTGACATTTTATAATGTCAGGGATCGCTGTGAAAAAGCCCTGAAATATTCAACGAGTATCGCCTCGGCCCTGGCACGCATCTGCACTATGCCTCCAACGTGTATCCCCTGGCACGCATCTGCACTCTGCTTCCAACGTGTATCCCCTGGCACGCATCTGCACTCTGCCTCCAACCAGTATCCCCTGGCACGCATCTACACTCTGCCTCCAACAAGTATCCCCTGGCACGCATCTACACTCTGCCTCCAACAAGTATCCCCTGGCACGCATCTGCCCTCTGTCTCCAACAAGTATCCCCTGGCACGCATCGGCCCTCTGGCTCCAACAAGCATCCCCTGGCACGCATCTACACTCTGCCTCCAACAAGTATCCCCTGGCACGCATCTGCCCTCTGCCTCCAACGTATCCCCTGGCATGCATCTACACTCTGCCTCCAACAAGTATCCCCTGGCACGCATCTGCACTCTGCCTCCAACAAGTATCCCCTGGCATGCATCTGCCCTCTGCCTCCATCAAGTATCCCCTGGCACGCATCTACCCTCTGCCTCCAACAAGTATCCCCTGGCACGCATCTACCCTCTGCCTCCAACAAGTATCCCCTGGCACGCATCTGCCCTGTGCCTCCAACAAGTATCCCCTGGCACGCATCTGCACTCTGCCTCCAACAAGTATCCCCTGGCACGCATCTGCCCTCTGCCTCCAACAAGTATCGCCTGGCACACATCTGCACTCTGCCTCCAACAAGTATCCCCTGGCACTCATCTACACTCTGCCTCCAACAAGTATCCCCTGCCACGCATCTGCCCTCTGCCTCCAACAAGTATCCCCTGGCACGCATCTGCCCTCTGCCTCCAACAAGTATCCCCTGCCACGCATCTGCCCTCTGCCTCCAACAAGTATCCCCTGGCATGCATCTGCCCTCTGCCTCCAACAAGTATCCCCTGGCACGCATCTGCCCTCTGCCTCCAACAAGTATCCCCTAGCACACATCTACCCTCTGCCTCCAACAAGTATGCCCTGGCACACATCTGCACTCTGCCTCTAACAAGTATCCCCTGCCACACATCTGCCCTCTGCCTCCAACAAGTATCCCCTGGCATGCATCTGCCCTCTGCCTCCAACAAGTATCCCCTGGCACGCATCTGCCCTCTGCCCCCAACAAGTATCCCCTGCCACGCATCTGCACTCTGCCTCCAACAAGTATCCCCTGGCATGCATCTGCCCTCTGCCTCCAACAAGTATCCCCTAGCACACATCTGCACTCTGCCTCTAACAAGTATCCCCTGCCACGCATCTGCACTCTGCCTCCAACAAGTATCCCCTGGCACGCATCTGCCCTCTGCCTCCAACAAGTATCCCCTGCCACGCATCTGCCCTCTGCCTCCAACAAGTATCCCCTGGCACGCATCTACACTCTGCCTCCAACAAGTATCCCCTGGCACGCATCTACACTCTGCCTCCAACAAGTATCCCCTGCCACGCATCTGCCCTCTGCCTCCAACAAGTATCCCCTGGCACGCATCTACACTCTGCCTCCAACAAGTATCCCCTGGCACGCATCTACACTCTGCCTCCAACAAGTATCCCCTGGCACGCATCTGCCCTCTGCCTCCAACAAGTATCCCCTGCCACGCATCTGCGCTCTGCCTCCAACAAGTATCCCCTGGCACGCATCTACACTCTGCCTCCAACAAGTATCCCCTGCCACGCATCTGCCCTCTGCCTCCAACAAGTATCCCCTGGCACGCATCTACACTCTGCCTCCAACAAGTATCCCCTGGCACGCATCTACACTCTGCCTCCAACAAGTATCCCCTGGCACGCATCTGCCCTCTGCCTCCAACAAGTATCCCCTGCCACGCATCTGCGCTCTGCCTCCAACAAGTATCCCCTGGCACGCATCTACACTCTGCCTCCAACAAGTATCCCCTGGCACACATCTGCACTCTGCCTCCAACAAGTATCCCCTGGCACGCATCTACACTCTGCCTCCAACAAGTATCCCCTGGCACGCATCTGCGCTCTGCCTCCAACAAGTATCCCCTGCCACGCATCTGCACTCTGCCTCCAACAAGTATCCCCTGCCACGCATCTGCCCTCTGCCTCCAACAAGTATCCCCTGGCACGCATCTACACTCTGCCTCCAACAAGTATCCCCTGGCACGCATCTACACTCTGCCTCCAACAAGTATCCCCTGGCACGCATCTACACTCTGCCTCCAACAAGTATCCCCTGGCACGCATCTACACTCTGCCTCCAACAAGTATCCCCTGGCACGCATCTGCCCTCTGCCTCCAACAAGTATCCCCTGCCACGCATCTGCGCTCTGCCTCCAACAAGTATCCCCTGGCACGCATCTACACTCTGCCTCCAACAAGTATCCCCTGGCACGCATCTGCGCTCTGCCTCTAACAAGTATCCCCTGGCACGCATCTGCACTCTGCCTCCAACAAGTATCCCCTGGCATGCATCTGCGCTCTGCCTCCAACAAGTATCCCCTGCCACGCATCTGCACTCTGCCTCCAACAAGTGTCCCCTGCCACGCATCTGCACTCTGCCTCCAACAAGTATCCCCTGCCACGCATCTGCACTCTGCCTCCGCGTCCTCCCATGCAGTATTAACCGACCCCATTCACGGAAACACCCGATGCTTTTCAATATTGATGTTACAGCGTCTTGACAAGCTCATCAATTAGCCTCGCAGACTTCCAACCCTCCAGCAAAACAAAGCAGACTGTGAGAAGCTCTCGAATGACTGGCGCCGCCGAGGGAAATTAATTGTAGCCTACATCAGGTATTTTTCTCCAGGATATGATTACAAAGGGGAAGATAGTGTTTCAAATAACACACCTGTCAGTCAGGTTTAGCGAGACAATGCAGCCAGGTTCTCCGCAGACTGACACCGGGGATTTGTCTTAATCCAGATATTTTCAGGGCCACGGTGTGGGAGGTGAGGGAGGCGGCCATTGTTGGAGTTCAATCAAGGATGACCCCTCGGAGGCACGCGGGCTGCATCTCACTGCTGTGTTTCCTTTCTGTTCTCCCCGGCAGTTTTCCTCTTGTTTTTGTTATTGTTTGTTTTGGTCGGCTGCCTGTCGTCCTCCCTTAGCTTAGACTTCTTTACTGAAGCAGTTGCGAGGCATGGAGGGAGACAATAGGGAAGACATTGGAGGAAATCTGGGCATAAAATAATGTGAAAACCCACCCGTTTTTAGTTTAAGTCACACAGTGGTGCTGCAATAGAGAATAGATCCCACCCCCCCCTAATTGAGATGCTGCAGATTTACCGTATTTGTCCAAATCACCTTATAGGATTTATGAATACTAAAATAAAGTTCACATTTTTCCAAGAGTTAGCCCGCGATCCAGCTTCCATATAGTCTCAACGCCAGACCCATGAGAGTTCTTACACTGATACACTACGTTACTGCATGCTGCAGATCTCTCTCTGGGTCTGGGACACTTTCCCTCAGAGGGCTGGTTATGGGACGGAACCGTTCACTTGGCCAGTCATATGCCAGGGATGGATTCAGTCCTCTCCAATCAGTAACAACTTCACACTTCAGACAACACGGGAGGCGCAGCCCATTTTTCGAATTGCTCTCTCATCGGTGCTACGACCTGTCACTCATTCAATTTCAACCCGCCTTCAAAACCAGCAGTGGCTGTGAACTGGCACAGACTCATATGTAGGGGTGGGAATCGCTGAGTAGCTCACGATACGATATCGTCACGATACTTGGCCCTCGATAACGATATATCACGATACTGCGATACTGCGATACTGCGATATATTGGAAGACGATACATCACGATACCTGTGTAACAAGTGAAAAAAATACCTCTGAAGGCAAAAAATCATGTATTATGCATTTATTAGCAGAATTGACATGAACTCTCTGAGTTCACTCACTCACTCATACCATTTTCGATACCACGGAGGAAAAGTTACACATTAAGTCTTTTTATTATTACTATTAAAACAAGAAAACCTATAGGCTATAACCTACCTACCTACCTATATAATTTCTAAAAGTAGATATTAATGATCAAACATTTCCATTCATGTAGCCTACAGTAGTTATGTTTTTGTTTCAACTACAAACATAAATAAAGTCAACTTGAAACTATGTTTCAACTACCACACACAGCATAATATTTTAGCCTGTTTATTAAAAAAAAAAAAAAAAAAAAAAATAATAATAATAATAATAATAATAAACATATCGATACTTGGCGCCAGTGTATCGATAACGTATCGCGGGTGGAAATATCGCGATAACGTGGGTATCGATATTTTGTCCCACCCCTACTCATATGTAGTATATGCGGAGCGCATCGATTCAACGTAATATTTGAGTCTGGGGAGAGACTAGCTTCCATACAGTATCGCAGGGATGACCTATTTTTGTCAGCTTAGTCCCTGCGCTGCTGTGGTTCGTAGAGGGGAAAGGCAATGGGGATTTCTATGGGGATTTCAGTTAAATGCAAGAAATAAGGTATGTGGTTAACAAAAGTTTATGAAACAGGGAAGTTTGTGTTCAACCAAAATCTTCACAAACGAGGTCCACTTTTATGCTTTTGAAGCGTTTTCAGAAAACCGCATAAAAAAAATGCATAAGGTCCTTGTTTATGAAGATGATCTTGAACACAAGTTTCAAAAACCTTTGTTAATCACAGACCTTATTTCATAAGCCGTTTTCCCACATGCGTACCGGAAAATTACCTGTAAGTCAATATCGGACATTTCCCTTCACACCTCTCCTCTCGCATATGAGAATCTAGCAGCTAAATTGCCTGTATGTTGGGGGGCGGGGCGGCACTGCAGAGCGGGTGGGGAGTGACGTGTCGGCAAAACTCTGAATGGTGAAATAAGTTTGCTTGTTTATCCGTTCACCTGCGTCGCGTTGAAGCACTTTTTACAGACTGGCTTCGTTTGATGTGTCCGGGCTTGCCTTCGCTGTCGGCAACGTAAGCAAAATACTTCCACATTTCGCTTCGTGCATTTGCTTCGTCTGTGTCCCTGTCGGGCTGTGCCTGTGACTGAAGGAGGAGGAGGACTGAAGCACTGGCCAGAGAGCGAGCAGGCAGCAGAGAGGAGAGAGGGGAAAATCAGCACGCCCACACATTATTATCACAAGATAATTTCGCCAGTTTGCTTTAATGTGCGCGAATGATTAGATTATGCCCGCTGGAACATTAAGCAACGTGTGTACACCTCGCCCATGAGACTGTCGCGGGAAATGACTGGACCCGTTCTACACTTGAGTCCGCTATCGCGCATACCACTCTTCTGACTGGCTCCAAACTGGTGAAATCTCCGCGATGACGGGGTCGCGCTTATACCGGCACGACGACTTTCTCACTTGCAGGCATTAGACCACGTTTCGGTCATTTAGCGGTACAAAGCGCATGTGGGAAAACGGCTATAGTGTGACAATGTCGATGTGCAACTTATGAATGAAACTCGTGTCTAGGAGCATATCATCACCATCGACCATTGTAACATGAATTGACAAAGATTAGATGAAGAGTAGGCCGTTTGACTGTTGAAGTATAGCTGAATTACCTGTCCATGGTGCAGGGTGACTGGCACCATCGTAGTCAGCTGCTTCGCCGGGCCGGCTGGTAGCTCGGACCCTCTCAACATGGCCAGCTCTGTTGTCTGTGAGATGTGAGAGCGGTCCAGGCCTCACACGTTTGGTTGCGCCCCACCAAAAGGCAGGACTAAAACATAAATGGTAAAAGTGTCCAGCTATAGCTTCTAGCTCATCTGATCTCCTTCTCACTGTCCTCCGTGTGAATCACTGTCCTGCTCACACTGAAACTCCTTCCTTCTCCAAACTGGGACTACTCCTTCAGGAGGCAAAAGGCCTCTTAAAGGGACAGGAACATATTGTGACGATTTAAGTATTCGTCCAGGAACCAGGAGACTTATAGTTGATACAGGCTTTTATTCATGGCTTCACACACAGCTCCCAGCGGTAGCTACGCTCCTAGCTCTACACACGTCTACTCCAGTTCCTCACATAGCTTGACTGACTCATTCCCCGACAGGAAGTCCCACTTACACCGTTCCCCCCAGGAACAACCCCACACATCAGTTCCTAGCTAAAACCCAGAATCGCCACAATATTATGTCCATCAAAGAATTCAGCATTATTCAACAAACAGCCAGAAATGCATAGGTAAATATTATCATACTTGGATTATCATGAGCTGAGGGGATTACTGCCTACTGATCGTAACAATAGCCTGAGTCCCCATTCACACTATACGCCGAAGCAACGCTCAACCTAAACTCAACTGAACTGAACCAACAAGTTTCATTTAGACATCCTTGTTAACTGGCGAGCCCGTTCACACCACCCGCATGCGTGTCACGCTGAAGCCACGCTCGCGCCTTGCTCAAGCCGTTCAGGATTCAGTCCTATTTTCCAAGCCTGTCACGTGAAGCTTGAAGCTGCCAGGCATGAAGTTAATGGGAGTTGTGGGTGGGTTCAATGTGCACCGAGGAGGCGCTGAGAGGAAAAGAGAAGGCTTCTTGTGAAGCCTTCTGGGACAAGTGTGCTCGGGGAACGGGACCGGGGCGCCAGTGAGAAAGCAGCCTTATTGGTAATTGCTGTGGTAACTGATCCCCTGAGGCTTTTACCTGACGTAAAACTCTCCCATATACCTTATCAAAAGCCTGACTTGACTAAACAGATCTTTATTGAACAAAATATCTTTCTAATAAAGCTAGTCCATTCAACTCAACAGATTCAGACAGAGGGAAGTCTGCTCCACTCACCGCTGCCTGTGAGGAATATGCATATGCTAACCTGGCTGTGATCTATAGCACCTGAGAGCTCCATCAATTCAGCCGCTTTAAAAGGAAGCGCGCGGCCATCATTCTGGAAGATGAAGCGTGCGGCGAGGAGAGGCGAGCCACAGTGTTTCACCTCGGAGGCAGTCAGGGTCTAAACAGCCTCTTCATCAGACTCATCAGAGAGCGATCTTTTTCACAAGAACCCGTGTTTGACTTCAACTCATAAATCAACACCAAAAGCCTGCCCATATTGATTGCGGAGTCCATTCATTATTCACTTTTTTTTCATAGCAACAAATCGATGATCACAGTGCTGCAAAAAGGAGGAGCGGGATAGCAATTACTTTCACTGCCCTCTAGTGTCAGATGACTTTGCCGTTTTGAAGTTTAAAAGCTTGAGATTAGATAGTGGATTTATAATACATGCAGACGGATGACTGTAAGTACGTTATCATCTTGATCATAATCCAACACAGAGTTATTGTGGGTTCACTGATAACTGTTGGATTTGATTATTTGACCGCTATGCATTCATTACAGTGGAGAACTCCTCAAAGGGATCACTGTGATTTGCAGCTGTTTTATGTGAAAACACTAAGATGTGTTAGAGTAGGGTGCATGCATGCATTATCATCACATGGAGTGAGAAACAAACCCAACGCTGGCAGTGTGATGCTGCATTCATGTCGTGTTGGAAGAAGTGGAAGAACAGGATGGCACATTGCAAAGAAAATGACAAGTTGTCAAGTTGACAAGCTTGATATTTTTCATCAAATCATCTCACTGCACTGGCACATCTTGCCGAGGTTTCAATACATTTCACTTGACACATGCCAAAATGACTTCTTTCAAGAAAAACCCATCCAGAAGAAATTCCTGAAACAAGAAACTTGCTTTCACTTTTACCTAGCAAATGTCCTGAGAGTGCACACATTGGGTGTGTGTGTGTGTGTGTGTGGGGGGGGGGGGGGTACATAATTTCACACTAAATAAACAAATAAATAAATACATTAACAAACAAACAAACAAACAAACAAACAAACAAACAAATAAATAAATAAAGTTGATGTTGTGTCCGTGTGTGTGTGTGTGTGTGGGTGTGTGGGTGTGTGCGTGTGTGTGTGTGTGTGTGTGTGTGTGTGTGTATGTACGTGTGTATCTTCAATGCACGCCCACACCCCAGGTATGATTGGGCTGAAATGTTACATGGTGGTGGGTTATGATCTGGAGAAGGTCATCATGGGCATGTTGGACAGTCCTGGAAACCATCTGGACACCGCCATCATTTCCAGTCAAGCAAAAGCCGCAAATGTATTGCTTTGTGCCTATTTCACCCGGGCAACGGCGGCTCCATCGCTATCTTGATGAGTCTCATTGCATCGATCATTGCTACAACTTGGAACGCCCGCATCTAATATGGCGTCGTTTCAAAATCCACCATGAACAAACTGCAGTAAACATCGCTCACTAGTTGATTGTGTAGCAGTGATTATTAGTGTGAATATAACTGATCCTTTTGATTTTTATTACCTTGCACTGCTGACATGATTTATTTTTCTTTTTTACCGAGTCAGCAACTTGTATTCATGGTGAATCCATTATGATGTAGTCACAGCATCATAATCACAGCATTAGAGCCACAGATGCGATACAGATGTGATACAGATGTGATATATGTAGATAGCCACATAATGACATAGTATCCAGGCGTAGGTGAATCCATGATGATCATGATCACCGCCTGAGCCCTGAAGCTAAAGCCCCGCCCCCTGGAGCCATGGCTGAACAAGTTCACTGCTTTTATAGCTTCTTGGTACAGAATTGGTCCAATCGGCGCCTTTCCTCCAGCATCAAGCACACAGAGGAAGCATTCAAGTGTAATAGAGAGCAAAATGTCACCACTGTCATTCTCTGTTGGCTTCCTATCTCACCCCCCAGCCCCCACCTCCGCACACGTTCTGCTGAGTCATCACACATGACGGCGCGCCTCTCCACTTCCCGGGCGCCGCGCTCGGCAATCTCAGGCTTCCGTTTTTAATCGCAGTCGCAGATGAGACCCCAGGGGAGGAAGGCTGTGTTGGGAATGTGTTTGGTGTGTTGGGAATGTGTGTTTGGTGTGTTGGGAATGTGTTTGGTGTGTTGGGAAGGTGTGTTGGGAATGTGTTTGGTGTGTTGGGAATGAGTTTGGTGTGTTGGGAATGTGTTTGGTGTGTTGGGAATGTGTTTGGTGTGTTGGGAAGGTGTGTTGGGAATATGTTTGTTGTGTTGGGAATGTGTTTGCAGATGAGAGCCAGGGGGAGGCTGTGTTGGGAATGTGTTTGGTGTGTTGGGAATGTGTTTGGTGTGTTGGGAATGTGTTTGGTGTGTTGGGAATGTGTTTGGTGTTTTGGGGATGTGTTTGGTGTGTTGGGAATATGTTTGGTGTTTTGGGGATGTGTTTGGTGTGTTGGGAATGTGTTTAGTGTGTTGGGAATGTGTGTTTGGTGTGTTGGGGATGTGTTTAGTGTGTTGGGAATGTGTTTGGTGTTTTGGGGATGTGTTTGGTGTGTTGGGGATGTGTTTGGGGGAACAAACCTCTTCGACATCCCTACTTCAATGTGTTGGAGCCGGTTGGAGCCCACTCAAGGACACGTTTCAATTCTCATGAAGTCTCACGTGAGGCAAAAGCCGTGATCAATCAAATCCAATGGGGGTTTAACATATTTGAATGTCATGTGTTCTTCTTCTTAATTTATTACATAAAGAAGCAACGTTAACCACAGACAAATACAACGCTGACAATATTTAAGAACATCTAGGCAGGGGCATTGCAAATTAGCGTAGGCTACAAATGTTGTGTATCTGTCCCTATGCAAATAAACAATAAACCTGCTATGCTGTCAGCGCCCGGCAATATATTGCAGATGGCTGCTAATGGAAGATTTAATAATTGGCAGGTGTGAAAATGACAAAGTGGATTCAGACTTGATTAAATAACGATGTTTCGGTTCATCTGGTTTCAGGACAAACAATGGGGCCTATTTATGTGAGGCGTAAAAATGACAAGACGCAGAAGGAGCAGGGAAAACTAACAAATTGTGTAGGTGAGATATAATAAGGGTGGGAAGAAAACTCCAAGCAGCAGGAAAACAATTCACTTCAAAGGAGAGAAAGAGAAAGAACACATGTTATTAATCTAATTTGAATAATTTAGAAACAAATCATGATAAAGAGCTGAGTTTCATCCCTAACCCAAGCAACAACAAAAAAATGCATATATTAAGACGAAGGTAAATCAATGAAAATGTCCCTCGTGCAGAAAATGAATTCAACAAAAGACTAGTGTGTGTGTGTGTGTGTGTGTGTGTGTGTGTGTGTGTGTGTGTGTGTGTGTGTGTGCGTGTGTCCGTGCGTGCCTGCGTGCGTGTGTGTGTGTGTGTGTGTGTGTGTGTGTGTGTGTGCGCATGTGTGCGTGTGTGTGTGTGTGTGTGTGTGTTGTCCCGGAGCCGCTGGGAACACCGCAGACTCCCCCTTTATTTCTATATCATGCATCCTCAGTAGACAAAAGGCATCTCTCTCTTGATTGGAAACCACAGGGTGCAGGAACGTCTCTTGATCCGCCTCGTCGAGGGCGTTTTCATTTGCAAATGTCTTTCTCTCCTCCACAGCCCCGAACACTTCAGACCCCATCGATTGGTCTCTGAAGCAAAAGGACGTATACAGTTTGGGGAAGCATTTATTTCGGTGTTAATTCGCCCCTTGCGACATTGACTTGCGGCATTGACTTGTTTTTTAAAAGTCAAACAGACGTATCGAACCACCATGCCCCCCCCCCGGAGCTATAAGTTGTATCCCTCTACAGCAGTGGTTCTCAAACTTGTTCATGTCAAGGACCCCTAAATGGATACAAATTTGACCACGGACCCCCCATTTGATAGGATTTTGTCACAGGGTTCCCCATCTGATATGATTTTTGCTTTTAGATGTTTTATTACAGAAAGTGTATGAAACCCATGGCTAAAAGAGTCATACATCCTGTCAATGTGTTACTTATGGATGGAACTATAGGGAAAATAAATTATTCCTCTTTTTGCTGGGGACCCCCTGGAACCGCTCAAGGACCCCTGGGGGTCCCCGGACCCCACTTTGAGAACCAACCAACAGGGTACTTGAGAAGCTTGCACGGGTACTTGGAAAGATTGGGGATTGCAATTTATTAAAAAGTATTATATATTATATATATATAGGCAGGTGTAAACTGTTACACTACTCTGTGAAGAGGTCATGTTTACGTCAGGTGTCAGAGGGCACTCTGTCTCATGCCTACTGGTTCTGTCCTTCACTGACGGGATTCTTCTGGGCCAAAATATTTGACTGGTACTTTAAGGCCTACAAAATAACCCTTCTGCCGGAGGCAGAACTCGCCATCTTCGGCTGTTCGGAGACTTCTCTGGGCTTCCCCACAGCTGTGCAACAGTCTCTGACACTGGGGACAACTGTTGACAAAAAAACTCATTCTGAAAGAATGGAAGTCCCCCTCTTCACCTTCTTTCCAACTCTGGTAGGTGGACATGATCTCTGTTTTTAAGGATGGAGAGGCTCAGATCCCTGAGAACCGACTCACTTAAAAAGTTTCAAACTATTTTGGGACGCATTTCTAGCCTACCTCGACGAGGTTGGGGGCGGTGGGTGATTTGCCCAGCTGGTTCCTGTTGGACGCCTTGCGTGGGACCCCATGCGCGACATCTCTTACAAATAACCTATATGGATATATACCCTATATGGATGGTAACTGTCGATATTATATGTATGTTTTTCTTTCTTTTCCTTTCCTGTGTCTGAGCTTGTTCGTTTTTGTTCATATTGTTAAAGTTGAAAATAAAATATTAAAAAAGGTCATGTTTGTCAAAACTGTGTGCAAACCAACTAGCATGGATGACTCAAACATCCAGTTCCTGTCACTCCACATTCAGGTTTAGTGGAGCGTGGTGACAAAAGAAAAAAAGAGGCCAACCCGAAACACTGGCAGTTCAGTGACAAATATATTATTTATGGATTCACTTGCACATTTGTGGATCACCGCAGAACACACATGAGTGAGGATGGGGGGCTATTGGCATGGCAAAATAGCTCATGAGACAAAAATGGTTGGGAACCACTGCCCTATCAGACAAAAAATTAAGAAGGAGCTATCCACTAATGGAGGTTTAACTGGATTAGATCCTTCTCCATCACTGCAGTGAAGGTCAGTCTTCACTGTCACTGGGCAAACTATATAGGCTAATTGTGTGATGTTCATCCAGTGAAGGTCAGTCCTCAATGTTAGATCCTTCTCCATCACTCCAGTGAAGGTCAGTCTTCACTGTCACTGGGCAAACTGTAGGCTAGCTGTGTGATGTTGGGCCGATATATGGGACTGATTTGGGCCTTTCATTAAGAAAAGTATGATTTCATCCAGTCAGTCTCGTCCACCTCTGATATGATGGGTATGATGCTGTTTGATTGATTACATATTTATTACCAGCTGCGACAGCTGGTATTGTTTTCACCTTGTGAGAGTGTGTCTGTGTGGTTAGGGGGACACCTATAACTGAAACTACCACAGAAGCGGTTTTTAAGTATTTTCCCAGATGTTCATGTCTGTCTGCCTGTCTGTCTGTCTGTGGACAGATTTTGGGAACATGATAGCACCAAAACTGTGCAAGATGCAGTCACGAAACTTTACAGGTGTGCAGGTTACATCTAATCAAAATGAAGGCCCATGTTACGTGGCGAAATGACAGCAAAACCTGTTTTTTTCTTATGTATATTACCACACGCATGTAAACACAATGGGCAATTATCGAGGTAAGCGAGCATTTGGAAAAGGCTGTGCTCAGTTCACTCGTTCACCAAAATATGAGCTTGTTCAATGAGTTCAAAAACACTGGGCACAGCACATTTGACAGGTTCAATCCAAAAATACTCCAATCAGTGCCAACGACTTTCCAAAACCTTGTTGCACTTTCATTAAAAGAAAAATATTTTATATTTCCCCCCGATTTTTTATCCCATTTTTATCCCCCATTAGTGCTAATTTTAATTTATACATCCTGGTTGCTGCTCCACCCTCTGCCGATCTGGGGAGAGCCGAAACTGGCTCCATGCTTCCTCCGAGACATGGGCAGTAGCCAGCCGCTGTTTTTCACCTGACAGGGTAAGCTTTACCTGTAGGACATAGCACGTGGGAGGTTCACGCTATTCCAACCAGTTCCCCTCCGTCCGAACGGGCGCCCCCGAACGACCAGAGGAGGCACCACTTCAGCGACCAGGATATTGCATGTTTTGGTGAGGGGTTCCTATATGAAGGAAACCCCCAGGGGGCACGGGGAGAACATGCAAACTCCACACAGAAAGGCCCTTTTGACGGCCCCACCCTGGCGGTGGGCACTCGAGGATATGCGGACGGGCACGCACTCCTTCAGCGCTCACAGCGTCCCAGGTGGGAATCGAACCCAGGACCTTCTAGCAGTGAGGCGACGGCGCTACCAGTGCACTTTTATTACAATTTGGAGATTGGACTTGTTTCAAAGTCAGAGAGTTGGCCTATATAGTAGGGTCATCTGTGGCACTTCCGTGACCGTGGAGAGCGAAGGTCTGTTTCTCAATGGATTTGTCATCTAGGAGGGTTAATAAACAAATTTAGCCGGGGTGTATTTTTAAAAAAGGCGGGGAAAATATTTGAGAGACCAAAATCCAAAATGGCTGCTGTGGAAATGAACTTTTTTAATGCTTTGACCTACAATGATGCACAATACATGGTTTCAGAGCTTATTCTGGTCAAGGAATACATCTTTGGTGTTTATATAATGATTTGACCTATTTTTGACCTTCAAATCCAAGATGGCTGCCAATTTTGAGGCAGTTTTTTCAAAATCGGCATAGAGCCTTCATATTAGGCTTGAATGACAGGTCTTCTCATGATGAGTTGAATAATATACAGTATAAGTACACAGAAGTAATCTCTGAGGTCAATAAAGTCAATGTTTGTGTGTAAACAACACTTGCTGATTTGCGGTTTCCCATTAAATAGGGTAGGCTACTGAGAATATGGTGTCCAGTTCATCCCATCACATTTTCATAATGAACCAAAAACAATTTTGCACTATAGCCTAACATAAAATAGTATTCTGTATGCAAAGCTAGCAAGGTTAGTTGCTTGAGCTGAATTTAAAGGTCAACTCAAAACAAACAATGAAATTAACTTTGAAATTAAAACTGAATCCTAGGCTACTAAATTTCATCAGCACACAGTAAAGGAAACTTGTCTTTGAACTCAGCTGACTGTCTAGTCCTAATCCCTGTTGTGCAATGTCCCTTTTCAGTGAAGTTTTTGTTTTTGTTAAGAGTATGGACTTTTAATCTTGACCTTGTTGGTAGGCAACGGCCCTTTTTCAGTCAAGCATTTTCAGATTAGCTCAGTCAGTCTGTGAAGCAGTCAGTGTCAGCACTTGCGCGAGCTCGCTTTTTCTCTAACTAATGTTAACATTACACACTTTAAGACACTTTGTTTGAGGATATCAACGTTATTCACTAGTCTAAAGATAGTTCTACCATCAAGAACATATAAAACAAAAGCAAATACAATTTTTATTTGCAGAAGTCATCATTGATATTTGGTGTTAGCTAACGTTAGGTAACGTTATTATTTTTAGCTAAAGTTAATGTTATCTGTCTCCACACTTCTGTCAACTGACATATGCATTTGCTTTTGAAAATAAACAGCCTGGCTTGCTTAAGCATAACTGAAGATTAAATAGAAATATAACATGACGAATGCATGTACCGATTGGTTGCCCCATCTTCCCAGGAGGTGGTGGTGTAAACATCATCAAATTTATCAAGTCCTGACCAGTCTTGGGCTTTTAATTGTAAGCTGTCCCATTTGCCTTGATTTATTGTATCGGTGGGCTTGCAAGGCTTGTCACATTTTAGGACACATTCATAGGACATTGTGTGCTTTGTCTTTCATTGGGAGGGAAAGCAACTCGCTATTATATTACTGTTATATTATATTGCTGTTATACGCTGTTTATTTTCAAAAGCAAATGCATATGTCAGTTGACAGAATTGTGGAGACAGATAACATTAACTTTAGCTAAAAATAATAACGTTACCTAACGTTAGCTAACACCAAATATCAATGATGACTTCTGCAAATAAAAATTGTTTTTGCTTTTGTTTTATATGTTCTTGATGGTAGAACTATCTTTAGACTAGTGAATAACGTTGATAACATCAAACAAAGTTTTCTTTTTTTATATATTCCCCCCCCCCCCCCCCGATTTTTTATCCCATTTCTATCCCCCATTAGTGCTAACATAATTTCTTTATCCTGGTTGCTACTCCACCCTCTGCCGATCTGGGGAGAGCCGAAACTGGCTCCATGCTTCCTCCGAGACATGGGCAGTTAGCCAGCCGCTTCTTTTCACCTGACAGGGGAAGCTTCACCGGTAGGACATAGCACGTGGGAGGTTCACACTATTCCAACCAGTTCCCCTCCCTCTGAACAGGTGCCCTTAACGACCAGAGGAGGAACCACATTAGCAACCAGGATATTGCATGTTTTTGGTGAAGGGGGTTCCTATATGAAGGAAACCCCCGGGAGGCACATGCAAACTCCACACAGAAAGGCCCTTTTGACGACCCCACCCGGGCGGTGGGCACTCGAGGACATGCGGACGGGCACGCATTCCTTCAGCGTTCACATCGTCCCAGGTGGGAATCGAACCCACGACCTTCGAGCTGTGAGGCGATAGTGCTTACCACTACACCACCGTACCTCCTTTTATATCCTCAAACAAAGTGTCTTAAAGTGTGTAATGTTAACATTAGTTAGAGAAAAAGCGAGCTCGCGCAAGTACTGACACTGACTGCTTCACAGACTGACTGAGCTAATCTGAAAATGCTTGACTGAAAAAGGGCCGTTGCCTACCAACAAGGTCAAGATTAAAAGTCCATACTCTTAACAAAAACTAAAACTTCACTGAAAAGGGACATTGCACAACAGGGATTAGGACTAGACAGTCAGCTGAGTTCAAAGACAAGTTTCCTTTACTGTGTGCTGATGAAATTTAGTAGCCTAGGATTCAGTTTTAATTTCAAAGTTAATTTCATTGTTTGTTTTGAGTTGACCTTTAAATTCAGCTCAAGCAACTAACCTTGCTAGCTTTGCATACAGAATATTATTTTATGTTAGGCTATAGTGCAAAATTGTTTTTGGTTCATTATGAAAATGTGATGGGATGAACTGGACACCATATTCTCAGTAGCCTACCCAATTTAATGGGAAACCGCAAATCAGCAACTGTTGTTTACACACAAACATTGACTTTAATGACCTCAGAGATTACTTCTGTGTACTTATACTGTATATTATTCAACTCATCATGAGAAGACCTGTCATTCAAGCCTAATATGAAGGCTCTATGACAATTTTGAAAAAACTGCCTTTTAGAGCTCAAAATTGGCAGCCATCTTGGATTTGAAGGTAAAAAATAAGTCAAATCATTATATAAACACCAAATATGTATTCCTTGACCAGAATAAGCTCTGAAACCATGTATTGTGCATCATTGTAGGTCAAACCATTAAAAAGTTCATTTCCACGGCAGACATTTTGGATTTTGGTCTCTCAAATATTTTCCCCGCCTTTTTTAAAAATACACCCCGGCTAAATTTGTTTATTAACCCTCCTAGATGACAAATCCATTGAGAAACGGACCTTCGCTCTCCACGGTCACGGAAGTGCCACAGATGACCCTACTATATATGTACAAGTCATGCGAGTGTGTGTGTGTGTGTGAGGGGGTGTGGGGTGATTCAAGATGTAACTATGACAACAAGTTATTGCAAGTCACCGCAGAAGTTTTTGAATATAATGAAGCAATATCTCCGGGTTCAAAAAGCACAGGCGCCCCAATCTCTTCCTTGAATTTTGTTTATCTCTCCGCAGATAAGTGATACGTCTGTGCTTTTCTCGGGGTCATCTCTTTTTTCAAATTGCACCTCTGGGAGAGTGGGGGGAATATCCATACAGTATGCGACAGGCTATCGCTATCTCCCGCTTATAATGACTTGCCATCTCTCTTCTCTTTTTCATTACGCCGACAGGAATTCTATTCAAACGGTCTCTAAATGTTCCCACCCAGAAAATTACATGAATGCATAATCATCTGTCAGCAAGCTCTTTCCAATCAAAGACCAAATGCATCAGCTGACAGATCAGGAGATGAGCTATGGACCCTCTTCAGACTGTCTGAAAGGATTATTTGGAAATCTATAACTAGGTATTTTTCATTGATTCTTTTTCTTTTTTTTGTGCAGTCACTTTATCCGAGGATTGAATACTGTTACTCCCATGATGCACCCTGACTACTTGGGTTCGACTGATATGGGTTTTTCCATACTGATACGGGTAGCGGTATTTTTCAACTGAGGCAAATGATGGCATTATTTTACGCTGATATTCACTATGTTTCACAGAAAAACCACCCTACCGCTACGCTGCATACTTACACTAAGACAAATTCCATTATGTAATTTTACATACTGTGGCAATGATTGATTGATCTGATTCTAAAACACTAGTGGTGATGTACCTTTCATTTTTATAAAAGAAATTGATAGCAGAAAAATGTAGGCCTACAGTAGCCTACAGTATTTATAATTTTAATCTAAAGTAAACTAACAGCAACTTTGAAGATAGAGAGGGCCACAGTGTTCCCCCTCTCACTACCAGAGGGCCAGATTGTGACCGTGATCTTCCACCAGTAGGATATAACCCCATCACTCAATTACCAAATTATACCTACTGATTTGATGAAAAGAATAATATTGTAATGGTATGGTAAGTTTATTATGGCAACATTTCTATTTTTCATATTCAAATGCATTTAGTAAGTACAGTATCTGTAAAGGAGAGACTCATGGGGACCCACAGAACCCATTCTCATTCCGAAATGTGTTCATACAGTACACCGCCACCCGGGTCCCCTCTAAGATAACTCCCGAGTTCCAAGGCAGCATGTCTGAAAGCAGCTTTTGTCAAGCGCCTATAGCGGTAACTGATTTGGGAAACCTTTCTCGTTTGATAGAATGCGCTCCCGACAGGATGTTGGATTTTTTTTTATCGGCCAACGGACATATTGCTTTGACCCTACTGACAACACCCCATGAAGTCTCAGTAGTCAATCCTTCAAACCTAAAGAAATGGACGTCTTTTCTCCGATAGTGACATTTCTGCCCTGCAATTCCATTAGCCTGCAGAATGGCCTTTTCATCTGCCTATTGGTTATGTGCACGAGTGCCAGAGTGGCTGTCACCACGGTGAGAGTGAGGAAGGCGCGATCAGGTCATCTCTCGTCTGGCAGAGAGACCATCGCCTCGTCCGCCCTGGCAGATAGACCATCTCTGTCGGCCGGCCCAGATGGATGGACTCATTTGGGAAGGTCCGATTTCTCTCGGAAGAGCTTACAGCAGATTGGGAGAAGCCCGACAATCTTATCTATCATTTATTTCCCAGCTAAAGCGAGAGCACGTATCTCTCCAGCCTCCCCTCCTCCTCCTCCTCCTCCTCCTCCGACTACAGCCTGCATGGAGAGAGGAAAGGAAAGTAACAGCATATCGGATTCTCAGAGTTCCTTTCCTGCCTCCAATTAGGGGAGATTTACTATTGATGGCGTGATAAATTACTTAAAGTTGGGATCTATGGTTGAAAAGATGATGAATTATTACCCCTATCTCAAGAAAGAGGAGGTGCAGCCTCATGCATGAATTCACATGCAGTCCTGACATGCAAATGCCACCCGTTTGAAGAATTCCCATAAGTTCTTCCTGTGCCCAGGGACTGCTCATTCATATAGATGTGTACCACTGTTAACTAAGGCTCCAGAATATCCCTTGAATTTGTAATGTTGCTCTGATTTATAGCTTTAGAAAAGAAGGGTGCAAGTTTACAAACATTATTATTATTACTATATATATATATATATATATATATATATATATATATATATATATATATATATATATATATATATATATATATATATATTATTATTATTATTTTTCTTTCTTTCTTTCTTTTTTTGGGGGGGGAGGCGACATTCTTTGCCTTTAATGGATAGGACAGTATAGGAAAGGTGTGGAGAGAGAGAGAGAGGGGATGACATGCGGCAAAGGACCACACGTCGGATTTGAACCCGCGGGTCGGCCGGGCGAGGGGACAAAGCCTTTGTGGTATGCGTTCTACCAAGTGAGCAGGTCACCGGGATGCCCCTGTGAATTCTTGAATTCTTACAACGGGTGCTTATGTTTTGATTGTCCCAAAATTGGCCAACTTAGCTGCCTGTGGATGAGAACGACACCAGAATCATACCTGTGTCCCCATTAGTCCGTGTTATGAAAGGCATAAAGGTGAGAAGCTCAGTCATCCACGAGGGACATCGGAGAGGCGCTGCTCATTCACGTAGAAAGGTGCCAGTTGAGTAGCCAACGATCTACTAGCAACATGGAAGATCATCACTTTGCAGGTAAATTGACCAACTGCAACTGGCTAATCTCACAATTTCTATTCCTTTAAAGTATCACCATCCTGAAAAATGCTGATGTCCCACTCTTTCAACTTGCTCGAACCAGTTTCCAACACAGGAAAAGTTTCACTTCCAGACCGACTGTGTCATTTGAATGTAGCTCACTAATTCTGTAAGGGAGGCGGAATTCAATTACTTTCTAACAAATGAGGCTCTGTGTATCGGTGGTGGAGAAGACAACAACATTGGCTTCCAAAAATCAATAGGACTCCCATCGGTCATTTGACGCTGGTAATTACTTCTCCCCTCCTGCCCAGAGTAACGGCAACGCAACGCTTCGGCCATGCGGCTCGTGTTGACGGCACATTTTGGCAGAAAGACAGGAGATTAGATATAGATGCTGTTTTTGCCACGCTCCCTCTCCTGGCAGTCAGAGGAAATCCTCTTTTGTAAAATCATGATTAGCCGAGACTACTTCCTCTCCCTCTCTCTCTCTCTCTCTCTCTCTCTCTCTCTCTCTCTCTCTCTCTCTCTCTCTCTCTCGCTCACTGTCTCTCTCTCCAGCTTCTGCCATCGTGAACCAGATCCACACCATCTGAACCGTGGTTAATCAGGAGTCAGGCCGATGAGCTGGGAGGCTGTGATGTACGAATGCCACATACAGTCATATATCAAATGTCACTGTGCTGCAACCTCATTCAGTGGCATCCTGCTTGGAAACACGCAGATATACAACGCGAATGCTGAACTATTGTATTGTAGTCGTATCTATTGTCTACTGTCCATACCGGGGTTCTCAAAGTGCGGCTCGTGGGCCAAATGTGGGCCCTCGGGGAATGTTTCTGGTGGCTATATTTCTCTATATTTCTCTGTATATGTCTCTACTTTGTATTACAGTATACTTTATTATCCCCGTGCATGGGGAAATGTGTCCTCTGCATTTGATCCATGCTATACATGCACTAGGAGCAGTGGGCAGCCGCAGTACTGCGCTGCCCGGGGAGTATGGTATTAACCCTATATGCATAGATTTGACGGTGGGAGGAAACCCACACAAACGTGGTGAGAATATGCAAACTCGAACCCAGGACCTTCTTGCTGTGAGGCAACAGTGCTAACCACTGAGCCACTGTGCAGTGCACATATGTAACGATATGTTAGTGCACGGTCTATGTACAGTGATGATGTCGTGTACTGACAATAGGTAAATGATATGTCAATGTACTGTCTGTATAGTGATATGTATACTAGTCTACTGTAGACTGACAGTCTGCTGTCTATATGTAGACAATAGAGTGATATGTAGGCTATAGCCCTCTGTATATAGAGGGCGGTCAGGTGATGTAATACAGCCTTCAGCCATTGTAGAGGTCTAAAAGCAACAATAGCCTTGAAACAGCTGGTTGCTTTTCTAAAAGTACAGCTTGGCTGTCTCAATAGATTTCAATAGACGTGATTAATTTCTGTCACCTCTATCAGGAAACATATCTACCCTTACCAGACAGTTCACTTGTAGTAATGTTACAGGATCCACACACACATCTCTCTCTCTCTCACTCACACACACACAAACACACACACACACACACACACACACACACACACGCACGCACGCACGCACGCGCACGCACACACACACACACACACACACACACACACACACACACACACACACACACCACACGCACACACGCACAGACACACACACACACACACACACACACACACACACACACACACGCGCACAGACACACACACACACACACACACACACACACACACACACACACACACACACACACACACGCACAGACACATACACACAAACACACGCACAGACACATACACACAAACACACGCACGCACACACACGCACACACACACACACACACACACACACACACACACACACACACACACACACACACACACACACACACACACACACACACACACTAACACATATTTATTTGGATTTTCGATTAAGGACATAATCACATCAAAATCAAAATCTCAGAGTCAAAATGCAATGCAAAGGGGAACATGACCACAGCATAAACACACCGGCAAGCTACAAAACATTTATGGATAGAGGAGGCGATGGTAGCTGCCTACGATGGCGGACACAGAACAGAATTTAACCGGAGGTTTTGGACTTATTTTTGTCAGTTCAGCTATTTGCAGTCCACGCATGCTTTTATATATTTTGTTACGACGACGTTATATATTTAATCCAAGCTATTCTCCAATATACATTTACTTGTTCACTTTAATCAGCAAGTACTGTAAATGCAGATTCAAGTGACAATGGATTGTGATGCTTCTCATAATAGAGAATGGCCCTGGGCTAACCTGAATCAACTGGATCAACTATACTACTGCACTATAGATAACAACACTGTGGCTATCTGTTTCTATCCATTAGCTGCAGCATTCATTTAGCTTACTTTCAAATAGGTCACTCTTTGATATAAGATGCACCAAAGACTGTGCTTTGTCTCTTATCTTATATATCTAATGGGCGAGTGCTTTTGTCTCTTATCTGATATATCTAATGGATGAGGATGCTGACGGTCATTTATCTTCTATCGAGTATATGGGTTTTCAGATAATGCCACTTGCTTGCCTTTCAGGAGTAATTACACACAGCATGTGAAATCGAAGACGCGTGACTAAGATGCAACATGCTCAGTCGCTATCTGTACAGTAGCCCTTCAGTTCACCTTGATAAACGTCTAGAAGCTGTCCGATATCACTCAAAGATTAGTTTTCCAGCTTTCACACCGAAGGCGGGGAATGTCCTTGTGCTTTTTTCCGAGGAGTCTGAGAGGAACTTTTATCACCTGGATGGTCCCTGCTGTACATGAGTGGGATTTAGTTCATAATGCATTAGAAATAAAAGAATAATAAAAATGATACATTTTGGATTTCTTTGGCGAGCTACATATTGATGGCTCAAGATCTACTGGTAGATGATTGGGCACCCCTGTCCTACACTGTAAGTCATGGATAGAAAATATAGATCTCTTGTCTTGTCTCTTGTCAAAAACAGACCAACCAACAACAAAAACAAAGCCATATCTCTATGAGCCTATCCACATCAAAAAAGAAACTTCCGTATTTCTGAAGTTATACTGTATAGTCAATGATAGTGGTGGAGGGACAACTGTCTGTCTCTCTCTCTCTCTCTCTGTCCTTCGCGTATTTCGAGAACCGTTGGTTGGATCGACTTCAAACTTGGGGAGTATGCTAAGGGGGACCTGACGGAGTGCAGTACCCTGTTTTGGTGCAATTCAACATAGCGCCACCTACTGGCAACAAAACAATGTGGTTTATCTCAAACTGTTTGTCCGATCGACTTCAAATTTGATGTGCTGATGGGAACCTGACCATGTGCAGTGCAGAATTTTGCGCAATTCGGACATGCGCATAGTCATAGTGCCACCTACTGGCAACACAAAAAGTGCATTATCTTGAGAACCGTTTGTCCGATTGACTTCAAACCTGTGGAGTGTGCTGCTGGCAACCCGACAGAATGTGGTGCTGAGTTTCGTACAATTCGACATAGCGCCACCTACTGCCAACAAAGAAAGAGTTTTATCTGGAGAACCGTTCGTTCGATCAACTTCAAACTTGGGGTCAGATCGAGTACCACGTACTGCCGTAGCCTGACGCACCTCCCCCATTGACTATGAATATTTAGGTTCATATTGGCAACCGTAGATAGGGTCGCACCTACAAGCTTGATCAGGGATGAGGGAAATAATGTCTTGAAATTACATCAAGTGCTTCACTCTTCACTTATAAAATGCTATATTAGCTCCATTTAACCTCGCGGAAGAGCCTGGTTCCCATTATACTTGAATTACACCTCTCGACGGCACTCAGCTATCCAAATGCGCACCACTTGCCGAAAGAGGGGAAGAGCCGTCCGAGCGGGCGGGGGAGAGAGCCCGAGGATCGGCGGCTGCCTTGGACATGGACACGGACCTCACCGGCCCCTCTCCCCGGGGAGCGGCGCACCACAGCCGGCTTGGCAAGGCGGAGGAGGCGAGTAGGTTCCCGGAGCCCCTGGCTAGTTAGATACGGTTACTGGCATTCCCCGACCTGCTGCCATCTGCCTTTTCCAATTCCACTCACCACATCACCGCTGCTGCAGATCAGCCACTGCTGCCTGTCACAACACTGGCGGAAGGCATGGAGTGCGATTATTTGTGTCGCTCGTGGTGTGACAGATTTTGAAGACGAAAATGTGTCAACGAATATACGGGTAATGCATTGTCATTGTGTTGTTTTGTTCCGTCCTTGGTCTGAAACAACCTTAATGCTGTATTACAAAGCTGTTTCCCTTGGACAGAAGGTAGTGGTATGTTTTGGTGTTCTTTGCACCTCACCTCATGACCTATACCTTCGGTCATGAATGTTAGATGCAATTATCGCCTTACAAGAGGGCATCATGGAGCAGAGAACCACGTCCAGGTTGAAATGTCAAGTGAGACGATTCTGAATGTGTTATGTATGAGGGTACGGTTGCAGTACAAGGACAGAGCAGAGTGAGGGACATTATAATATTCACAGTGAGATGAGGTGAGAGGTCAAGGGACCTCCTTGGAAAATGTGCCCCCTTGCCGACTATCTAGCATGACATGGTTGATACCAGTGGATGCCCTAGTCTTCTAGTTTCATAATGATGCCAGGCTCTTCATGCTAGCTCTAAAAATGAGCCTGCTACAGCCTCTGAAAGACAGTGATGTCAGGGGCCCGGCGCCCTCAGGACTCTGGGGTGGCCAATCACATTTCAGGGTGTGGCCAGGGCCACCCCATAGTCATGCCCCATGTAAGTAAGGTAGTTAGTAATTGTTAGACAAGGTAGACAAGGTAGTTAGTTAGTAGTTGTTATTATAAGTATTTTCTCTGGGCTAATGTAAAGTGAGGACTATCTATATGCCTTACAAAGCATTTATACATTAGATTAAGTACAATTGTTAAATAAATTATAACTTAGCTTATTAATCAGGAATAAAACATTTATAACTGTGTTTTTTTTTACTTACAAATGCATAGTAATGTATAAACAATGCTTTATAAATGATGAATTAAGTATTTAACTAAAGTAGTGTCTAGTTATTATACAGTGTTAAGGCTCATCTATACTCCATTTTCATACGAAAATAAATGCGTCCATTTACGGTGGACAACGGTGTAATGGTCGCTGCCCACATACTTCCATGCGTCTTTCACGTTGGTATCATGTTAAGCAATACATTCACCAGTGGGCAGTAGAGAGTCAAATGTATGTGTGTGTGGTTTTGCTGCGTTTCATGCATATCCGTAAGCTTTCAGAGGACGGACAGAAAACGCATGAAATGAACGCAGAGTACAGACAGAAGGCTCTGTCCGTCTTCGTCTCCGTCTTTAACGTTGAGTATAATTGGGCCTTTACTAAACCTCTTGACAAAGCTGTGCACGAGCTTTGTCAAGAGGGTGTAGGGTAGGGTGTAGGGTATGCGCATCCAAAATAAGACACAGAGTATAATAGGTGTGGCCGATGATGTCTGGTGGCCAGGTCACTACCATAGTCATGTCATAAATCACTGATGTCACAGATGATGTCAACAGTGATGTCACTTGAGCAATTGCAATGCCATCAGTGATGTAACTTGATCGATAGTGATGTCATCAGTGAGTGATGTCATCATGGATGTCATTCGAGCAATTGTTATGCTATCAGTGATCAGTGATGCCACCCAAACAGACACATCAGTCCATATTACTTTCTTGGGAGGGAGTTTTCCTAAAACACCACCAGTTTGACCTCCAGACAGAACACAGAGCCCTCCCTCCCTGACATGGATACAGACCGCAAAGGACCGGAATGCCAGGGTGACCATGTGATACCTCGAACTGCTACCCTTCAAGTTGTGAGGCACAAAGCAGGCAAGGAGAACGTAACAGCGCACTATACCCGTCAAGGCTGCCAAACATGGTGGCTACAGGAGAGGAGGGTGGTAATGTGATGAAGACGCCATCACTGGTTGCTGACAGCACATGGTGAAACCACTCAATAACATAAACTCATCCAGATACGCACGATTCCCCTCTGTCATTGTGGTGAGTGCCCGCACCACAATAAGTCACAGTAAATCACTCTCTCACACACACACACACACACACACACACACACACACACACACACACACACACACACACACACACACACACACACACACACACACACACACACAGTTTAGTTAATTTAAGGTCAGTTTATTCAATGTATTACTACTTACAATCTCACAAAGTATGTTCCTCTCCTCCACACTCCTCACAGAGGACGATGGGTCAAGCTGGGCTTTATAGGGCTAGAGTGATTGCATGCATCTGTGCTAATTGAGGAAGGTACCATCTTGAACTGGGTGAAAGGGCATGTTACTCCTTTTGACTTATTTGTGTTAAAGCAGCTACGAGCAACTTTTTCGATTGTTATTAAACAGTATAAATTTAATATCAATGCATCACATCTTACCTCTAATAGTCGACGAGACCAAAGCCGTGTGTATCTGAGATTGCTCCCTTAGGTGATTATTAAGTCTATAGTCTGTCTAAACTCGCGTCAACAGGGGGCTCTCTAGAGCGACCGGACCGGGTAACCCGGAAGTGAAACGCGGAAGTGAAACCAGGAAGTGAAACGCAGCTGCCTTCCTACGCCGTTTGCGCTGCCTAGCAACATAACATAAACAATGTGAACGCCACGCATACTCTCGGGAACATCTCTAGTTATATTCTAACAGGTTTTTTGGAAGTTATTTTGTGGTTATGGCCGAAGTGGCTGCTGCAAACCGTTTCATTTCACTTCCTGATCTGCCCTGGCTACAGACACACTAACACTGGCCGATTCACTCGGGGTTCAAGCGAGACTACTCTGCGTTGGTCTCGTCGACTATTAGAGGTAAGATGTGATGCATTGATATTAAATTTATACTGTTTAATAACAATCGAAAAAGTTGCTCGTAGCTGCTTTAAGTTTGGACACTTACAGTAATGTATTTGACTGGGATTTTTTTTTTTTTTACCTTTATTTATACAGGGGGAGTCTCACTGAGAGCAATGCTCTCTTTTTCAGGAGTGCCCTGTTCACATTCACACACACATTCATACCTGGAAGCTGACCAGTACAACCACAGTCTGATCTGCTGGACACTGATCAGCTCCACTGGAGCGGTTGGGGATAAGGGCCTTGCTCAAGGGCACCTCAGTGGTGGTAATGAGGGAGGGGCAAGCGCTGCCTTTTCACTTTCCCCACCCAGATTTATCTTGCCGGTCCCGGGGATTGAACCGACGACCTTCTGGTCACAAGCTCGCTTCTCTAACCATTGGGCCACCACTGCCCACAATTAGTGGATTAGTGGTTCGTATAATTAAATATGTTTGTTTCATGTAAGAACTCAGAGTAAAAGTCGAGATGGTGAAAATGGAGGTTAATTGATTTGCTCAGGAGTTGGTTGGTCTGGGGGAGGGGTTTAGTGTTTATAAACCTTTGGCCACCAAGGCTCCCGAGTGTCAGTCTGAGGGAGGCTGTTTGAGAGACAGGTAACGACCTTTGTGTATTTTGCATATTATTATCAAGTTTTTGTTTTTTCTATTTTGCTGTGCATGTCCAAGTTTTGTTATTCACTGGTTTTGTAAATAAAAGCACCTCTATTGTTTTTGCAACTTCAGCCATCTTGTTTGTCATTTTTGACGCATTCTTGACAGAGACGCAGCATACATACATACACATAGTGGGTGTGGTACAGAGACAGCCCTGAAGGAATGGCTGCTCGAGCATGGCGTGAAGACAGGCAGCTCCGCAATGCCGCCTGGGCAGGAGACCTGGACAAACTGAGGACCCTGCTGCAGGAGGAACGCTTCAATAAGCTTGTGTGTGTGTGTGTGTGTGTGTGTGTGTGTGTGTGTGTGTGTGTGTGTGTGTGTGTGTGTGTGTGTGTGTGTGTGTGAGAGAGAGACTAAACTGCACTCCTCTCTATTCGGCCGTGGAATACGATCACCTGGACTGTGTCCAGATCCTCCTGGAACCCGGGGCTGACCCCAACAGAAGCGTACACACCTCATACACCCCAGTCTACTTGGCTGGAAGGCTGGACATACTGCAGGAACTCATCAGGTTCCATGCTGATGTTGACATGGACCGTGTTCACACCCCTGCGAGGTCTCCTTTCTACGCCAGTGCCGAGCACGACCACCTGGACTGCTTCCACCTGCTGCTCCTGGCCCCTGCCGTTCTGACCCCTGACGTGGCTTCTTTCCTGCTGAGGCGCAGGTGGGACGCGGCCTTCAGCCAGTTGCTCCTGGACCACGGCGCCAACCCGGCCCTGGTGACCTGGGAGCAGGGACAGCTGGAGATGAGGGTGGATCCCGAGGCGCTCAGGGTCTTTCTGGAGGCCAAGAGATGTCGTGGCAGTCTGGCCCACGTCTGTCGGATCCGGATCCACCAAGCGCTGGCCACAGAACCAAGTCCACTCCCTACCACTACCACAAGGGATGAAGGACTTTGTGCTCCACCAGAACTGACTTGAAGGCCTGTCAGCTAATTTATTTCCCTTTCCTAGGTTTAGTTCTTCAGTGACTGCGTTTCAAACAAATCCAGGAACAGAGATTAAATACCATCAGCAAACACCACCTGTAGCAATCCTACTACTATAATTAGAGTGCTCACACACTGTATGAGGTGTAAGGAAGGAATAACTTATCTCATTATCAGTAGGGGACGCCTTCACCTGATATGAATTACTATCGGTGCCAATGGTGCTGCCGATGTTTGTGGAGATAAGCAGCATCCAATGTGTTTGTTGTGTTTAAGGGCTAATTGTCCCGGGCAAATGCTAAATGATTCAGCTGCTGTTTGATCTCACAGATGAATGATGGAATCGTCTGCCTCTGCCTGCAAATCAAGTTGCCTTCAGCCGCTCGCCTCCATTCATTAGTTTTTGTAGTCTGGTGCGCTGCCGCCGCCGCTGCGCTACATCAGAGAGCTGCTGCTTTGCCTTCTAAAGCACTCTCTGTTATACTGCACCCCCGGAAAAATGATGATATGATTATGGCCCGGAACAAGCCCCTGGTGGCCACTCTAAATAAAGGTCTCACTGTGCTGCCACTGTGGGGGAGATGAGTGGGTTTGGTGGAGAGAACGGGGACTGTTTTGGAAAAAAAGGACTTTCACATGACAGCAGCTGCTGCGCTAATGTAGCTAACTAGCACACAGCCAAAGCGATGTACCGTCAGGGGCAAGCAGCCTCGCTAGATTACATTCACAGAGCAAATTATTACCGCGGGCAAAAAGATGCCATCTGGTTTAAGCAACACAACCTGCGTCGGTAGTAAGCCTCAATAGAGAGCCAAATTGAACGTCCCTTTCTGCTTCAGCACTGTACCAGAGATTTTCATCCGTCATTTATTTTCCCATAGACATTTCGTAAAATGCTTATAAAAAATAGTTTTACTTGGTCAAACCAAACGGTTCAGCTATATTTAGACTCGGGAGAGACCATAAACATTTCACTCTGACCAAATAGAGAGCTGCGCGGGCCTGAAATCTCGGCCCGAGCCCTCCCCGGCCCGTGACATGCAGGCCCGTGCCCGACCCGGCCCGGATGAGTCATGAAATTAATTGGCCCGAGCCCGTTGCGAGGCCCGACATCAATATCACGATATGACGACACATCTCTCTCTCCCTCTCTGTGCATGCTGCCGCGCTGCTGAACTCGTTGGTACAAAACGTTGCTAGACTGTGTTGCCTATGAAGACAAACACTGCAGCTTTCTCTCTGTCTCTCTCTCCCCCTCTCACACACGCTACCGTGGCCTATCAACATCCACACGTCTCGAGAAAGAGAACGTTAGATCGTTTAATTGCCAACAGCAACAATGCCCACAAACTGAAACATTATGTCACTCAAGCATATCGAAATTAAAACAGCAGACTTACCGTTTATAGCTGCATTGAATAACGTCACATTAGTGTCCTCACAATGTATGGTAGATGGGTTCATTTTGAACAGGTTGAAATGAGCTTTCCCTACTGCAGTGGGGACTGTTTAACTCTCCCCTCGCAAACTTTGTTTTATGTCCATCGATCTTATTTCTCTCTCTCACGACACGGACACACGCGGCTTGTTTTGTTGTTGTTTTTTACGCTGACGGAGTGGCAGACTACGTCACGGTGAGGGTGTGTGTGTCTGTGTGTGTGTGGCTGTGGCTAGGCGAGTGTCTGTGCAGTGTGCGCTCCTCCTCTTTGTGTGACTGCTCTGCTGTGTAAAATCAAGCGAGTAATACAACGTTATTTTATTTAATTATTGAAAAACGGCCCGACCCCGGCCCGGCCCGGACCTATTAATTAAAAAAAAAGAAAAAACGAGCCCGGCCTTGGCCCGTATTGGCAGGCCCGAGGGGCCCGCGAGGGTACCCTCGGGTTTGCAGCACTCTATGACCAAAACAGAAAAAGAAAATCTAAAAAATATTTTCTTTAAATCCGCAATTCTTTTTACGTTTTGGTCCGGGTGATATGTTATGCGGTCTCTCCTGTTTCTAGATATATCTGAACCGTTTGGTTTCAACAAGTACAACTATTTTTATACGCATTTTACAAAATGTCTATGGGAAAATAAATGGCGCATGGAAATCTGTGGTACAGTGCTGAAGCAGGAAGTGACGTTCACTTTGGCTCAGAAACTTCTCTGGCTTTTGGAACAGCTTGTGTCAGTGCTAAGCTATTGAATGAAAGTACTATTGAATACATGCTGTGATGGGTTATGAGCCGCATCACATGCCGCTAATTATAAGCTTCAATGTAAATGGAGTCATTACAGAAACCTGAAACATCTAAAGCTCAAAGTTGGGCTGCTGAGAGAAAGTCTATAATGGCGTATAATGGCGTCAATGGCGTCTCTACTATAGAGCAGGGGTTGGCAAAAAAAATATCCTGAGGGCATACTGACTTACATCAAGTAAGCGAAGGGCCACACATTGGAGATTATACCTGCCAACTCCTGATTTTCACGGGATTTCTTGTTAATCTCCTGATATAATAGTGATACAAATCCAATGGCTGTAGCAGATGAGATTTATTAACATAATTCTGCCTTTTATTGAGTTTTTGGGGCTCGTTTTGTTTTTCTTTGAGTCCGGCCCTGGGGCCGCATTTTGCCCCAGGCCCCAGGGCCACAAGAAATGACTGTAGAACAGTAATTTCTAGGGAGGTACCGTGGTGCAGTGGTAAGCACTATCGCCTCACAGCTCGAAGGTCGTGGGTTCGATTCCCACCTGGGACGATGTGAACGCTGAAGGAATGCGTGCCCGTCCGCATGTCCTCGAGTGCCCACCGCCCGGTTGGGGTCGTCAAAAGGGCCTTTCTGTGTGGAGTTTGCATGTTCTCCCCGTGCCTCCCGGGGGTTTCCTTCATATAGGAACCCCCTTCACAAAAACATGCAATATCCTGGTTGCTAATGTGGTTCCTCCTCTGGTCGTTAAGGGCGCCTGGTCAGAGGGAGGGGAACTGGTTGGAATAGCGTGAACCTCCCACGTGCTATGTCCTAACGGTGAAGCTTCCTCTGTCAGGTGAAAAGAAGCGGCTGGCTGACTGCCCATGTCTCGGAGGAAGCATGGAGCCAGTCTCGGCTCTCCCCAGATCGGCAGAGGATGGAGTAGCAACCAGGATTGAGAAATCAAGTGAGCACTAATGGGGGATAAAATGGGATAAAAAATCGGGGGGGGGAAAAAAAAAAAAGAAAAAAAGTAATTTCTTACACATGAGATTACTTTGAGCCTTTTAGTCTTAAAGATTATTGAAAGATAGCCTATTCCATATTCCAGACTGAAATGTTATAACAGAAGTATATATTGGCCAGAATGACATGAACATTTGGACACTTATTCAGCGGGTATCTTGCGTGTTGCATTCAGGTGCATTGTTTTTTTGTTTGTTTTTCCCGACAAGCTAGCATGGCAGAGTTGGTACCAATGGATGCCTTAGGTCTTCTAGTGTCATGTGATATCTTCACTCTGGCTTTAAAAATGAGCCTGCTACAGCGTGTCCTCAAGGAGTAGCCTTTTAGACTTGCAGTTACAGCACCCCACCAGCAGGGTGTACTGCAAACCCCTCAGCATCCCTAATTGTATTCCCTGACTTTAAAGGCAAATCCCATGCCGGCTTTCTATGGAGTGAGACTCGTAACCTAGATTCACCAGTGTTGCAGTTACAGTAGGCTATGTCTCAAAACGTCTATCATCATCCGACATGGAACATTCCCAGAAACAGTTCTCTCTTGACCCATTTACTGCACCGCCATCAGATAATAGGACAAACACAGAGAATATATCAACGAGCAGGCGGGCAGCTTCCCGCCTGCTTCCGTCTGCCCCTTGCTCTCATGAGGGTGATGAGTGCAATATAGTTTATTATATTTCACTTTATTGCCCACTACGGACAATATAGTTTAATATTACACTACTGTAGATTGCGATAGGTAAATAGGCTTTCATTTCTGGCATTCTAGGTCACTCAAAAAGACAGTAGCCTACAGAAAAAGAAAAGAAAAGTTATTAAAAAGAAGTGTGAAGCACCATCATGCCTTCAAATCTAGCTGTAGCTGGTGAAGAAAAGAAGAATCTGCTGAAACGCACACATTTTAAGCTAAAACTTTCTTCAAAACCCAAATCTGCAGGCCATCAGTTATTTTTTGTGTGCTTTTTGCAGTCTTTCTATTTCTTAATTTCCCAGCCACAGTGACTAATTTACTCATTCACATACATGGCGCTTCTCACACCGCATATGACTTGGCTCAGGCCTGCATTAATTGGCCCATTGGATTATATTGGCGAACACGCTAGCCAATCTCAAAGTGCTATTGCCCAATTTTGGATCAGGTCTGGCTGGCCTCGCATTAGAGTCAGTTTAGCTCCAAGTGAATGAGTTTCAGCTGATGCAAAGTAAAAGGAGGTTGCATTTTCCATAGGCCACTCTTAACTTGGGGGTAAGGATGGCCTGCGGCTAAAACTCTTAAACTGGGGTAAAGATGGCCTGTGGCTAAAACTCTTAAACTGGGGTAAGGATAGCCTGTGGCTAAAACTCTTAACCTGGGGTAAGGATGGCCTGTGGCTAAAACTCTTAAACTGGGCAAGGATGGCCTGTGGCTAAAACTCTTAACCTGGGGTAAGGATGGCCTGTGGCTAAAACTCTTAACCTGGGGTAAGGATGGCCTGTGGCTAAAACTCAACCTGCGGTAAGGATGGCCTGTGGCTAAAACTCTTAACCTGGGCAAGGATGGCCTGTGGCTAAAACTCTTAACCTGGGGTAAGGATGGCCTGTGGCTTAAACTGGGCAAGGATGGCCTGTGGCTAAAACTCTTAACCTGGGGTAAGGATGGCCTGTGGCTAAAACTCTTAACCTGGGGTAAGGATGGCCTGTGGCTAAAACTCTTAAACTGGGCAAGGATGGCCTGTGGCTAAAACGCTTAACCTGGGGTAAGGATGGCCTGTGCCTAAAACTCTTAACCTGGGGGTAAGGATGGCCTGTGGCTAAAACTCTTAACCTGGGGTAAGCACTAACGAACCTGCTGCTGTCTAGAAGACGGCAGCAGGAGGGAGAAACAGAGAGTTGGATGTGATGAATATGAAGGGGAATAGCCTGATCCTCATGCTACGTCCTGCCGGTGAAACTCCTCGCTGTCAGGTGAAAAGAAGCGGCTGGTGACTGCTGTATCGGCGGAAGCATGTCTACGGCAGAGGGGGTGGAGCAACGACCGGGACAGCAGGGGGAATTGGCCAAGTAGCCTACAATTGGGGAGAAAAAAATGCAGGGGGAAATCTGGAGAAAAGAAACACCATGACTGTAAGTGGTCCGTGATCGGGAAGCTGCACAATCACTGGACAGGCGACCTGTCAATCACCCACAAATTAACCCAGCAAGCAAAATTACGTCATGATAACGTTGTGATGACGTCTTTCAGTGACGTCCAGGACGTGGCCAAATCACAGCCGGTTTGGGGATGATTTAGACGTCTACGCGGGAACGTCAAGCTGACGTCGAAATATGGCCGTTACCATGAATGGGCATGTTCAGTTATATGTACACAGTGTATATTCAGCAGCTTTATACATAAAGCTATAATTAAGTCCAGATTAACAATTTATGCTACATTTTCAAAAAACATAATACTGCCCTGTGTGGGATTTGTTCGCTGAAATAACCTGCTGTACGTTGGAGTAATATAGCCTACCGTTTCAAAACATGGACCCCTTGTTCTTTTCATACCGGTATATCATCCATGGAGTTGGGACAGTTTTAATAACAACGAATGCTAATTTAATTCAAACCTTAATCTCGAAGAATCATTGAGGGTTCCCTCAAAATTGACAACTGTCACCACCAGCCTATAACATTTGTTTACCCAGTGCTGCTGCACATGCAGGCTATACGAGACATGAATATAGCCTATACCGTAGGATTATGGCAGAAACTTGTTTTATATTTAAAACGTTGGTGTCAAGTCTTTGTGGATCGGACATCACAGTGTAACCGTTTACAATCTGTGTAAGAAGAACCCCGAAACACATTGCAGACAATTTCAGGATTCCCCCGCAATTCATCTCCTCGTAGTACCACCTCCACGAATAAACAGTTTGTTAATCAGCACAGATTGTCCACATGCTAGTGCTGATCACTCGGATTTTGGATAAATAAATAGCCCAGGCTGAGAAATACGTGATTGATTGCAACCATTTAGTTATCCTCATGAATATTTCAGTGCTGACTGGTGAGTGAAATTAGTTGGATAGTGATTATACAGTGATAATCTGGGCCAGATCTGACTCGTCGTGATATGACTTGAGCTGGCCCCGATTGGGCTCTCTCGATTCGTCCGGGTCCGTCCGTGCTTGCTGGGAATACATAGTCTTTTTTAATCGCACTCTAAATGGGTGAGTTATATAAAAATTCACCCTCCGTACAGTTTTAATGGAAGTTGAAATTAGCTATACAGAGCAAAACAAAACAAAAAATTGTACCAGGATGTAAACATTTTTGTTTATTTATGCTGTAAAGTCATGCATTTTAATATGGTGGTGAATGGGGATTGACTCTCTTTTGGAGCCAGCCTCAAGTGCCCATTCGAGGAACTACAGTTTTTTGCACATCCGCATTGGCTTCGTCCAAGCCCGAGGTTGCCGCTTGGTTTACAATAATACAAGTTTCAAATAGTAGATAGATGGTATGAAGGTTAAGCCCCTTTAACAAAACTATATTTCTTTTTAGAGTTTCATTGCCTGATTTCAACTTCTTCCAATGTGAAGTACAGTAACTGGTACTGTAGCTTATAAGACTAGACTGTCAAAGTAGCTTCCCCATCACTGGTGTGTAGCCTATGCACAGTTTAATAATATACTTCCAAAGGCACTGTGCCTCTTCAATAATGAACTTGACAAGTAAAGCGATTCCACCTTCGTTTCCAATGATGCCCCATCAATGCTTTGCAGATATTCACTGTATTTCACTTGTCTGTTTCTTGTCTGTAGTGAATTAGTGAACCCACTGGTCTGCAAATAAGTGAGCTATGATCTGTACAGATAAGAGACCCTGCAGCGGTAGCTTGGTTTTTGTGAGCACCGCAAATTTCTAATGTTACAGGTCAGGTTCAACTGAATTTCTCCTGCATTATTGAGGAGGACATTTCCTACGCCCTGCTGTCTCTGCACCATGTACCCCATGGGGAGATCGATAGGCAGATATTACCAGTGGAGACATTTTTTCTTAGATTTTTTTCCTTCCTCTGGAGCAATTTGTCAGCTGGAGCAGGTGGCATTTTGGATGACACTGCATCAAACAGATAAAAATGACAGTCTACTCTAAATGTGCTGTCTGCTGCGTGTGTGCATGTGTTTTCTCATCTCCTCGGCTTGTTTGTGCGTGTGTGTGTGTGTGTGTGTGTGTGTGTGTGTGTGTGTGTGTGTGTGTGTGTGTGTGTGTGTGTGTGTGTGTGTGTGTGTGTGAGTGTGTGTGTGCGTGTGTGTGTGCGTGTGTGTGTGTGTGTGTGTGTGTGTGTGTGTGTGTGTGCATGTGTGTGTGTGTGGATGTGTGTGTGTGTGTGTGTGTGTGCATGTGTGTGTGCGTGTGTGTGTGTGTGTGTGTGTGTGTGTGTGTGTGCATGTGTGTGCATGCATGTGTGTGTGTGTGTGTGTGTGTGTGTGTGTGTGTGTGTGTGTGTGTGTGTGTGTGTGTGTGTGTGTGTGTGTGCACATACGCATGAGTAGACCGAATAGACAAATCTATCGAAGTTGCAGCTCAACCTTACAGATGGATCTTCATTTATCCACAGCACAAATCTGCTTCCTCAGGCTTTCAGGCTGTCGGCTATAAGCTTTTAAATCTCCAAAATACACTCGCACAAACACCATTTCCTGAATTTCGGTGTTTTTTTATGTACCAATTTGTGCCTTTTCTGCATCAATTTATGGTGGTCATGTCTCGTCTTTATTTATGTAAAGGAAAACACAAAATTCAGGCACCAGGTGACAGTTCAATATATAATGGAAGATAATGCAACAAGGCTCTCAGGCATTCTGTATTGCTTTCAAACATCTCCTGTAGATCAACGTTTCTCATTTGATGCTGTATGATCCCTGCTATGATCCTGTATGATTCCGCTTCTGTCCTCTTCTGTCTTTTGTCTCCTTTTTGGGGAAGTCAATTTTAATGCACAATACCCCGACCGACCAGAGGAAGCACTATTGCAGTGACCAGGACCAATAGGCTACCCTTGTACGGCTTCCCACCCACAGACACGGCCAATTGCATCTGTAGGAACGCCCGACCAAGCCGGAGGAAACACGAGGCGCGGACCTGTGGCCCTCGTGTAGTCGTGTTGGTGGCGAGGGGAGAGGTCGCTACACCACCTGGGTGCCTGGGTGGAGACAGTTTAATAAAGACAATGAGATGCAGTGGTGCCAACTAATCGACTTTTCAGACCCCCAACTTAGTGACTTTTCAGACCCCCCCCCTGGCGACTTTATTTCTCAAGCGACAAATCTGGTGACTTTTTGATTTTTTTATTGATTTTATTGATTTTGCACTGTAAAGACAATACATGCCAAGTGTATTTCACCTGGAGGGGAAATTAATAAAATACAATACATATCAGTGCTTGGAGAGGTAAGAAACCCTGGAAGGGCTTATCGCAATTTTTTCTGACCATGTGAAGCAATGTTAACGTGTTGAATCCCACAGCATTTGGTCGGTTTTCTCTACTTGCTTGTCTAGTCCAGAGAGGTCTAATGGGTGTAAAAAGAAAAGCCAGCATAGTCCCCCTCCCTCTGCTGAGAGCAGGGACTGTAGGATAGGGTCCACTTGTTACCGGCGTACACCGCAACTGGCCCAGTCAGCTCCTAATTTTAAAACGGGCTACGCTGCGACGTGCATAATTGCATTATATCTTGATATGCAAATGATCATGTGACGTCATTTGGCGACTTCTAGTGACTTTCCGAGCAGCCAGTATGTTGGAAAAGAGTTGGCAACACTGATCAGATGAACTCAAGATTCAAGATTCAAGATTTTTATTGTCACTCCGTGGTACAAGTATCACGTGTGAAATTCTTGTGCTGTGGACTCCGTTTACAACATAGTACAACAGGGCATATGAGTGCAAAAACAACAAGAGACACAACAAGCAATAAGGCAGTAGAGTGGCAGTAGAGAGGAATTTTTATACTATTCCTGTGCCTGTATTCTTTTGATGCTGTTTTTATTTATGTAAAGCACTCTGTGCACTCGTGCTGTGAAGGGCGCTATAGAAATAAAGTTTTACTTACTTACTTACTAGAGTGATAAGACAAGTCAGAGACAGTGGCATATTCACTGCACATAGGTGCACATGTCATGTGCATACTTTGGACGTACTTAAACATTTTAAATTCGACGTATTTGACGTACAGGTGCAAATAGCATATACCTAATTAAACATACAATTAAACATTAGACATACATAATGGTAGCATCTACAGTGCGGTACAACTTGATATGCTTCAGCGAGAGCAAACGTAACCCGAGACGTTGCGCTTGCGCCGACGGCACGGGCCGCCTGTCTGAGCTGACATCTGATCCGGGACAGGACAGCTATTGTCGGGGCGTCTTTTGAGAGGTTGACAGCGGGACAGAAACTCTCTCTCCTGGACTGTCCAATCTCACTTCAGCTGATGAACACAACCTGATAGGGTTGAGAGAACACTTAGGGGGTGCTGCTGGCTGGTTTCAGCTAGCCAGCCGCTCAGCCCACGGCATGTTAGCCGAGATGCTGTTGACAAGAGGCTTTCATAGCTTCCCCGGGGAGCGCAACACAGCACTTCTACCTAATGCCTCACACAAAACAAACAAAACCACACACACACACACACACACACACACACACACACACACACACACACACACACACACACACACACACACACACACACACACACACACCCACCCCACACACACACACACACACACACACACACACACACACACACACACACACACACACACACACACACACACACACACACACACACACACACACACACACACACACACACACACATTTTGACACTGTATTGTTCCTCGAAACATGAATGAAGGCAAGGAGACAAAATACAGTCTTTTTAACCATGATTCTAAGAAAGCTTGGCAAAGACTATAAAGGCATACTATGATGATGATGATTTTGCCTTTGTCAATGATTTGAACTGTTTTTAGCACGTGCGTAGCACCTGGTCTCCAAATTTCTCTTTGGGGCCAGTGCAGTCATAATGGCACGGAAAGGACGTTTATTTCGGGGGCGCTTGGTGAGATTCACTCTCGTTTCTCGACGGGGTGGTGCATGTGTTTCAATTGTGCTACTTAAATGTTCATCCCGCCCGCTTGGGACGCTGCGTGAATTACAATGAGCGCACCTACAACGAGCGCACTTACACACACACACACACAGACTGCAAAGCAGGACCCACACTTCAAACCAAGGGCTGAAAGAAACACACGTTCCATAACAGTAGTAACGTTAGGCATGTGGATGCATGTGGATTAGGCAACGGATGTCCATGTCCTCATTGAGGCCCCTTGGAGACAGGGTGTCAACAGTGTAAATCCAGAAAAGTTCACGTTTCAAAAGGAGAGTGTTGATGTCCCCCCCCCTACGTGGGAGTTTAACGTGTTCAATCCCAGTGTTAACTGAGAGATGCAACAGTGTGATTCAATAGATTAAAGTGTTTCGCCACCGGGCTCTTGATGTCGTGATTTCTGATTCCTGATTTCTGGTCTCTCTCTCTCTAGGCCAATCTGTACCCCATCTAGCCACAACCCAGGGATCCCCCGAATTTGCCCTTGTTACTGTAGATTTGACTCTGTTGACTACTCAAAACAGCAAGCTGAAGTGGTTGATAAACTTAAAGGTTCTCCAGCCATTGATATCACGATCACCCTGGATGAGGTCAGAAGATCATTTTTTACATGTCAACACCAATAAATCTCAGGGTCCAGACGGCATTGGCTGCAAGGTCTTGCTTTCCCTTTTCAAAAGCTGTTTCAGCACTCCCTGGACACATCAGGGATAATCCCCGACCAGTGGAAACGCGCTCTACCTGTGCCTAAGAACAGCAGGCCCAAAGAGATGAATGACCTGTGGCCAGTTGCCTTCACCTCTGTACATATGAAATGTCTTGAAAAATTTGTCTTAAAACATCTCCTCAAAGAAGTCTCAACATCTAATAGACCCCTACCAGTTTGCCAGCCAGAGCGGGGGGTTGATGACGCACTGCTGACAATGACCAACAGCATTTATGAACACTTAGAACAACCTCACAGTTTTGTGAAAATAGTGTTCATTGATTTGAGCTTTTTGTTTAATACCACAGGGGAGTGTTTTTCATATTTTGCACCTTGACTACCTGATTAAGATGGCGAGCAGGGTCATTGGGTGTGATCAGACGTCTGCTGCCCAGTTGTGTAAAGACCACATTCTACTACTGCTGATGTGCATGGGGCAGAGGGAGAGGGAGAGGGAGTACACTGGACAGAGGCATGTACCTTGAGACTCTCATGTGTTTTATGTTTTTATGTGTTTTAATGTGTTTTTCATGTTTTAAACCTTGAGGACAATAAGTGCATGGGACAATTATTCTCCCAGGACAATAAAGTTTAACTTGACTTGATTAAATTGCCACACTATGCTACTCTGTCAATATCTGTATATCCATGTGCAATACCAAGATCATTACTACTGCTACTTATCATGCACCTTGTGTACATATTTTTGCTAAACAAACTTAGGCAAAACTGTTTATAGCTACCTGTATACTGTTTATATCTTTATCTGTTAATATCTGTGAATTGTTAACATCTGCAATTTTCTTTTTATAATTTACATCTTATTTGTTTAGGTATATATTTGTTCTAATTTATCACGTTACTTGAGCACCAATCACACCAAGACAATTGCCTTGTATGTGAAAACATACCTTGGTGAATAAACTAATTCTGGCTCTAAAGAATTCTGATTCTAAAGGGAGTGAGTGAAAGAGCTGAGGTCAAACAGAACAACTCCCTGTAATAACTCCTCCCATCTGCATTTCTCACATTTTACAGGCAGTTGTTATCAAATGTTAGTTGCCTGCAGAGGCATACAGGCATACTTTAGTTTTATTAAGATCATAAACTCTACTGCAACCAGATAAAACGTAATCACATTTGCTTTGATCAAAGTCTACTGGGCTGGACTCGTATAAAAGGATACATTGTCTTCAGTTCTACCTCTTTCGAAAATGGATGTTGATCTGGAAATCTGGGACTGGCAGGCTGAAATGGCTAAATACTGCATCCTTGGAGCTGTTGGCCTATACTCAAGAGTGAGTATACAATAGATGTGAATGGGGTTGGAGGATGGTTGATGGGCTGTGGATTTGAATGGATATAATATTCACTTGTATTTACTAATGTAGTAAATGTAATCAGTATGGGGAGAATTCATGAAAATTCTGATTTTCACCGCTTTGTCCCATTTTCATTGTACAATATGAAAATGTCCAAGATTAGACATATACTCAAGGTAAAAAAAATCAGCATTAAATACTCTTTTAAAGACTTTTACACTTAATTCATTATTTCGTTAATTTAGTCAATATGAATGAGCCATCGTAGGAAACCTTCAAATCCTTTTGCAACCTTTTGTGTTGGTGGTAATTGCAGCAACCCATGTTAAGGGCTTGCCCAGGGGTGGATTCGGACTGCCGACCTTCGGCTTGCTGGACGGACACGCTAACCACTTCACCAAGAGAGCTAGCTCCCTTGGCGGAGCTGATTAACGTGCCTTTATACTGGGGGAGTGAGTTTAACGAACCTACTCGCTACCACTCAGGACTCACGAGGACTCACATTCATTCGGTTATGTATGTATGTATGTATGTATGTATGTATGTATGTATGTATGTATGTACTGTATGTATGTATGTATGTATGTCCATAGCTGGGCCCCATCGGCCCTCACAAGGTTCCTCCTCAGCCAACATGTCACTGAGGCAGTCCATGTGGTCCATGCGCACACTGGGGGTGAGGGGGGGGCGCTGTGTCCCAGCCTGGCCTTCTCTCCCACGCCTTATGTGTGTGGGGGCGGGGGCCGGGGTGGGGGGCATCGGTGCTCTCCATCACTGGTCGGGGGTTGCCGGTAGGTTAGAATAGCTTAGGTTAGGTGATAGATTAGCTACAGCCTAACTGTAGGCTGTAGACCTGTTATAGTGTTCAGGCTAAAATGAGACTAGAGCAGAATAGGACAGGACAGACTAGGCTGTAGATTAGCTAGATTCCCTGTGTTTTAGTTAGTTCCGGTTAATGTCTAGAGTAGTCAGATTGTCTAATTTTCTCCACCCTTTTCCTGCTCTCTCCTCTCACACTCTAAAGCATGCCACTCATTCTACTCTAAAGCATGGCATGCCCTCCTTTCCCTGTCTCTCCACATACTCTCTCTCATACTCCCCCTGCTCTCCCTCCCCACCTCCCCCCCTTACTGAACTCCCCCGCCCCCACTATTCTAAAGCATGGCATCCATTCTATTCTAAAGCATGACACCCATTCTCTTTCTCTTTCCCCCTTCCCCTGCTCCTTCCCCACCTCTCCTTCCCTGTTCTCTCCTCCCCCACATTTCCTATTCCCTCCCCACCTCCTCCCTCTCCCTGCTCTCTCCTCCCCCACATCCCCCCGCTCTCCCTCCCCCTCCCTTCTCCTGCTCTCTCCTCTTTCCCCCTTCCCCTGCTCCTTCCCCACCTCCTCTACTCCCCAACATTTCCCATTCCCTCCCCACCTCATCACTTTCCTGCTCTCTCCTCTCTCACATTCCCCCTGCTCTCCCTCTCCTGCACCCTCCCCACCTCCTCCCTTTCCTGATCTCGCCTCCCCACTATTCTAAAGCATGGCACCCATTCTACCCTAAAGCATGGCACCCATTCTATCCTATTGTGACATGAACCTGTTACCATAAAACATCAAACACAGGGCTTCAATTGAATGAAGACAGACAGAGGCTTGTGTATCAAAAGTAAGATCAATTTATGTCTACTAATAAGTAATTAAAATGCAGGGTGTATGGCAACATGAACCAGGGGCCGCATGAACAATAAATTAATGCCTACGTAAAACAGTCCGTTCTAAACAGTCAGGCCAGTGAGTATGCTCTCAATTAATCAGCAACACATTAAATAGTAGCGATGGCACAGGCATAAAGGTGGCACACTCCCTATGAGTAATAGACACACTCAATGAGGTAAAACCTTCAAACACTCTGTTAAGTTCAAATGGGACTCGGGTTCAAACCACTACAAGCAAGTCAGAGATTCAAAAGACACTAAGGAATGCCACAATCAAGGCCAAAGGCACACCAATCACAGTAGTGCACCTTACTTTATGCCTGGGCCGACCAATTTACTCTGGTCAAAGCTGAGGGAGAACAGTACTTGAACAATGATACACATACAGTGAATATAAAATACTCTGGACTGGCCCCTATCCTACAGAGGTGGTGTAACTAGATTATTTTAGAGTCAGGAAAACAGTGGTTGGCCTACAGCAGTGTGGCCCATAAACAGCAGCTTGTTGTCTCTTTGAAATATATGACATGGCCCAATCAGCTCCCCATACTCTCTAAACAAAATGGCACCTTCCATTATTTGTTATTATTTATTTGTCAACTCCGCTTCTACTTGTCGGTTCCCTCTGCCAGTCAAGCCAAACATACACCTTGCATCTGTTTCACACCAGCAGCAACCTGCTTCTGTTGCCAGCTTTTGGATAATGGAGGACAAAGGGCTTCCTCAATTGCTCCACCCCTATTTATGCCTTCTACAGGTTCTAGTGCCCTACTGCCATTGACTCTCTGTCTGCAGAGTCATAGTGACCCTCCCACACTATATTTCTATATTTTCTATATTTCTCTATCATATGACTGTTCAATGTTCTACATGTTCAATGTACTGTAATTTGCTACTGTTGTGTCAGCTAGCCCTCCTCTCCCTGTTCTCTCATACTCTCTCTCATACTCCCCCTGCTCTCCCTCCCCACCTCCTCCCCTTCCTGAACTCTCCCCCCACACTTTCCTAAAGCATGGCACCCATTCTCTTTCTCCCTTCCCCTGCTCCTTCCCCACCTCTCCCTCCCTGTTCTCTCCTCCCCCACATTTCCTATTCCCTCCCCCTCCTTCCCACCCAACAGGAGAGAGAAGTCTCCCCTGTGCCCAGCTGTGACTCTGTTGAGCGCTTTATTGTGTTCAAAGATGGACAGCAGTCTACTGAGCAAAGGTAAAGAATTATAAATAGAGTTTTTTTTCCAATATTTTATTTTAACAATAGACAAACAGGACATACGAACAGGCTCAGAAACAGGAAAATAAAATAAAATAAAATCAATACATTATGTATTCGACATTCAATATTACAACGTGGTGCTACTAGCCACATAAGGTGTTTATGTGCTTGTAAGAGATATTATGCATGGGATCCCACGCAAGGGATCCATGAGAAAGCAGTCAGGAGAGTCACCGGTCGGCCCTAACCTCATCGAGGTAGGCTAGAAATGGATCCCAGACAGCCAAAAACGTCTTTAAGATGAGTTTGTTATTATTATGGATAGCAATTTTAGGTTAATCTTACTTTCGATTAACTGACACCCTTAATCGGTTATTGATAGGTGTGGAGGACAGGCGGGCGCGGCATCTGAGACACAGGCATTGTCACTGCAAAGATCCTAATGCCAATGCGCTCTGGCATATGGATGGGTGGGTACGATAAACTGAAGCCATAATGGCATTGCCATCAATACAGTTGCAACACTTCAGAAACTCACGTTTACTCACATACCAAGGATATACCACTGACTGAGTCAAGAGACTGAGCTATGTTATGTACACTGTCAGGCAGCTTCCTGTAAGGCGGTGCTCTCCTAACTTGTTTTGGTATAGTTACTAAGGAACGAGTCAGGAACGAACCATTAGTTCATGAATACTGTAGTTCATACATTTCGACTTTATTCTCAACATTTCGTCTTTATTCTGTGATATGAAATAAAAAAAATTAAATGTATTCCCTTTTTTTAGCTAGATATTAACAGTTATCTGTGTAAATTCTGCTTTTATTCAGTAAATACTGTGAGCAAGAATTAATAAACTCAAACTCAAAGGAAAGAGGTTCTAGTGGTCAGTCTGCCTAGGAGCATCAAACAGACCGCACTCCATATTTACACATCCATAAATTCCTGCTGCCATCTGCCAACGTCAATTCTAATCCAATCTGAAGAAGTTTCAGTGTGTTTGAGACATTGAAAAATGCCCTGACCATGAGCCTAAAACCATTATGCACCAACGTCTAAAATACAATTTACCTTAGGGGTGGTTAACTTCATGAGCTGGTAACCGTGTCACAGCTACACTCAGGAATGGCTATCATACGCTGAAGGAGTGCGTGCCCGTCCACATGTCCTCGAGTGCCCACCGCCCGGGTGGGGTCGTCAAAAAGGGCCTTTCTGTGTGGACTTTGCATGTTCTCCACGTGCCCCCTGGGGGTTTCCTTCATATAGGAACCCCTCACCAAACATGCAATATCCTTGTCGCTGATGTGTTGCCTCCTCTGGTCATTAGGGGCGCCTGTTCGGAGGGAGGGGAACTCGTTGGAATAGCGTGATCCTCCCACGTGCTATGTCCTACCGGTGAAGCTTCCCTGTCAGGTGAAAAGAAGCGGCTGGCTACTGCCCATGTCTCGGAGGAAGCATGGAGCCAGTTTCGGCTCTCCCCAGATCGGCAGAGGGTGGAGCAGCAACCAGGATAAATAAATAAAAAAATTGCACCGTGGGATAAAAATGTGATAAGAAAAATCAGGGAGGGGGGGGGGATGCCTATCATACCAAAATATTATCTACAGACATGTATCTCATGAAAGATTATAAGCAAGTTTTGCCACCTTGAGTGGTAGCGACAAGTGAAATGTTGAGCTCTGGCCCATACACAATCACTCATGTAAACCAAAAAGCTTTTAATAGATATTTATGATTTATTCATCATATTTGTCTCCTGGTATCTCACACTAGACACGGAGCGGAAAACTGAGTGGACCGGGGCTGGATTGACTGAAATGGGCTCCAAAATCAGTAGAATGAAAATGGTCATTTTTCTGTTCAACCATCTGCTCTCAGCGCTCTGAAAGTGCTTGTATGTTACTATTAAAAGGCTGTACAAACCCTGGATCTAGCAGATAAGCCCACACCACTGTCAAGACTTATCTTGTATGCATTCTCATTATCTTCTCTTGCTGCTGCTGTTGTTTTTTTCCTCATAGCCCAGCCATCGTCCTGTACCCCGACAAGGATAAAAAAGATGACGGAGCAAGATGGAAGCGGACGTATTCTTCGTGGAAGAGTCAGATGATGAATGTACTCCCACTAAGAGGTGGATTTGATATGAAGTCCACTTTAATCTATAGTTAGTTGGTATTCTTTAATGCAGGGTTGTTGTCTGCAGTGAGTCAAGTAACCATATTCCTTTTCAATAATGATTCTTAGAGGCAAAGAAGCATCCTCCACTCAAGATGAGCAAGAAATCACCAAGCTCCAAGAAACCCGCCGCCAGAAAGAAATCCCTGGCCAAGAAAGCAGCGACTGAAGCCACGAAAGCAGCTCTCTTCTTTCTGTCCCACTGATGCCATCTTCAGTGATGTCATAAATCCCACTGATAAAAAGAAATAGAGTCTGCACACTGCTCGACTTGCTCCCAGTTGATTTATTTTTAATGTTTCGGTCAACAAGGACCTTCTTCAGTGTGACAGAGCACTCAAATTTATACAGTATGGGTCACACCCATCCACCAATTGGCAGAGGGGAAAAAAGTGTCATGTGAGCACAATCAACCAGTAAGAAAATAGAGTGCATCTTGCTTCACACAAGTAAATAAATCAATTAAGTATACAAACCCAAGACAAACAATTAAGAAAATGCAATATATGCCCAGTGTAGGAGATCAGATGGGGTGGAGCTAAAAAACGGCAAAGAAACTCCTGTTAAATCCTGTGTAGGAGAAACAAAGACCCCAATAGCCTACAATGGACAATGCAATACACAAATATTAAACAAAGGCAATAGTTACGAAGAAAGAGAACAGACTATTCTCCAATCATATAATCAGTAAAAGTACATTAAATATGAATATAGGTTACAAAAAGAGCACCTAGGGCATACAACTCTGCTAACAGACAGGAAGTAGGCAGCTCAAAAATTCACATCTGAGTTACAAGAGTAGAAATACTCTAGAGTAGAGCATTGAGGTCTCCTCCTCTAGGTGGCAGTTTGACATGCTCTATGCCAATATATTTCAATGATGATATACAATGTTGAGCCTGAGAAAAGTGAAGGGCTACAGGATTTTTAAAGTCCTTAGTCCTGATGTCACTCCTATGTTCTGAAATCCTGGTCTTCAAGGCTCTGGAAGATTTGCCAATATAGGCCAACCCACAAACACACTTAATCATATAGATGATATTGACTGTAGTACAACTGATAATACCTTAATTTGATTTTGTAACATTTACCAGTGACTGGGTGGTTGAATGTGTTACATTTATAAGTGAAGTTACACTGGGCGCATCTACCACATTTGTAATTGCCATCTGGAATCTTAGACAGGAAGTGAGAAGGGGCAGGTTGTGGTAAATGAGACCTGACCAGAAGGGTCTTGAGGTTGGGAGGTCTTTTATAAATGAGACGAGGTGGAGATGAGAATGTTTTGCTGAGGGCAGGGTCAGAACTGAGAATATGCCAATGTTTTTTTATTATCTTCTCAAACTGCCGGCCAAGAGGAGAGTATTGAATAATACAATTAATGGGTTGCTCTGCACTCTGTCTCTCCCTAGTGGTGAGACAATCATGTTGTGTACAGCCATGATACTTAGTGAAAGCTGGTTGTATCCAGTGTTCTGGATAACCACGCTGTCGGAACCAGGCTTCAAGGTCTTTGGAATGAGCAGAAAAGGATTCATCTGTAGTGCAGTTCCTACGTAACCGCTTAAACTGGCCAATGGGAATGCCCTTTTTGAGAGGTGTAGGATGAAAGCTCTCGGCATGAAGTAAGGAGTTACGATCTGTTGGTTTTCTATACAGATCTGTAATCAATCTGTCATTGGATTTGCAAATCAAAATATCCAGAAAATTAATACAAGTCTGATCTGAGGCCAAAGTAAATTTCAGAGATGCACTGCTGTTATTAAGAAATGTGTGAAAAGCACTCAGTTCTGTAGCAGACCCAGTCCAGATCAAGAAGATATCATCTATGTACCTTTTCCATAATTGGATATGTGGTAAAAAAGGATTGTAGAGAGGATTCAAAATGAGATTAGTTTCAAGAAGGCCAACATACAAATTAGCGTAGTTGGGAGCCATTTTACTCCCCATGGCAGTGCCACGTTTTTGTAAATAAAAATCTTTTTCAAACAAAAATAAATTATTAGTGAGCACTATTTCAGTGAGCTGTTTTAAACAGGTCGTACTGGCGATACATACCGTCCTCTGATTGAGAAAATGTTCAATAGCTTCAAGACCACCTTGATGTGGGATATTAGTATAAAGACTCTCCACATCAAGAGTGACCAGGAGAGAATCCCTTTCTACCAATTCCAAAGCTTGTAGGACCTGAATGCATCAGTGGAATCCCTAACATAGGAAGGTAGTGATAAAACATGTGGTTTGAGGAAGTGATCAACAAAAGCAGAAATTTTCTCTGTAAGGGAACCAATACCCAAAACAATGGGTCGACCAGGAGGGACCGTAGTGTAACTCTTATGAATTTTGGGTAATGTGTAGATGACAGGTATAACTGGACAATCCACTTTCAAATATTCGAATTCATTTTTATTTATGTCACCCGAATCAAGATAGCTCTTCAGTACAGAATCAATGTTCTCTTTAAAGGTAGAGATCGGATTACCACTCAATTTATGATAGAAGTCAAGATTAGCAAGTTGCCTGTTAATTTCACCAATGTAGCTAACTCTATCCTGAAGAACAATGGCACCACCTTTGTCAGCTGACTGGACTACCACAGAAGTGTCTTGGTTAAGCTCTAAAAGAGCCGAACGCTGAGATTTAGAAAGATTATTGGTAACCATGTAGTGGCGTTTCTTGCCAAGAAGATGGGAGACTTCACTCTCTACTAATCTGCAATATGTGTCAACAGAGGAGTTCCTATGTTTAGGAGGAATGAAAAAGGATTTTTTCTTAAAAGGGGTCTTATTCCCTGCGGAAGCAATGCTAATCGCCTCAGGGGAATCCACTGTAGAGGCATTGACTGAATGGACCAACTGAGCATCAGTGTTGTGATCAAAAAACTCTCTCAGTCTAACAATGCGAAAGAATTTATGAAAGTCAACTATGGTACCAAAATCATTACAAAATGTGGTAGGAACAAAAGAAAGGCCCTTACTGAGGGCTGATAAGCAAGAGTCAGAGACAGACCTACTTGAGAGGTTTAACACATTTGATTCAGTCTGCTGTTGCGTGTCAGGTAAGGGTCCCTTACGAATTCTCCCCTGGCCCCTCCTGCACCTCCTCTTGGGCGGCCTCCTCGAGGTGGAAGGTGAGCGTCCCCCACCTGGTGATGAAGGCCTAAAAAAGGCTGGTGCCTGCTGGAGTGGCCACTGGAGTCGGAGTCTAACTCAAAGGAGGAGGCTGAGGTGTAGTCAGTCGCCCAGTGTCTCTGTGGCCGTCTATCCCGTCGATGTACAGGAGGCCTTCTCTCAGGCCTTCTCTCAGGAGGGTGCGTGTCACGCTCCTTGTTTCTCCAGGTGTAGACTCTGCTGTTGGCATAATCCTGTTCATCTCGCACAAACTTCTTCACTTTCATGGCTTTAATTTCTTTCTCCAAATCTTGTTTGTATTGCACACTCTGTGAAAAGAGCATCTAGTCTCTCTTGGGAAAGTGTCTCTGTGACAGAGTTATTTCTGATATGCTCAATCTCTGCTCTGGTTTTGTTCAATTGTTCAGATAGTTCTTGTATCGAGAGAGCAATCAGATCAAAAGAGCATTTGTTCATGATTTCACACCATTTGTCACAGAATGTCTCACTGTCCTTACCAATCATGGGTTCTTTTTGTAGGCGTAACCCACGAGGAATCTTTTTCTTGCGGAGATAATCACTCAAAGACACAGCATGTAGGTACAGGCGTACCTCTTTGGCTCGGAGTTTGGAGATGGTTCTTTTCAGTGTCTCTGTGTCAGCCATGTTGGAGGAGCTGGTGTGGCCACTGAACAAAGAGTCAGTCAGCATGATGCGTGTGTAGTCTGCCTCATTGAATTCAAAGGTGCTAGCCATCTTGCACAGGCGTCTTGGGAAGACTTACAAATCTGGGCAGTCTGCTTTTCGGAGTGCAGCGCGAACAAACACGAGGCTTAAAGTACATATAAAAAGTAGAGCGCGCACATCCACTCAAATTGCAGGTGCAGGACAAAAGCAATGAAACATATAAAAAGAAATAGAGTCCGCACACTGCTCGACTTGCTCCCAGTTGATTTATTTTTAACGTTTCGGTCAACAAGGACCTTCTTCAGAAATGAAGCAGGAAATGACAGAGCACTCAAATTTATACAGTATGGGTCACACCCATCCACCAATTGGCAGAGAACAACTTTGGCAGTAGGTTGCCAGAGGTTGTGGGTTCGGGGATGGGGATTAAGTTGCATTATATTCTAATGAGTTAAGTGTAATGGGTACACCAAATTGTTCCAGTAGGAGTCAGCCACCTACTTGTGACAGGTTGACAGATATGGGAAGATGTCATTATAATGTTTTTGTTTACTATGGGGGACCAACAACTTATTTTATTTACCTTATTGCACTGACAGATAATTTTATAATTTTACTAGTTTCAAATATTTGGGTTTTCAGGATGATATAACTTGTCACAGACCATCAATTTTGGTTTATTTGGTGAAAGTGTAGGTGTATTCCTTCTGGTTTTCTTCATTGTTCATGATTTTGTGGAAAGCATTCACTATAGAGTCTATAGTGAATGCTGCTATTAACTTGTGTTTACTTTTGCTACTAAGCCAACATCAGGACATCCAAGCACGTTCTGACAGAGAGCAATGCCATTGGATCGCATTAAATGCATTTGCATATTTCCCCCAGCATAAATTGTTCCTTCCAAACTTTTGACAAGAAAGTAACCACATTAAATAAGTGGTGGGTGGAAATAATCATTAGCCTATTCTTAGTTAAACATGCAGTTTTGGAACATTCAATAAATACAAATAAAAAATAGACTATGGGTGAATTCCAATTCCCATCTTAACCCTCAGTCTCAAAAATCCGCGCTCCCGCGAAGTGCTAGTGCTGTCCCGATTCTCAGAGTGTTAAGTTAAGGGTGGAGTTTAAGGGCGGTAGGGCTGTATGGCCCTCAGTTTAAAGATTTTCCAGGACCACCCTTGGCAGTGAGTGCTTGCGTGTCATCAGCTAGATCCATTCAGATGGAAGATGGCGGCAAAAGGAGGAAAAAAGCATCCCTACAAATGTAAGTATTTCCTTGTTAATAGAGATGTAAAAATTACGATAACCATTGTATTATCTTAGTTTAATGTCATTTTATGGATTTCCGTTTTGGAGCCTAACAACAATTGTTGTTGCTAAAAATCGATAGTCAGTAGCCGTGCTGGTGCGATCAAGCCATATAGTTATTATTATATTATATTATAACATTGCTAACGTTGTTACAAAATGCCATAATTCTCGGTGGTAATGCCGTTGTTGAGGTGTTTTATCAAGATACGTGTAATGTTTGCACAGACATTTTTGTAAGATGACCGGGCTAGTGTTATCTCCCAGGCTGTTTGTCTAACGATAGAACGTTAGATAAAAAGCCTGGGAGACCGCACCAGCACGGCTACTGACTATCGATAGTTAGCAACAACAATATTGTGTTAGGCTCCAAAACGGAAATCCATAAAATGAGATTTAAACTAAGATAATACAATGGTTATCGTAATTTCTACATCTATATTATCAAGGAAATACTTACATTTGTAGGGATGCTTTTTTCCTCTTCTTCTTCTTTTGAGACAGACTGGATGGAGCTTTGGCGTATTGCTGCCCCCCACAGTCTGAAGACGTATCTGGCTTTAAAGGAGAATTTCGTTTTTTTTTTACCTGGACCCATCTCCTGGCAATAATTATGATTTGGCCACTCACCCAGCGATGTCCGCGGCGTTTCTGGCCGTCCTAGCGTTGTTTTGAGATCAATAGCGTCCAAGTCAGTTGTAAAATGGAGCTGATTTGGGGCCAAGTGTGAGCCTGTCTTTCCTGCATCTAAATAGCTATTTTTATTCCCGTTTTCGCCACATATGGTCGTAATGTGATCCCTCAACATCCACCAGAGTGATATTTCGCCCCAGGCCATTTCCTGGAGTCTCCCAGGGATCAAATTGCCTCAAACGTGATCTCGGTCACCAAGTCTCGTAAAGTCCCGCGATACTTTCCTGCCGACTGGCCAACTACAGGTAGGACGCTTTGCGGTGGTGGTTTTAGCGTAACCTATGTGGGGTTTGGCATAACCTTCATTATTTCGAATCCCACATAGGTTACGCTGGCACCTATAGATAGACTATAGTCCACAGGAATCCCAGCACAGAAAAATCAATAGACCCCCTCAATATCTCCTCAGAATCTCAATGCTAATTCCGTCGCAGCAGCAACAGGGGTGTGGATCACTAGGCTCATAAGGATTATATAAATTCTTTAGATCAGTGGTTCCCAACCTACGGTACGCGTACCGTAGGTGGTACTTGCGCCCCCTGCTGGTGGTACTTGGAAGGCTCTGTGAAAAAAAAAAAAAAAAACTTTTTTTTTTTTTTAGTTTTTGTGCAAAATCCATGGTGGTCATTAGTAGTAGTTTTCAAACATGTGAAAGTGAAATAATAATAATTATTATTAATATTTCAATCATGAGAGACCAGAGGGTAAGGTTAATCAGCAAGCTTTATTAAAGTATGGCATGGGGATAAGATTCATGGCCTGAAGCGGTATGGCATTAATTCTGATGGCGTGGCAGCATGGCAACTGATTCTTTGGCGTAGTGACTCTGTGGCAAGATGCCTCTCTTCTTGAGGCGGGAGGGCATCTGCTCGGGCTAGAATAAAGAACCCCCCCCCCGTAGGGGATTCTTCAGGAGTCAATACATTGGTGGTGGACTGGGGAGGTGGGTGGGGTGAAACGCGGCTTCCAGAGAAGGAATTAGATCAGTTCAAGTGCAGCGGCTAGAGGTCAGGGCAAGAGGACGGTGCGGCGCCCGGCGTGGCTATAAATACTGCCTTGGCACTGACGACATTAACGCCGTCACCTAGGCAAGTGCGTCACGCGAACGTCACGCTGGGATTACTGCACTGACGACATTAACGGCGTCACCTAGGCAAGTGCGTCACGCGAACGTCACGCTGGGATTACTGCACTTGTCGTCACGCTAGGATTACGTGTGATGATGAGGTCGCTATGTCACTAGATTACGTGTGGCGTGAGGCAGCATGTCTGGTCTTCATCTTGAAACTAGGTCGAGACCATCATTTCAATCATGAGAGACCAGAGGGTAAGGTTAATCAGCAAGCTTTATTAAAGTATGGCATGGCGATAAGATTCATGGCCTGAAGCGGTATGGCATTAATTCTGATGGCGTGGCAGCATGGCAACTGATTCTTTGGCGTAGTGACTCCGTGGCAAGATGCCTCTCTTCTTGAGGCGAGAGGGCATCTGCTCGGGCTAGAATAGAGAACCCCCCAAAAGAGAGAAACCTGAAAGGCCAACCGGTCTGCTCGCCTCGCGATACAGCGGGCGCTGGGCGGAAGGCGACGCTTGTCGCCGAAGGCATAATTCGGCGTTGAACCCCCCCCCCAAACTGACTGCAGGCTGCTCGACACCCAGAACACTTGCAGGCTGCTCGACACCTAGAACACTTTGAGTAGATTACTGGGGTCTGAATTAGTGGGGAGACTACAGGCTGCTCGACACCTAGAACACTTGCAGGCTGCTCGACACCTAGAACATTGACAGGCTGCTCGACACCTAGAACACTTCGAGTAGTCTACTGGGGTCTGAATTAGTGATGCTGAATTAGTGATGTGACTACAGGCTGCTCGACACCTAGAACACTTGCAGGCTGCTCGACACCTAGAACACTTCGAGTAGTCTATCAGCATTGAGATTTGAATCGAGCCCCCTCAGTTTTGAGATTTGAAATGAGCCCCCCCCCCCCTGACTACAGGCTGCTCGACACCTGGAACACTTGCAGGCTGCTCGACACCTAGAACACTTCGAGTAGTCCGCTGGGGTCTGAATTAGTGGGGAGACTGCGGGCTGCTCGACACCCAGAACACTTGCAGGCTGCTCGACACCTAGAACATTCACAGGCTGCTCGACACGTAGAACACTTTGAGTCTGCTGGGGTCTGAATTAGTGGTGAGACTACAGGCTGCTCGACACCTAGAACACTTGCAGGCTGCTCGACACCTAGAACACTTCGAGTAGTCTACCGTGGTCGGAATTAGTGATTTGTTGCGGCTGTTCAACGTCGAACGCTTTGAATTGAGCCCCCCCCCTGACTACGGGCTGCTCGACGCCCAGAACACTTGCAGGCTGCTCGACCCCTAGAACATTCACAGGCTGCTCGACACGTAGAACACTTCGAGTAGTCTGCTGGGGTCTGCATTAGTGGTGAGACTACAGGCTGCTCGACACCTAGAACACTTGCAGGCTGCTCGACACCTAGAACACTTTGAGTAGTCTACCGTGGTCGGAATTAGTGATTTGTTGCGGGCTGTTCAACGCCGAACACTTGCAGGCTGCTCGACACCTAGAACGATTAATCAATTAGATCGACACCGATTCGGGGAGTCCACCACCAATGAAATGCGAAGTAACAAGCTATTGCGAGGAATGCAGGAATGGATGCCATTTGCTTACCATATGACGCCTAGGGGAGGAGAGATCTGGCGGCCTGCTCTGGTCGGATGTAGGCCGCGTAGGCTGACGAGGACCAGCGGCACCGCCACAGCGACTTACGACGCCCCCCGGGCGTGGCCGCAGCGCTACGGCAGGCGCTGGGTGATCGACCAATCCGGCGAGCTTCGGCGCGGTGACTTAGCAAAACCCCCTAAGAACCCGGCCTTGGCCTATTGGAATCATTACTCCCGCTGGCACTTTTTCGCCCCTAATTACTTCAGTGACTTAGGATTTTATGAGACAACTCCGGGCTTCCGGGCTTTTAGCGACTTACGAAAACCACCGACCGGCTTGGCCTCGGCGATACGGCGGGCGCTGGATAGAACAAGCACTTGTTCGCCAAGCAGCTTACGTCGGCGCGCTCAGTCTCTACAGCGACTTACGAAAACCGCTGGCCGGCTTGGCCTCAGCGATACGGCGGGCGCTGGATGGGGCCGGTTTACTGCGGCGCGCTGTATTAACATTTTTTGGACTCCTACAACCTAGACAGGCTCCAGTGACTTACGCGCACGCGGCACTGGAAGGGGAACGCTTGTTCGACCGGCTTACTGCGGAGCATTGCCACTGCTGCACCTGGCTTAATTCTGAGCATTACTACTGCTGCGTGACTCTGGAAGAGGAACGCATGTTCGACCGGCTTACTGCGCAGCCTTACTACTGTTGCACCTGACTTACTTCGGAGCATAACTACTGCTGGCGCTATAGCTTTAGCAACGCCTGGCGCTATAATATAATATATAATATAATGATGCATTTAGGATTTTGCTCAGGATAGTATATAATATAATGGTGCCTTTAGGATTTTACTCAGGCATCCGAGATGGACAAGTGCTAGCCATGTGTTTGTGAGCAGTAATGTGCTCGCTTTCCGTGCTGTTCTGAGATGGTTTATTTACAGTTTTATGCGTCGACTTAGCCAGTCGGGGAATGGAGTTATTATGGCCCTAGCGGGTGTCTGCACAAAGTGAGCAAAATTTATGTTGCACTTCTGGAAGCACTGCAATAGCTGCTTGTATGTGTTTTAAATCTATTTGTTGTGTGGTTTTATTTTATTTTAATTCTTTCTTATTGTACTGTCTGTGTTTGTGTACGTATTTTATATGGACCCGTCTGGAATAAAGTTTATATATATGACTTTAGCGCCCCCTTGCGCTATAACTTCGGGGAGAGCGCTGGAAGGGAACACTTGTTCCGCGCTCCACCGACTTACTCCGGAGCATTGCTACTGCTGGACTGTGACTTTAGACTCGCCCCTGCGCAACGATCGACTTGCGGCGGCTTACTGCTGGCACTATAATTTCGGGGAGACCACACTTGTTCCACCGACTTACTTCGGAGCATTGCTACTGCTGTGCTATGACTTTAGACTCGCCCCTGCGCAACGAGCGACTTACGGCGGCTTACTGCTGGCGCTATAATTTCGGGGAGACCACCACCAATGAAATGCGATGAAAGGGTGCTACTGCGCGGGTTTGCCTTTGCAATGCTGCTTAAGGCGGTTACGTTTTTGGAACGTCCGTTTGAAGACGATGGATTTGGTTCCGGCTTCGTCACCGGCCATGACTCAGCATTCAGCTTAATCAGAGACGTGACTTGATTTCGGCCTAGACAGTGGCAATGGATTTGATTTCCGGTTTCGTCGACAGCGAGACTAAGCATTCAGCTTGTAGTCAGAGACAATGAATTTAATTTCTAGCCCCCTCAGCCGTGTTGTGTTGCAAGGACCAGAACTGAATGAGTGGGCAGAGCTAAATGCGAATGCACCATGTGACTAGGTCTGCCCTGAGCTGGATATTACGGGCCAATAATTTGTGGGGATACTCCCATGTAGGCCTTCTAAAGTGCCACTTGTGACGGGTCCTGCTTACGCGACGGAATGAATCAATGACGCTTAGGCTATTTAACACTTGAACTCCGGAAATCTTGGCCAGCAGGATAGCACGTTCAAATCATTGAGTTATAATATGAATGGAGAGAGCGTCCGTATCTCCGCCCTGTATGTGTATTGAAGCCAAAATCCTGCCAGATCAGTGAACCAGAGCATGCGCAGTAGCGCCTTTGATTGAGAACCTGTGAAAGCTCCACGCCCCTCTGAACTTTCTTATGTAGAGCTGCTGTTTCTAGAATGCGCACAGTGCGTTGTGTATTTATATACAGTCTAGCTCTGTAAATATTACACTTTAAGTTGTAATATTTTTTGTCTCGCCAAAAGTAACCAGGAAGATTCCCACTATGAGATCAGTTTATCAAAATGACGCCTGTACGAAAATCTGATTTTGGTTGTCGGAGATTCAGACCTCCGGGCTGCTGCTGTGCTCTCAGCGCTCTCAGCGCGGGCCGGAAGTGGAGGCAGGCCTCAGTCAAGACAACAGCCTCACTGGGGGGATTGCTGTGTCTAGCTAGCCTAATGTTTTCGTGGCATTTTGATTAACTTTATGATTTAATTCCTTTTGGAGCAAATGTTGGTGTTACAAATCTAACCTTGACGCTTTATGCAACGTTGTTTGCTGGTGTTGTGGGTACTGCAGCCTGTAACGTTCTCCGTTGTCGGAGATTGAGTTGTATCAGCCAGACAAGTCAGACCTCCGGGCTGCTCTCAGCCCGCAAGAGGAGCCAGGGCTGCTTGGCTCAGCCTCTCACTGGGGGAAATTCTCGGATGAACAGCTCTGTGTTGATTAGCCTAATGTTTCCGTGGCATTTTGATTCACTTTATGATTACATTTCTTTTGGTGCAAATGTTGGTTTAACAAATGTAACCGTGAGGCTACGTTGTTGTACCCGCGTTAGCCTAGACCTGAGCCAGGCTGCCTGGTCTATTGCCTGGTATATCGTTACTAAGAGAGGAGCTTGTGAAGAAGGAACATCCCCACAGTCAAAGCATTTCCCCCAGATATGCATATAAAAACGTTTGTTGCTTTAATAGCCTACAAAAAATAAAACGTCTGTTTGTATGTCATGCTAACCCGTTAGCGATGAGCTAATGGTGGTTGTGTACTACTAGGCCGCCCTCATTATACCCGGGACGGGAGTTAACGTTATAAAACACATTTCCTGTCAGTTGGACAACCTGGTCAGTTCTGAAAATATGTGTCTATTATTGTGTTATTCCAGCTATCGTTATCGGTTGTTAAGTTATAGTAATATGAAAAACAGCCGACATGCAAGCAGCTAATGCTAGCTTGCATGTTAAAACCATTGTGTAGCCTACTTATAACGTAGCTGGAGTAACTCATAAAACACATATTTTCTGAACTTACTTCAGCCCCCAACCAACGTTAATTCCTCGTGCACAAAACATTTGTTTTCATTCCTCAAAACAATGTTCTTTTTATTGGGGTCCATTGATGTCTGTAGCCAGCACAGCCAACATGAGCCACCGACCTCCAGGCAGCGTTAGATAACATAGCTCGACTCTGCTGCATCCCGAGGTCGGGTGCAGGGTGTCGGGCAGGCAGCAGTGCATCGCGCACCCCCCCTCTGGAGCTCATGGAGTGTGTCAAGCCGTGTGTCTTGTCTGTGACGATAGATCTATTATGTGCAGACCCTGTCCAGCCAATGACGGCTTGAGACTGGCTGCCACAGCTGTCAATCATCCATTTTTATCCCTTTTTATATGTCAAATAACTACTTAAAAACAAACTGATCAGAAAAATGACCACTTGCACATGCATTAGCATGATAATGACTATCTAAAATGATACAAACCACCTTTGGAAAAAAATTATCTGACGTATACTGTGATTATTTCGGTTGTGATTTTCCCATCCACTAACATGGGGAGGCGGGCCTTGTGACCTAATACTGGATTCAGCCGTCAGGGCGGCGATCTAACATGCAGCGGCTTCACTTATGCGACCATGGAATGGCGTCCATCTTATATAAGTCGATGGTTCAAATATTAGCAATTGTAGGCATGCATGAACTAATGACTTTTCCGAGGCAACCCGGTGCTGAAGCTATGGCATTGACACGTGATTGATACGGAGATAGAGGGACGCAGGAGGTCTCTCAGCCTGATTATTATTATGAATGATGCAAGGATGCGGTGACGCACGGTGATGACGGCCCGGCGATGCCTGGAGAAGCCTGGACACCAATAGTCGCTGAACGGATATTTTTAACTTGCAGCATTGTTACCGTGGAATGAGAGTAGGCCTATATGTGGAGCCGTATACCGATGATGGGCATCGCCCCGCCGCACGGTTAAATATCCAAATCGTGGGCTACTGTAACCTCACTTGGGTTGCCATTTAATGAGGAGTATATTCAATGAGCAGCACGGCTTCTGTTAATTTGACTGGGTGACTGGAGCATCGACTCGGAGAAAGGGAAACGTTTTTTTTTTTTTTTTTTTTTTATTAAAACGGAATCTGGCTGTCATTAGGCATTGATTAACTGAATGCTATTGCTAACTGATGCTTTGAACGTCCATTTGCAATGCTTCTGGCTGGCTATTAACTATTGTAAATTGTGCAATAAATGCAATGAATGCAATTTGAGCACGATGTGTGAATACATTTAATATTAATTGTTTAGGCCTAATTATTTAACACATTAGAGATGTGTCTAGTTCTCCATGGATTTAGCCTCTTCTTTTTGCTCTCGAATGCACCAGGTTATTTAATTTCACGTTATTGGATGAAGAGACATTTAATGTAGCTCCGCCGTCTTTCTTTAGCTGTAGGCGAGGATATAACGACCAGTTCATGGAGATTATGTCAAGAGATCATTCATTCACTATGATAAATGCATTGCTACTTATGCCCAGCTCGTTTCCTTCGCGCCCGACGTGCGGACCGCAGGGAATGGTTAGATGATTGTTTTGAAGCACGCCGAAATGATTTGAAATTAAGATTTGGTTGCTAAAATTCTATGGCACTGTTATGTATTAAGAGGTGATTACATTACCGTTGCGCTCGACTGCTGTCCGGGACGCGCTCCGCGGGCGTTCCCTGCGCTCGGGGCTGACGATGCTGCAAGCCGTCCCGGCTGGATAGCATTTAATCGTGGGAGCCGAATTCCCCGACCACGTCGTGGACTGCGCCTGCCTCGAGCGTGGACGTGCTGAGAACGATGATGGAGCAGGACCTGCGCTTACGATCAGAACAGCGGACGCTTGGAGACTGAATGGCTTGATGGCCCGAACAGAACAGGGCCGCAGATGGATGAGACTTGAAAATGAGGATTGCATGGCTGCGGCCAGCTCCGGGCCCGGAGCGCGCTCTCCCCCCGACTGCGAGTTATTGCCGTCCTCGCGCGGGCCCCGCTTGCGCGCTCTCGTCGACGAGATCCGCCGTTCGAGATGCACTCGGTGCCGCCGTAGCCTGCTGCCTGCTGCCGTCTGCCCCCCGTCTGATGAGCGCATGGGGCTGGTGGCTGGGGAGCCTGCTGCATCCCGTACCCGGGCTGGGATGTTTCGTTGTGCGTCTCCTCGTCGGCGTGCTGAGAGAGCGAACGGGGGTGAGTGGTACCGCGAACGCGAATGGCTTGATGGCAGAATCGGAAGGGATGAGGCAGCTTGAGAATGGCGAAACACAGCTTTCAGAGAAGTGAAACGCGGCTTCCAGAGAAGGAATTAGATCAGTTCAAGTGCAGCGGCTAGAGGTCAGGGCAAGAGGACGGTGCGGCGCCCGGCGTGGCTATAAATACTGCCGCGTCATAGCCTTGGCACTGACGACATTAACGCCGTCACCTAGGCAAGTGCGTCACGCGAACGTCACGCTGGGATTACTGCACTGCTGACGACATTAACGGCGTCACCTAGGCAAGTGCGTCACACGAACGTCACGCTGGGATTACTGCACTTGTCGTCACGCTAGGATTACGTGTGATGATGAGGTCGCTATGTCACTAGATTACGTGTGGCGTGAGGCAGCGTGTCTGGTCTTCATCTTGAAACTAGGTTGAGACCATCATTATTGGCAGTGTTTCTCAAGGTAGGTGGTACTTGCGCCCCCCCCTGCTGGTGGTACTTGATCCCTGGAATCCCAATGTTTAAATTATGAATAAACCCAACTTTAAAATCAATTGTAAAACATGTGTATCTATCAAAATAATACTACGAATGAAAATAAACTTGTGATCATTACAATTGAGGTTTATTTTGTTGTCTTGAGATTTAGAAACAAATATTTGTTTCTGACGGACACTATACCTGTTGCGCATGCACAATTACCTGCCCGCCCCACATGGTTACACAAGTGGTGAACAAAGACGAGGAGGGATGCTAAAGTGGATCAAAATGGGAGGGAATCATAAAAGAGCTGTAGTAGAGGAGAGCAGCAACGATGAAGCACAAGGAGGTGAAGACAGCAGTCAACCCAGCACAAGTGCAGCTGCTGCAGGTTGCACAGAGGCTGCAGGTTGGAATAAATTTGCCTCCTGCGTGAACTGTGCATAGCTGAATAGACTGTATTTTAACGTCGGTCATATGGTGGTACTTGGAGAGCCAACTACTTTCTCAGGTGGTACTTAGTGTAAAAAGGTTGGGAACCACTGCTTTAGATAGTAACCACTGACATCACAGACTGCCAAATTCAGAGCACCACCTGTAAAAGAAAACAAAGGAAGAAGAAAAACAAAACAGACAAGACGATAAATTAAAATTAAATTAAATGAAATTAAATGTATGGCGCCACCGCCAAACATTGAACAAGTTAATACTTTATATTTAATATTTAAACTGATGAACACAAACAAGTCATCCAAGTCATCACGTCTCAAGTCAAGTCGAGTCCCGAGTCTTTAACTTCCAAGTCCAAGTAAGTCTCAAGTCATTCAGTTTTTGTCAAGTCAAGTCGCAAGTGATCAAAACAGGGACTCAAGTCGACTCGTCCAAGTCACCATGTCTCAAGTCCCCATCTCTGGCTGTAGGTTACTGTATAGGTTCCCAACAACTCTTGCTAGACAAGCTACCTTTTTATGGTCTCTACTATCACCCCTCTAGAAGAGGCAAAAAGCTCCCACACACTGACTTCACTAAATCAAGACCTTTATTAAATAACAAAATGCAACGTTTCAGTCAACCGACCTTCATCTGGCATATGACAAGACAGAGAAATAAGGCCTGTTTAAATAGGCAACATGAGTATAAAATCAACCAATAGGAACAGGGCAATTATGTAGATCAAGGGGCACAAATCAGTGCACTGCAGGTGTCAGACAATCATAATGAATTGGCATGAGCTACAAAGAAAAATTCCCAGTGAGATATAAATAAAGGGAGCATAATATTCAAAGATGAAGCACAACATACAGAAGAGACTGAAATACAAAAAAAAAAAGGGTTCTAGGTGTCTCTAAGGTGCATACAAGAGGCGTCACCCCTCTACCTCCCAGAGTACTCTCATCAAGGGTCAGATGATAGACTCTGTAGAGAACTACAAGTAATCAACAATACGCTGAATTTCAATTGTAATACTGAGATGTTGTGTAAGAAGGGCCAACAACATCTGTTCTGCCTCCGAAAATGGTCTCAGTTTCACGTTGACAAGACACTCATGATCCTATTTTATAGATCTTAAACATTGAGTCTGTTCCTATGTTTTCTTTAATTTGCTGGTATGGCACCTCAGCATCAAGGCCAGAAACTCACTATCCAAGATAGTGAAAGTGAGCAGTAAGATTATAGGAGTCCAGCAGAGTATGCTGTCTGAGCTGTTCAGACCGGTAGGAAGAAAGGCCAGAGCCATTTTAGGCAACCATTTTAGGGCATCCTCCTCCGTCAGTCTAAGCGTTGTCAGTTGTCATGCCTCCTAGTAAACCATGTCGAGTGTGCTCTGAAACACCTTCAGTCCTCACACGAAAACGCTGTCATTCTTCCTGCATTACTGTTTCACTCCTCACATGTCAGTCATCGCACAATACGGCGTCACTCGTCAGTCATCAGTCCTCACTCGTCAGTCATCACTCGTCAGTCATCAGTCCTCACTCCTCAGTCATCACTCGTCGGTCATCAGTCCTCACTCGTCAGTCATCACTTATCACTCAAACTAGCTGTCAGTCATCACTCCTCATGTCTCACACGAAAACGCTGTCATTTCTCCTGCAACATGCCTCAGTTATCATTCAAACTCATCACACACGGAAGAACAACCAAAAACAACGAATGACAGCGTTTGGTAACGAAGATCTCAGAACGTTACCATTTTACAATTTTCGAGCCGAAATTGTAACTTAGCAACATTGCTCCAAAACGTTGCTATTTTACAATTTTTTGGGAGATCGGGTTGATAAGTACAGATCTTGTTACCCTCTAGTTACATGCTTATTTGTGGGCTGTATTCTAAAGCGTTACCAAACGCTGTCATTCGTTGTTTTTGGTTGTTCTTCCGTGATCTAAGTCAATGTGACTTAGGCAAAAACAGTCACACGCTTGACATAAAATGCAACTGTAAGTCAGGCCTAAGTCTGTTTTTTTTTTGCCTAAGTCACAATGGCAATGTTAATTGGCCTAAGTCATCTAATCAGTCATCTAATCGTTTTATGTTACATAATTGACAGACAGTGTTATTTGTATGTCAATAGTCATTGTCATTAAAAAAAAGTGGAATGATGAATAAATATCATATATTCTGTATTTGGTTAAGTGTTTTATGTTTTCTGAAAAACTTGAAAAAGTGACTTAGGCCATTATTTTGGGTGACGATATGTTTTTGTGGTTCCTGCACCTGCTTCATGTTGTTGGATGTGCGACTGCTTCAATTCGGTTGCTGCTTTTTACAACATCTTCAACTTGGCTCCCATCGATGCACACATTTTATTCAAATGGTGGACAGTCCAGGACACTCCCTTCCTTCACCGTCTACCTTGACAGAAAGTGGTCGATCACCTATCCCACAACCTCTGTCTGTCAGTTGAAACGCAGCCTGCTGCCGCTGGATGATCTTCCAAATTCAAACGGAGAATAAAGAATAAAACATTCTATGCACGGTGTTCAGTGAACACACGTCTGTGTGGATGAGGAGACCCAGGAGGATTCCAGTCTGCAGCTGATGACTCCCAGGAGAAATCAGACTGAGAGAAAGAGCGACAGGCAGAAAATCCCCTGGATTTTCATCGTCGTCTCACGTTCCTGATAAATGGATTGCATTTCCTCAGCCTTTGTAGGATTTATAATGAGGCGTTCTCACAGCTCATGTGTTGTTTAAACTCATTCTTAATGAAGGGATTTGAGAGCTGACCGGCTATATTCAGCGCTTAATGCCATTTTGGTATTACAGTGCTGTGAAAAAGTGAGCACACCGCCTGAAAAGTTATGTCTTTTTTTAGTAGCCTATATTTAGACATGTGGATATTTAATCTTCATTTCAGGACTAGTGACAGATAAATGATGCCTAATTTAACCAATAACACTGCAAAATTATACCTTGCAATCAGGGTGGGAATTTCATCATTTTAGGGGCAAGGCCACATGCCAGGGCACATTGCTCTATTGATATCGTGAAGAGCGATTTTTCTTAAATGTGTGTTAAAATGAGCCAATGCATCCTTTGCATAGAGCAGGCTACATTAAACTGAGACAACTGATGCTTTTAAAGCAGCTGACAGTAGCAGGCTGGTAGCAGGGCATTGCCAAGGTGGCCTTAGGGATCTCAGGGCATCACGGCCAGAGGGAGGGGCAACGGAGGCCATGGCTCTAGGTTACTGTAGGGTCCCGACAAGCTACTTTTTTCCCTGTCTCTGCTAGCATTACGGGTGGTTACTATGGCCGAGCAAACTGACTAATGTCATTATGTAACACTGTCTGGATCTCACCTGCAATTACCGCTCATTGCCATAGGTATCACCAAAGACAACACAATGACATCTTAGAGATGATCACTTTAAAGGTCTCCTGAAGGACAGTTGTAGGAAACTAAGGCCTCCTTATTGTCCCCACAGTGTGCATTAATGAGAAACAGATCTATTGTATCAGCATTACTACACCGTGTAGAACTGTCAAAATGGTGTTGATTCATACTCTAAATATACATGTGCATGCTATTGACTTGACACACGTCTTTGACACATTGTAGCACAGTGAATGCATGTCAGGGGAATTGTCATCATCCACAGGATCCCCTCAGGGCTATGTCCTCTCTCCACTCTTTATTTTATACACTAATGACTGATCCCTTCAGGGCTATGTCCTCTCTCCACTCTTTCTTTTATACACTAATGACTGCCGGAGCCGGCATGATGACAGCTATCATCATCATCATCATCATCATCATCATCATCAGTCAGTATATAAATGGGAGCTGGGGCTCTGTCCCACTGATGACATTATCAGTGATGTCATAAATGCACAATGATGATGTCATGCACACATACATACACCCACACACGAGACACACACACACCCACACACACATACACACACACACATGAGGGAGAGGTGATGAGGGAGAGGGAGAGAGAAAGGGGGTGTGAGACTGAGGGAGAGAGAGAGGGAGGGAGAGAGAGGGGGAGAGACTGAGGGAGAGAGAGAGAGAAAGGGGGTGTGAGACTGAGGGAGAGGGAGAGAGAGGAGAGGGAGAGAGAGGAGAGGGAGAGAGAGGGAGGGGGGAGAGACTGAGGGAGAGAGAGAGAGGAGCGAGAGATTGAGGGAGAGAGAGAAAGGGAGACATTGTGCACGTGCTAATAGGGCAGGCAAGGTCACGCAGCGGCTGAGCTGCCAATGCGAGCTGCAGGGCCAGCTTGGCGAGCTGCAGGATGGGCGAGGCCGCGTAGCAGCCGAGCCTAGGAATCAAGCGCGCATAGCGTATTTTTAAGTTTGCGGATGACTCAGTGATATAAGTCTTCTAAATGCCGATGAAAACAGCCATGGTCCTGTTGTTGATGATTTTGTTAATTGGTGTGACAGTGCCTTTCTCCAACTTAATGTCACAAAAGCTAAGGACATGTGTATTGATTTTAGGCGTCACCCCTCTAGAAGAGGCAAAAAGCTCCCACACACTGACTTCACTAAATCAAGACCTTTTATAACAAAATGCAACGTTTCGCTCAACCGACCTCCCTCACCCCCACAGCCATTTCTATTCTGAATTCTGGCCAGGGGAGGAGCTAGTGAGTCCCTAGGCTAAGGTTGTTGTTGTTATTGTGTTTGTATAATGACGTATGTACACACTTTAACCTTGCACTAAATGGACATTTTCCAGTACTGTCTTTTTTATCTGTCTTAATTTTTGTTGTTGTTTTATTGCTGTGGTAGTATTGTTGTTGTGTTGTGTGTTTGCTGTGATTTTACACTATGTGAAGGTTAGCCTTCTAGTCCACTGTATTCAGGTCACCTCCCTCCCCCTGATTGTACTGTATGTCTACTTTTTTATGTATTGTTTCTTGCTGCAAAACTAATTGCCCTTCGGGGACACAATAAAGTTGAAGTTGAAGACTCACTGAGATCTCTTGCAATGTCTCAGAACATTTGGCTCAGACACAGGCAGTTAAACGAGGGAAGTTCCACTGTAACCCTGCACACACAGCAGCCTGCACCAACTCTTTAGATCCTCTGCTAGTGTTGAGCAGAGAGGATCCAGCTGATTGAACTTGTTCTGAACTCCTCATGGGCTCCGTGCCAGGCCAGCTGCAAGCTGCTGGAGATGCAGGCTCACCCTGGGAAGATAAATACTGCCTGACAACTATATGACTTCAGAAACAGAAGATATTGCCGTTCCATATGAGGAAACCACAGTGCAGATTAACACCTCCTCGCACTGTTCACACGATATTGTCGTCAGTATGAGGAAACCACAGTGCAGATTAACACCTCCTCGCACTGTTCAGATGATATTGTCGTCAGTATGAGGAAACCACAGTGCAGATTAACACCTCCTCGCACTGTTCAGAAGATATTGTCGTCAGTATGAGGAAACCACAGTGCAGATTAACACCTCCTCGCACTGTTCAGACGATATCGTCGTCAGTATGAGGAAACCACAGTGCAGATTAACACCTCCTCGCACTGTTCAGACGATATCGTCGTCAGTATGAGGAAGCCACAGTGCAGATTAACACCTCCTCACACTGTTCAGAAGATATTGTCGTCAGTATGAGGAAGCCACAGTGCAGATTAACACCTCCTCACACTGTTCAGAAGATATTGTCGTCAGTATGAGGAAGCCACAGTACAGATTAACACCTCCTCGCACTGTTCTGAAAAATCCTTCTGTGAAAAGGGTGCAGTCATTTAAGCTCCTTACGCCCCAAACGCACTGGGAGGATTTAAAGAGAAAAGAGAGAGTTTGGGGCATTAGAGTCCACCCCCCCCCCCCCCCGATCCCCCCCCCCCCCCCCCCCCCCCCCCCCTCATGTGGTATTCACAACTTGGTAAGTCTGAAAGCTCCGAGTTCACGATGACGTGTACATGACTTCCCAACTTGTACAAGTTCCCTTTGAGTTCCATTTGAAGGCAGCTAACGCAAGAGGTATGTGCAGTGAAGCAAGGATGTAATGTTACCCATTCCTTTGATCCCAGTTCTGGCTGCTGAGTTTTGGACAAGTTGGAGACTTTATAGAGTTGAGTTAGTGCAGCTACAGAAGAAGAAGAAGAACACACTAATCTAGGTTTGATGAAAAAGAAAAAGCATGAAAAGCATGGATCAATTTCTCTGCAACCTGAAACAAGATGTAAATAAAAAATAATAACAAGAGTAATGTTCTGGGTAAATGTTCAGCATATGGTATACTGTACCAAATTCCATTTCAAATACAGTAGTCTAAACTTTCTGGCGCTCATTAGTGTCCTATGTTGTTATGGCATTTGGCAAACAGATTAAAACACCCAGAATTATTTGACCCAAGTTTGAGTGTATCGAGTAGATAGAAGCGAAGGCTGAAGGCTTAACACTTGACAGTTTGATTTGAGGATTTGACAATAGTTTGTGTAGGCTACCCAGTAATTAAGTGAAAGGACAGATAAGGAAATATGTTTTCTTCTTCCTCCTTTTGGTGTGTTATTCCTCTTGATGCAAGTTGGACTCTGCTTAAACAAGCAACATCTGAGCAGTGGACTTCTGGCCCCAGATCTTAGCTGCATTATTTTTTATTAATGATGTTAGAAGTTTGTGCTAAAAAGGCGGATTATATTGAAAGGGGATTTGTGTGTAGCACAAACCTGGATCATTTTGATTGAGATATGACTTTAAATTAAAATGTGAAGGATCTACTCAGACGTTTTTGATCAACCCCGTTACATCACAGTGCCTCTGCTGCTCGAGGAGCTTGTTGATTTTTGTCATGCCTCCGCGGCTGACAGCCGTGGCTGAAGGCATTATGTTTTTGGGTTGTTGTCCGTCCGTCCGTATGTCCGACCCATTCTCGTTAATGCGACATCTCAGGAACGCCACGAGGGAATTTCTTCAAACTATATAGGCACAAATGTCCATTTGGACTCAAGGATGAAATGATTAGATTTCGGTGGTCAAAAGTCAAGGTCACTGTGACCTCATGTCCATCTTAACGTGATATCTCAGGAAAGCCTTGCGGGAAATTCTTCACATTTGGATGAACTGATTACAATTTAGTTCAAAACAGAAGATATTTTGGTCATAACTGAAGAGTTTGGATACAGTCTTGAAATCTGATTTGGACTGGCACTTACTTTTGCAGACACCAAGATACTTTAAGTTGACCTAATAAACATTAAATATCGATATATCCAAATATCGATTTGGACACCAAGATATAGTCCACCCTCTTCACTTCCTCTCCCTGGATAACAACCTGGACAGGGGGCGTGGCCTCCTGTTCCTCTGGCAGTCCACCACAAGCTCATAGAGAGCCGCAGGGATGACATATTTTTGTAGTCAGAACGCGGAAGTCCCGGACTTCCTGGTTCTTCACTGTTTCTGTCTATGGGATTTTTGAATGGGTTTTTGCCGCGATGCTTCAAATACGGTCTCTGGGCAACGCGAGATTAATCAAATGCGAACCAGAGTTCAGTCGGATAATCTTCACACATGAGGACCACTTTCATGAGTTTTGTAGCGTAAATGCGAGCCCTAGAAGTAAAAAGCTCGAGCTAAGCTAATCCAGAACTACACACTGTCGCATAGGCTTCACGTCACGTCAGCACTCAACCTGGACTATTGTTGATGTGTGCACTGATTACCCTGGGCTGAACGGGGCTGAACCAGGTGAGGGAAAGATAATTTCTGTGTTCGTCCTTTGAAGTGGTGACGTTATTGACATATATATCCCTATCGACTCAACAGTGTAGTCTCATTTAGCCGTTTGCTAGCTAGCCGTCCTTTTAACGGCACGTAAAAGCTTCAAAACTCATAAAAGTGGTCCTCGTGTGTGAAGATGATATTACTAAACACTGGTTCGCGTTTGATTAAGCTAGCGTTGCCCAGAGAGATTATTAGAAGCATCGCGCCAAAAACCCATTCAAAACTCCCATAGGCGAAAACAGTGAAGAACCAGGACTGTTAGCATCGATGATTTCCGGACTTGTTCCTGCGGCTCTCTATAGACCAAATCACCGTGACGTCACCATGTAAACAAATTTACTTCCGGGTACCACTTGGGGAAGGCGGCAGGTTTAAATGTGCGTGTTGTCAAATAAATGCTGTCAAACCCTCTCGTTGTTTTCGGCCGACTAATTTCAATTTAAATGGTTAAACGGTTGGTAAACATGCTTGTCCGACGTATCTAGCCTTTCTTCTGTGTTTGTTTTATGTAGTGTTAGCTAGCTAATAACCTTTGTTTGTCTGTCAAACTCGCTGTTTTTTTACGTTACAGACAGAGTAACCTCGCGTCACCAGGCTCTTCTCGGCGAGAAAGAGCCTGGTACAGACAGAGCTATAGCTTCAAGTCTACTCTAGTCTGGTCCAACAGGTAAATTAGCTAGTCGTCTCCACTAACGTTAGTGAAAGTGTTGTTATGAATGATATTAAACAACAACACAACACGGACGAACCATTTTTGTCTTCTTTGTCTGTTTTTGTCTTCAACACGTCAGTTTGTGCCGTCCACCGCCATTATAATGTGTGGACCTCAGGGGTACCCGGAAGTAAATGTAAACATCCCGCTGATTTGGTCTATTGGTTTAGCTGGTAGTGAGCTTCAGGTGATTGTTGTTGTACTGTGTGACAAAGCTCTCTCAGTCCTCTGTAAAAAAATGTCTCTGAGTGAAGACAGCATGTTTCTCACTGGAAATTATTCACTGGTATCATACATGTAGTGATAACTTCCATTTCACAAAAAAAAAAATACATTTGATTAAATTCCTTCCAAGTTCATATATTTTATTAGTCAGGACAGACATGAATGTAGACAACTTGACTTGTTGGCGGAGGCATACAACTGCAAGGCGGTTATTTTCTTTTAAGATGGGGAGACAAAATGAAGAAGAACAACACCCCTGCCATAGCTTAATGACAAAACTCGGGCCATAAAGAGAATGTAGAAATGGAGGCTGCCGTATAATGAGGAAGGTAATGCTGCTGAAGTATTATAAAGCAGGATATAGAGCCATTTATTTCTCCGCCATGTTTCAAACAACTGTCATTAGGCACGAGTCCTCTTGAATAATATATACCACAGACCATAAACGCGGCTACATTAGTGAATTGAAGCCTCCTAAAGGAAAGTGTGCAGAATTTCTACCATTCTTTCTCGTTTGAGAAATTGCCATCTGGATTTAGAGCATTTCACAGCACAGACACTGCTCCCCTCAGAATGACCTATGGCCTTTTAACAGCAGAAGCCGGGGAATGCCTCCTTTGAATAATTTCAGATGGTAGCGAGGCCTTCGACACAGAAGACCATACTTCATTGGAGAGATTTAAAAATGGAAATAAACTCTTCACTGGTTTAACTCCTATCTTTCCAATATAATGCTTTCAGCCACCATGCATCCCCATCCTCAAAGAAAGAATCGCCCTGTCGTTTAGACTTAATTATCACAGCCACCTTTCTTCCTGATGGCAGCCTCATACATTATTTCTATCCTCCACCTTTACATTGAGTTTATTTGCAAATGATGTGATGATCAAAGTGCATGGGAGACATCGGATATGAATAATGCATAGGCATGTTGCTTGGGAACACAGAGACTTAACATTACTGCCGTTGCAGCATTTGCAAATTCGTAATATTCATGGAAGGTTGAAAGGTTAAACTGTAGAATCTCTGCATTAGAAGCAGCTGTCCAACTGAACACAAAGGTACCACAGCCGCTACACATTATGCTCAGCTTTGGCACAAATGTATCCCTTTTCTCACAAAAACTCCCAAATCATAAGACATACCAGTCATAGAGCAGGAGGCATTCACATAGGAATTTTCCTTATAGAGTTAACTTTAGCCTTTAAATTAATCTGAAAAGTTTTCCATAAAAGCTTAAAAGAGTTTCTGAGCTTTGTCAGAAAAAAGATATAAACCGCACATCGCGAGTAATTTTGTTTTCAGACTTTAATTTTTAAATTCATTTACGTTTAGTAGACGTTTCCATTACATAATTAAAAAAAATCAAAAAGTCATTAAGAAAATAGTTCCTTTTTCATTCCTTTAAAAATGGTTGATACATTTTTTTCACCCTCTCTAAATCTCACACACACACGCACGCACACGCGCACACACACACACACACACACACACACACACACACACACACACACACTCTCTCTCTCTCTCTCTCTCTCTCTCTTTTGATGCGACAGTTCCATTTACTCCTTGCAGTGAAGAAGTGAAGAGCTGCGGTTGGACAGCCTTCAACCAATTCCATCTACTTTGATGAGCGGAAAGCAACGAGTCCCCCCGGGAGACTGGCTTATAGAAATAACATTCATTTAAAATGAATGTTAATTCAATTAGGAGACGATAATTCATATTTAAAGGGATATGCCAACATTTTGGGAGATTCACCTATTTATATTCCTGATAGTCAAACGAGAACGTAGATGCATTTCTCCTGAATAGTGAGCTTAGTACTGCAAATGGCAGCAAATGGGGGCAAATTCAGATTTTTTTTTTTTTTTTTTTTTGTCGCTACACTTAAAGCACCATTCAGTAAGTTTTCCAAGTTTTGCTATTGGGGAAACTGCGCCCTCTGGGTCCAATAGTATCGATAACGATATCGCCGTTCAAAGTCAACAAAACACAGCGCCAGAAAGCTCTATGTACATGTTGTGACATCGGGTACTCACCACGTGATGAAATAATAATCCATAGTTCCGTGAAACATCATTTTCGTAGCAAATCCGAATCGAGTTACTTCCTTGTTTTCCTGAAGACAGCGCTTCCGCTGTACAGCGCATGCGCGCATCCTTTTCGTTTTTCTTTTTTATTGCCATGGGACGTGGGCCGTGGCAGACAACTTGCTTAGTCCCAGGGCTGGCCAATGGAGGGCGGTGTGGGATAAATAAAGTCGAGGGTCTCCCTATTACAAGTCAATCTACCATGTCCTGTGACTAAAAAGCTCTTATATTACAGTAAAAAATGTCAACAATCTTACTGATTGGGGCTTTAACTACAGAGTAGTTTGTTGGTTGGGAACACTCTAAAGTGCTGTAGCAGCTAAGCTATCTGATCTGGTTAACATAGATACTGAGGAAAATGAACTTTGTGATTAAGTAATGGGTACAGAAACACTGATTGGCTGAAGGATTTGACGGCTCCAGCACAACACGACATACTATGTTAATGTCACCAGCGTTCATTTAGGCAAACTGAGGCATGAAACGCTATTTCACATTATGTCATTCTATTCCATACCTTATGTTATGGACCCAGAGTGGCTCAGATGGAACAAGATTTAGAACTCATTTCCCAGCCCCACTGCTTTTATGCTTACACTGCATAAATAATCACGTCACGGTGTGATACATTCCAGTAAATTATTCCTTACTTATCAAGACAAATGGTATGTTGGTATTCACTAGGAACATATTGCCTAAGAACCATATTTCACATAAAAGATACAAACTTTTCCACAAGCCAAAGATCCTGCCCATTAGTCAACGGCTATAGAAACAGGAAAGTTGGGTGGTCCATCAGAGGATGACAGGATTTATATGAATGGCTGTAGGGGAAACTGAACATAGAAACAATATTCTAATGCACATACAGTATGATGAGGGAGGATTGGTACTTTGAAGAACAATACTTTTTCCTAATTTGATTTGATTGAAGAAAAATGTGCCACATCCGTTAAAAAAAGCGTTATTATGATACCTTATGTCATTCCTTAGGAATATGTTTGACTGTACGCATGATTCTGTGTTGCGTATAGAGACACTGCGGAGCGCGTCATCATTCAGAAACCACGCCCAAAACGGGGGAAAACGCAAACTCCTGTCCAATCCTGGCGTTCTCCTATGCCGCGTGCATGGTCGGGTTTTGCACAAAAAGATCGTATATACGGAAGATGAACACTCTAACTTACTTCATTGACAGCAACATCCACATTTTTCTTCTCGCCAATTCTCAATGGCTTCTTTGTTTTCCTCGGGAGTACAAAAAAACTTTAACTGGCGATTTTTTACATTTGTTGTCTGCGCAGCCCACCACACAACAGCTTTTAGCTATGTTTAATTCAAGGAAAATGACGCTGGTGTGTGGAAATGAACGGAGCTTTTCCCCCGTGATGGGCGTGGCCTATTTCATGCAGTGTCTCTATAGATGTACAGTGTCTTGTAAGCCCTTTTAAGACCTGTAAGTATGGGCCGGGTGTACTGATTGCATGTACCCACATCACCCAAGTCCCAAGTCATTTCACAAAGGGCCCACACTCCCCAGAATATGCATGTGGTGGTAACGACCAAATTCGCTACAACTGGCACACGTACTTCCCTGCTCTGCCTCTATATGTGGATCATCACGTCAGGGCTCTGTCTTCCGTGGGGAAAGAGTGAGTGAAGGAAGTGGTGAGATGTGCCAAGCTGGGGATAGACTTGTGCCTAATGAGTGTAGTCAATGAATCTTTGATTAAGTCAGTTAAGAGAGTCTCCCCTGCCAGCGCGGTGAGGACTCTCCTCATGTGCACTTGCACGCGAATGAGCACCATGCAAACCAAATCAACTTGAGCCTAAAAGCAAAAAAAAAAAAAAACTGTAGGCAAGCCTAGTTAAGCCAGACCCGGACTGCTGCCGTTCAGACTTCAGACTTCAGACAACTTTATTTATCCCAGAAGGGCAATTCAGTTTCACAGCCTACCCAACACCTTCAAAAGTTCACAGTGAGCTACAAACTTCAGACATGACAGGACGTAACGTAACAGCATGACATAACATAAACAAACAAATCATGTCAGAGATAACAGATCAGCCTCATATAAACATGAACAAGAAATAAAAAGTATACATATATTTCTATATGTAAAGACATGAGAACATGTATAAGAAATAAAAGATATGTATGAACAAGCCTAACCTGTTCGTCACAGACAGGATACGTACAGCCTGTTGTGCACTCATACTGTATAAGTGAAGGCATTCATTTAAAATGACTACTGTCTGTGTTTAACAGCCTGACAGCTGAAGGGAAGAAAGACTTGGAGTACCGGTTAGTTCTCCTAGGGGGCGCATGTTGCTGCTCAACACACATACACATTTCAACAATGGGGAGTCAGTCAGTCTGTAAGCCCCTGAGAAGTTTTTTAGCTGGCCTGTTCTGCGTCTGATGAATGAAAGGAAGAAAAGTGAAAAAAGTGGAATGATAATTAAAAATACACGTCTTAACTTATGGGAGGGCCTGCTGCATATTTGAATGCATTCATCTGCACCCCGAAGGTGCAGCCAACAACTCAACACTGCATGCAACATAGTGCAATATGTTTGTTTTGTGCACAAACCTTTTATTATTTTCCATGTCTTACTATTTTCCATGTTTTCAATGAACAAGAAAGTGTTGAAACGTCTGTAAACTCTTTACATGTGAAGGATGTGTTGTTTACTACGACAAGTGAATGCAGCACGATAAGTTGATTGAGAGGTTTACAGTTGCAACCTAGTCTCACTAGCCAGACTTCAGTGCCTACTGCCCAGGTGGGTTATCTCGTCGTAAGGGCCTTTCTCTCTGTGTGGAGTTTGCATGTTCTCCCCGTACCCCCCAGGGGGTTCCTCCGTATATAACCCCCCCACTAAAAACATGCAGAAGATCAGATCGTCATCGTCATCCGACCAGTGACGACAACATCCGAAGTTGGTCCCCGGGCGCTGTACGAGAAAGCGACCACTGCTCCTGGCCTGCCCCTCGGAGGAAAGGACATGCCTGGATGGGTTAAATGCAGAGGACACTTTTCACCGGCCACCGTCAGCATGAGTGTGTTGTGGCCGCATGCATGTATTGTGGTGTTCGTGTGACAATAAAAGACGGGCTTGTCCGTTACGAGAGTCTCCCTTCCGGGAGAGAACGAGCAGGTTCTCTGCCAGAAGGGAGGGAAGTCTGGCAAGTCAAGGACACCACACACCGGTTTTAAAATTCTTTATTATTTCATCACAAGTCTTCCCTTTAAAAGTAACCAGTCAGCCACTCAATACGCTAAATAAAAGCTATATGACCAGTAGTAAAGTTATTGAGTGTAAGTAAACAAATCTGGGCAGTGTTTATAAGGCTAGCAGAGCAGTACAATGTAATTACACTTGTCAAGCCATTGGAAATGATCATATTTAACCACGAGCATCTTCTGTCTGCAGTTACAAGCTCTTTCCAGCAGAGTTGATTGTGACAAATGGCTGCGAGCCCCTCTTGTGCTTGTTATGTGACAACAACATGGCGCTAATCGAACCGTAACAACCACTTGACGAATCTCCGAAGAGCGAGCGCTCAGGCGCATCTGCAGCCAATCGCTCTCGAAAAGGTCAAACTCCTCTTTCTGCTGCTGCAACATATCTTGAGGGATTGAGGGAATGTCGAATTGAGGGATTCGACAATGTTTTTCTGTAGTAATGTGTTTCAGTTCCTCTGGGGGTGCTTTTTTCAGATTGAAGCTAATTAAGTGGGGGTGGGGGATGGGAGTGGCTTTTGCATCGACTGCCCTTTAGGGCCATCAATTCTGAATACGTAGTATTTGTCGCAGACTTATCGAGAGCGTGTGGGTTATTATCAGTGTCAGGGGGTATAGCCCCAAATCTGCTTTGGACGGCTACAACAAACAAACCCCCGTTTCACATAGACAGACTCAGAAAGATTGCCTTGAATAATTGAGGACGCTCATTCCGGCACCTCGGAGATATACGCCTGAAAGCAAACGCACTATTCCTGAGAGGCCACAGAGAAATATCAATCGACATTATAGGACAATGCTCCAAAGGATAGAAAGGAAGTGGGTCGGGAGCGTTTTCCCCTCCCGCCGATATACTGAATCGTTGTTGACACGACATTATGCAGAAGGATGTTAGAGGGTGTTCTGCTGTGTAAAAGCTATGCTGGTGTGAGAAGAAGTGACCCTAAATAACCCCAAGTGCTCTAATCTGAACTGAGCCACGTTCCACCACAACCCATTAAACAATCTCTGCCCTGATCAATCAACAAGCAACACTGTGTGAGCTATAAAGGGCAGAGAGAGGCTGCACCTTCTCCCCATGCACCACCACGCTCGTTACTTACTTACACTGCTGTTAACTTCACGCCTTTCCAGGAACGCTTCGTGTGTACAGTATGTGTGTGTGTGTGTGTTGTGTGTGTGTACAGTATGTGTGTTGTGTGTGTGTGTGTGCGTGTGTGTGTGTTGTGTGTGTGCGTGTTCCCGAGGGGCCCTGGACCGCGTCACCTTCGCTTCCGTGCGACTTGGTACGACACATACACGGGCAGGGAACGCTGCTCCACTTTAGCCTGTTCGACTGGCTAAAGTCCCCCCTGCCCCCCCCCCCACCCCCACCCCCACATGCCCTCACGCACCCGCAACACTAACCTGCCCTGACAGGTCCAGACCCCCCCAGGACAGCACGGGTCCAGGCACACAACACAAACGCCTGTTCAGTATAGAGGGAGGAGAGGGAAAGGGAAAGTAAAAGAAAGACAAGCCAACCAACCAAGATGCTCCTCTGTCATGTCACTTTAAAAAAATTCACAATTAAGTTCAAAAGGCCAGTTAGTATCAAGCACAGATTTATATTGTCCATGATAAACATCAAGTTAAAGGGATAATTCCGATTTTTTTTTTTTTTTTTTTACGTCTATAAGGTACTTGCAGACAGTCAGTGTACTACACCCCTCGCGTTTGCAGTTTGGAGAAGTGCAGACCAGCCACATCAGGCAAGTAGAGCTGTCTGTTGCTGTAAACAGGCGGGGGCCATGAGCAAAAACCTGCCCTGTGCACAACGCACTGTGTGTAGTACATGACTGTCTGCAAGTACCTCATAGAACCCCACGTCAAAAAATTGGAACTATCCCTTTAACATAAGAATAAGAGATAAAAATAAATCATTATGTATTGCCAAAAATAAAAACTGAAATGGAAAGACGGTCTTTTATTTTCAGAACTGTTAAATTGTGGAATTCATTACAATAACTCACGTATGTATGTATCTATCCCTGGTTTGCAGGCTACACGTAAAATGCCAACAATTCATTCTGGCCATTGGGTTGACAAAAACAAAAGTACTATTGGCAATTATTTTTCTTTTTATGTGATGCATGAGTTTCTTAATGACCCTCGACCTCTCAGGTTTAGATCGATACATGTAGGTGGAGCGGATGTTATTAAAAATCTGATATCGGCCCAGTCAGTGTCCTCCAACTCTGATATGATGGATGTGATGCAGTTTGATTGATGACATATCTATCTGTCTATCTATCTGATCAATACTGTACTGGTTGTCTGTGCGAAGAGTGAAGATCTTCACTCAAATTGATCTGGATGCAAGGAATTTTCAATTGATTTTCAGTTGTAGTGTCGCATGATCCAGAGATGGGGACTTGGACTTGTGACTTGGACTCTAGTCGCACTTATAAGTCACACAGAGGCTTGAGACTTGACTTGAGACTCATCCTCAAAAGACTTGAGACTCAGCTCCGACTTGAGATTTGGGACTCGTGAACAATCTTTTTTTATTATTATTATGTTTTTGGTGCATCAACATTAAGGAAAAGTCTACTAATAATAATGTCAACTAATCAATGCTGATGTACGCTAATAAAGGAGTGATTATAATGCAGTAAATGCTTTGAATTCCTTGGTTGTAGCTATCCAGTGTTCTACGCAGACCTGATGGCAGCAGATGATAGCACACTCATCCATAAGAGACTTGAGACACTTGGACTTGTGACCAAAGACTTGAGACTTGACTTGGATTCTAGCTCAAAGACTTGAGACTTGACGTGGACTCTAGCTCAAAGACTTAAGAGTTGACTTGGACTTGCTGATCCAAGACACTTGACTTGGACTCTAGCTCAAAGACTTAAGAGTTGACTTGGACTTGTGACCAAAGACTTGAGACCTGACTTGGACTTGCAAGATATGACTTGTGAGCATCTCTGCCATGGTCTGACCGCTTCAGATGCTCTTCCATGACAACAATAACGTTCTGGGGAAACACTTGTAATCTGGAATTGTATCTTCTTGGCATGAAAGAAGTCACAAATGTCACTGAATATATCAGGAAATGTTTGTATTCTTCTTCAAACATCAATCAAACCGCATGTTGAAACCATGTTGAATGTGCCAGGACATACGCACTATCTGAGAATCTATCTGATTTTCTCCCAGCAACTTGTAGAGGCACAAGTAGGGTCAGGGCGATTGCTGGACAGATATAGCCTACGAGTACCTTGACAAGCCTGACTGTCCCCCCAGGCGTCATCTGGGAGTCCATCCATGCAGGGGCAAAGTGGAGAAGACAGCCCCGCTAATCTATTCCACTTTCTGGATTTCTCATCAGCAATGTATGACTCATATGTGATGGAATGGAAGTGGTTTCCGTGTTCAACATGCATTACGCGCCCGGGTCAGGAGATTTGACGTGTTGTCTCCGAGGGGGTGGAGGTGGGGTTGGTGAAAGAGTAATAAACTCAACTTAATAAAGTCCATACAGGGAATGCATTACAGTAATATCCTGTCGAGTCATTAGCCCAATCAGAGGATGTCACGTCTTGGTTGGTGTCGCTGGACTTTTGCTGAAGCCAGTTTCTGTAAACACATGTAATATTGTGCAGCAGAGGTTTTCAAAGTGGGAGGCAGGGAGGCTCCAATGAATGGAAGTGAAAACATATTCCATTAGTTATTATCACAGTAGCCTAGTTATTATCACATCAAAAGGAATAGCCTAAATGTGTGAGACTCCCACAGTCAGAAACAAACAAACAGACAGACAGACATTTTATGTTTTTGATGTACCGTAGTCTGAAGTCAAACAGCAACATCGGGCTATCTTGGCTCATTTATTGAGTGTCGATGCGATCAAATGAGATAATCACGATCCCATAGGCATCTAGGAAGGAAGCTAAGCAAGTAAACTGTGGGGGAGGGGGTTCCAGGTTTTGTCTGAGGACCGAGGGTAGGCCCACAGTGTCAGACTATCAAAACCCCTGGTGTACAGTCATGTTGTAGTCATCCTCAAATTCAGCTTTAAGATGTTAAAGTTGCACTGGGTGACTTTGCACATTAGTCTTTGAACTTTAATAGAGCGCCTAAGTCGCACCCTCTCCCGGGACCTCAGGAAGTAATATTCCTCATTAATTTCTCCATTGACATTTGGTAAAATCCTTTTACTTGGATAAAACCAGAGCCATTCAGCTATGAGATCAACTGCGAGTGACCATAAAACAAAAGCTCTTTATATCAATGGAAAAATGAGTGGGGAATTCACTTCCTGAGGTAAATGGCCTGCATTTATATAACGCTTTTATCCAAGGCGCTTTACAATCAGTAGGTACATTCACCCATTCATACGCTGATGGCGGCAGGTTACCACGCAGGGTGCTGGCACACCATCAGGACAATTTGGGGTTCAGTATCTTGCCCAAGGACACTTGCCCAAGGACTATGCGATTATTGGACGACCCGCTCTATACCTCCTAAGCTACAGCCGCAGGTCCCATGCAGACCCGGGAGGGGGTGGCACTCTATACCCAGAAATCCTGTAATCGGCCAGTCTGTGATGCTCCATATAAAGGATACCAAAAGGACGAGAGAGGCAAAATATCAAACGTTTCCATTTGTTGCTGCTTCTCGTGTGGAGCAGAATCACTTTGTGATTTAGGGTGTATTTTTACATAGAAAATCTCAACTGGTGTCGCTTTAAAATTATATCTTAAAAGAAATAATATAATTAGATGTAATTAAGATACATGTTGGCCAACGGAATTGCTAATTCCATGAGATTTCACTGCAGTTCAGTTTCATTCAGCTATGTTGTTGATACATTGAAACAGAACAATGCAAATCACTCCACTAGCATTGAGAAAATGTTGATTGTTGAAGTTGGCTTTGTGTTGTAACTTTGGGAGATATTCACTTATTTCAAGAAAAGTAAGATTTTAAGAACATTATATATATATATATATATATATATATATATATATATATATATATATACACACACATATTAAAATATATATTAAAATATTCACAATTCATATGGCATGGACAATGTAACGTATGAAATACTTTTATGTGTGTAGAAAGCCAACTGATCCACCAACTGCCAACTGCCAACTGCACCTCCTGAGATGAAGAAGACCACCTTCAAAACATAACATGCTCCTCCCACTCATTTCATTCCAGCAGTGCCTGACCCACATTTCATTTCAGTCAGTAGTACACCATGCCCAATTAAACTAACCTCTATAGGTGCAGGTAATGGTGCTGCAAGCTGTGGGCGGTTTCCCATGAGTAATTGACTTGGTATGGCCATTATGCTAAACACAATTTCTCACATCGCTTCTCCGTTATCAGACTGGGAAGTGTTTTACATTTAAGGGAGATTTCCCCCCTCTCTTTTCGTGTATATAGTGTAGTTATATGTCCTTGTAAGTGTGTCTGTGTAGTGTGCATATCATCTGTGAAATACGCTTACTGTAGGTAATGGGAGCAGAAAACTCATGGTTCAGAGTTAAGGAAATTTTATGGGGGGGGGGGGGGGGGGCTGCATTTCAGCCTCAGGTGATCCTCTGGAAATTATGCGTCAAAAAATATTTTATTAGCCATTAAAAATGGATTCATGTTCATTGCTTTCTCTGATAACTTTCATCCACTTTGTATGCAGAGGGAGAATTCCATTTCCACTGATAAAATCGAGACATAGCGACGAGTTAGATGCAGTGGCAGCTAAATCTTCTCCGTGCAGTGAGGGCTGAATAGAGAACCAAAGTGAACGTCACTTCCTGCTTCAGCACTATACCAGAGATTTTCATCCGCCATTTATTTCCTGTATAGACATTTCGTAAAACGCTTATAAAAATTGTTTTACTTGGTCAAACCAAATGGTTCAGATACATTTAGAAACAGGAGAGACCACATAACATTTCACTCGGACCAAAACTTAAAAAAAAAAAACATCGAAAAAATATTTTCTTTAAATCCGCTTTTTTTTCTCCAAATGTTTTGGTCTGAGTGAAATGTTATGTTATGTGTTTCTAAATATATCTGAACCATTTGGTTTGAACAAGTAAAACTATTTTTATAAGCATTCTACTAAATGTCTATGGGAAAATAAATGACGGATGCTGAAGCAGGAAGTGACGTTCACTTTGGCTCTCTATGGGTAACGTTTTTGGCTATGCCTGAAACAAGGTCTGCGATTAACAAAAGTTGATCAAACTGTGACCTTTCATTGTGTTCAGCTAGATAATCTTTACAAATGAACAACATTTTTATGATTTTTGAAGCGTTTTCAAAAATCGCTTACAGGTACGCTTCAAAAATCATAAGTGATGTTCATTTGTGACGATTGCTCAACACAAATATCTCAGTTTCAGACACTTTTGTTAACCGTGAACCTTATTTCAGGCATCGAACTAAAATCCCCCAAAATCCGATTGACTTCAAAGACGAGGGAACCCAGCGTGATGCTAACTTCCCGGTTGGCCTAGAAAAAGACGTCATCCCTCCCTGCTGTGCTACTCTAGGACCGGAGATAACAATCTGCAAATCACACAACAGAGCTATTATCTCAATGTGGAGTTTAGAGAGGCTTCCTATAATAATGTTCAGCTTTGAATGCACTTCACAGTTAGAATAGTGAATAGAGAATCAGTAGCTATTGATGCAGATTATGCTTAGAAATATGAGGTTCTACAGGGTATACTGTATTTTACACACAAACTGCAGTTATTGTGAATGGATGGATCAAACCCCACCCTGGCACGCCAATAACGAGTTCCAATAAAGTGCGTACCTCAGCAAAAATATATGTTCTGCACCGGGGATAAAGGGCCTTCACATTTTCCCTGGGATTGTAAAGTCTTTGCCAGTGGCATCCAGAGCCTGTGAAGAACTGCTAAGCTCCTTACATCCCTTCCTAATTCCTTCAGACCTGGATGAGAACAATGACACATCCTGGGCTATGCACCGCATGAATCCATATGGGACCCACACAGCAGTGGAGTTTGACGTTTGTGCTCTGCCCTCGCTCTGGCTGGGTGGGAACAACATTCCATACAATATTATACAAATATGGACATAGCCACCATCACCCATTGGTTTCGCATTGTGACCGTTGCCATGTTGGTTTTCTTGGAGCCAGAAGTGACCATAGTTGGATGAGAAGAGCTGCAGCGCCGCACCGCCTGCTATTGGTCTGAGATCAGTGAGCTGTGCGATCACTGGACGGGCGACCTGTCAATCACGCCCCAAAACATAGTCTGCCTTATCATTTATTTTACTCCAATCTGGGCACCCAGAGTCTTATCAGCTCGACGACTAATAAGACTCTGGGACAGACGGTCGATATTTTGGGCTTTCCGCTGATAGACTCTCGGTTCCAAGATCATTTACAAAATGAACATCATGCTGTGCTGAAGAAGACTTGAAACCAGCGAGTTGAAACCATAAACTCATTAGGAGAGTGTTTACTAAGGCAATAAATAAAGTGAGAAGTCGGGTCATTTCCCCATTGACTTCTATCCACCTTATTTTTGAATGCCCCACTGTAAAAAATAATTGTGCGTACAAGGTCCGGTTTAACGTGACTATTGCTGCAGCTTGCCATTTCCTAATGTATTCTACTTGATTTGAAAAGATGGCTGCCTACACTCAGTCTCTTGTACCCTGGCTGAATTGAACATAACTTGGTCAATAAGTAACATACAAAATAAAACAACCCGTAATATCTTAATTTTATGTAGAATGCAGAGGACATGTAACTGTTCAGTTAAACTTGCATTCCAGGAATATTGTGCTCTTAAGATGACGTTAGTGGCTCGAGTCTGTTTCGTCCTGAAACCCACACGCTTTGCGGTGGTGGTTTTAGCGTAACCTATGTGCGATTCGAGGCGTAAAGTATGTGCGTTTTAGCGTAACTTATGTGGGATTCGAGGCGTAACCTATGTGGGGTTTGGCGTAACCTATGTGCGATTCGAAATAACGTATCTGAGATAGAAAACGTTATGAATATAGCCACGTTATAATTATTATAAACAACAAACTAACGCCGGTGATCCGTATGGAAACAGTGTTACTCGAAATGGTTAATATTGGCCACAGCAGGCGATTACCCATGAATGCACTGCGCTCTTAAAGGGATATTTATCGATGAGATTTTTGCCAAGCTGGACCTGATTAGTGATTTGCTCCGTTCGCCCAGACGGGTGTCAAGCTGTCAGCAACAAGGCTGGGAGGATCACACCGGAAGAAGCACCCATCAGCAGATCAGGCAAAAATGGCCGCCAAAAATAAGGTGGATACAATCTGACTTCTTTTTGCAGCCAGTGACTGTATAAACATTTGAGTTATATAAAAATTCACCCCCTGTACAATTGTTATGAACAATGAAATTAGCTATAGAGACCAAAACTTGACTGTAAACATGTTTATTTCTGTGGGAAAGTCTGGCATTTTAAAATAGGGGTCTATGGGTGTAACCGAGGTGAATCAGCGCGGATTCCTCGTGAGTCCCGAGTGGTAGCGAGTGGATTGGTTAAACCCACTCCCCAGTATAAAGGCATGTTAATCAGCTCCGCCAAGGGAGCTAGCTCTCTTGGCGCAGTGGTTAACATGTTAGACTCCCAAGCCGAAGGTTGGCGGTTCGTATCCCACCCCTAGACAAGCCCTTAACATGGGTTGCTGCAAGTACCACCTACACAACGCCGTTACATGGGGAATGACTCCTTTTGGAGCCAGCCTCAAGTGGCCATTCAAGGAACTGCAGCTTTTGATACTTCCTCTTTGGCCTCATTTTTCAGAAGCAAAGGTTGGGGCTTGTGAAGGTATGAGCCACGGAAAAAAAACAAAAAACATGAATCCTCAAAATAACCCTCGTCATCCTCTCCTTCATCTTCTCCCCATCTCAGGGACAGAAAGCGAAGCCGCCCCCACACTTCCTGTCTTGGATGTTGTTCCAGCCCGCAGGGTCCAACTCCTCCTCGCTCCTCTTATCACACTCAGGTGGAACATGAAAGATGATCTGATGCCAGCTCTGGAAACAGCACTTCTCCAGATCAAAGGGATACCTACCTACACACCAACGTATAATCCGGCCAACCGGGAGGCTACAACATGAAATGGGATTAAAGTGTAGCTAAACACTAACGCTTCATCTTCCACTCTCCAAAATTGACGGGTTTATAGGTCAAAAAACACAAATCCTCCAAGATGCTTTCTTTTTTTATTTATTTTTTCCCCGATTTTTTTATCCCATTTTATCCCCCATTAGTGCTCACTTGATTTCTCAATCCTGGTTGCTACTCCATCCTCTGCCGATCTGGGGAGAGCCGAGACTGGCTCCATGCTTCCTCCGAGACATGGGCAGTCAGCCAGCCGCTTCTTTTCACCTGACAGAGGAAGCTTCACCGGTGGGACATAGCACGTGGGAGGTTCACGCTATTCCAACCAGTTCCCCTCCCTCTGACCAGGCGCCCTTAACGACCAGAGGAGGAACCACATTAGCAACCAGGATATTGCATGTTTTTGTGAAGGGGGTTCCTATATGAAGGAAACCCCCGGGAGGCACGGGGAGAACATGCAAACTCCACACAGAAAGGCCCTTTTGCCGACCCCACCTGGGCGGTGGGCACTCGAGGACATGCGGACTGGCACGCATTCCTTCAGCGTTCACCTCGTCCCAGGTGGGAATCGAACCCACGACCTTCGAGCTGTGAGGCGATAGTGCTTACCACTGCACCACCGTACCTCCTCAAAGATGCTTTCTGGGGGGGCCTGGGGAGTCTTAAAGGGTCAACCTGGGTCTTACGGCATTTTCCTACTTTTTTGCCATAAAATGGATTGATTGTGTTCAACATTCTCTAACAACTTCCAAAATCATGTGTAGCCTGAATTTTAAAATCAACCATACAGCAGATATGTAAATGGTTGTATTAGTGTGGATATAATTGATATGACTAATTGAGATTACTTCAATCATAAGACATAATGTGCGGCTGTACTTTCATGCCAGCAATCATTCCATGTCAATGTTTCAAATAGTGCATAATCAGGACATTCTTCTGTTCATTCATATTATTGTCTATTCCGTCTCGGTGTCTGTACCAGACCCATCCCGGCAGTCTTATGAGCCGTTAGCATTATGATTGATGGATGGCTCGGCCTTAAAAAATTGTCGTTGACAAATTGATAATCCAATCTGATGCTGTGTCAAGAGAATCTTAACGACTCCACAGAGGTCAGTAAATATCCATCAGCAACGCTCCGGCGCTCCCTTACATGCCTCCTAATGCAAAAACCAATTTGGGACCTTTTTCCCCATTTCCATTTTATTATTCAAATTTTTATTAAAGAGTGAATTAATGACTTTTGCTTCCTGATGAGCCGCTGTTGTCTGCGTGGCTTAATTGGAATAATTTATCAATTTATCACGGTCAGCACACGCAAAGTCTAACGACCCCGGAACATGTCACTGGAAAAAGTTGATTATTAAAGAAATAACTGATTGACTCAGGAGATGATGGGGTTGAGAAATGGAAGTGACTGTTGGTCTGTGGTAAATGTGTATCTACATACTGACCATTCGGCGCAGGTAGGGAGAGACAGTCTGGCAAGCGAGACTAAGGAAAGCCTTATATCACTGAACATGTGTGACACAACTTCAATTTATTAGGACTCCAACGGGTTATTTAGCATTTAGCATGAGCGTTTAGGAAGACATGAAAGACTCAAACCATAGGTCAATCACATAATATACCCAGTAATCATGGATTGAATTTAGATATTTTGGTGTGGCTCTATTGGTGCATTTTGATGGTTTTTCCCACGGCGCTGGGGCACTCACTCACTCACTCACTCACTCACTCACTCACCCATCCACAGATGTTTAGTGAAGGGGGCGGGACTAGGTCAAAGAGGCCATAGGTAGGGATAGGAAGGTCGTAGAGTCGGGGTCTGAGGGGTGGGTGGTGGGAGGGGTTGAATGGTGAGGGAAGGGGTGGGGCTAGGGAAAAACAGGGCGTAGCTAGGGATAGGAAAGTCATCGAGATTTGGGTTTCGAGGGGCGGGTAGGGGGTGTGGCTTCGGGGATGTGGGTGGCTTATGGTAAGAGGTAGGGCTAGGACCATTGTCCATGTTGTAAAAAATTAGCCGTGTTGTTGAGGTACCCCCAAACCATTGCCGAAAGTGCCATGAGGCTGAATGTCATAAGGCCAGACCATTGGGCTTCAAAGTCGTTTGTAGAATTTTAACATAAATAAATCACATTAACTTTGAGACATAATTTACTGCGGACAAACAATACCATTCCCGAGAAGACTATATGAGCCTCTATGGGCCTTTACACTGCATTTTACATTGTTTCTCCACCTGGTGGATTTGGCGGGAAATGTGCTGGATTGCTTTACCACACAAAGCAGGAAGAGGGCGCTGTTCTTCCAGAGAAAACAGAGCTAAATCAGAGTTTCTGTCAACAATGGCGGATGGAAAAATCACTTCTAACATGTTGATCGTCTTCAGGGATAGGAGCAGGGGCAGACTGGGATCATAATTCAGGCCGGGCATTAGATACCAAGCAGGCCAGGCCGATACGAGCCCGACGCGCGTGCCGGCGTCCGAAGGGCGGCGGCGAAAAATTTGGGCCGTTTGAAGCTCAATTTGGGCCGTTTGAAGCCAGATTTGGGCCGTTTGAAGCCCAATTTGGGTCGTTTAAAGCCAGATTTGGGCCGTTTGAAGCCCGATTTAGGCCAAGTCCAATTTTACAATGAGATGCACCCACTTTAAACCTGAATAAAGTAATAAAACCACTAGTAAACCAGTAGGTGGCGCCTGGCCTGCTGTTCAGTGAGTGGCCTGGCCTGGCCTGCAAATTTTTTTATTTTTTTTGCAGGCCAGGCCACCGGGCATTTGCCCGACGTGCCCGATTATGCAGTCCGCCCCTGGATAGGAGGCAACTACAACACATCCTCATCTCTTAAATGACAGAATAAGTCGATTTCCAATGAGTCCCAAAACAACATCTCAGTGGATATTCAGCGTGGAGACTCGGGGTTCATGACCGCGGGGGAGGAGAAAGGGCTCGGTGGGATTGGCGGTGCCAGGTTTCCTGATTGGAAACTGTTACTGTTTAGGCAACTAAACAACTTGGTTAAGTTTGGGAGGTGAACCAGGTCTCTGGCGATGAGGAAGTTGCTAGACGAGGAACGCTGCCGGACTCCCCCTTTCGCACCCTTAAACATCAGCGGGTCATTCAAATATCACACTGTCATTAGGTTAAAGAGCACCAGAGGTCGCCGCTACTTCCGCAAGAGGTCGCATTCATTGACATCTGTCGTTTTAACCACCTTGAAAATCGACCAATGATGTTGTTTTCCTTGGATGGGCTGGGGTTTAGGGTGGTGTGGTCTTAATGAGATACACATTAATAGCACTAGCGTGACTCAGAGGCCATGGTAGTCTCCACCATAGTCAAATTTTTTGACAGCATTTTGACCAAACTATGACAATTAAATTGATGGTCTACTCTCATTTATTTATTTTTATCTTTCCACCCTTTTCTTGAACTTTTGATTATTTGTATGTGCAAATAAGTGTAATGAAAATCAAAACTCCAATAGAAGCAACACAGTACAGACTGAACCATTTGTGTCGTTGCAAGTGTCATTTATTCATCTCTCAGACACAATAGAGCACATAACCCAGAGCACAAGCGGACCGGGGGTGGATGAGAGGTGGTCCAGGTGGACCTCCTCTGACGACTCGATCCGAAGCAACTTTTGGACAGAAATGTTGCCACTCGGGCTGAGCAAAGCAATTCAGTGGAGATTTTTGTTCCCTTTTTTTTTTTTTTTTAGAGTTGCATTAACAAATCATACGTGCACATTTGCAATATTAAAAACACATTTCTATAAATGACTGTATTGTCTCCAGTGGCATCTCTCACAAGGCTGGCACGCTCTGACATCAGCCAGCAATTTCCTCCCCCCCCAGTCCATGATGCTTTTTGGTGGTGGATTTTTTTTTTTACATTTTTATTTATTTATTTGCTTCATGATGGCGGCGATGATTTTCCATTGTCTCTCTCTACAGCGCAAATCTCCAGCTCCGTCAAAGTGATTTCAGCCGTCACTAAACGTAGAGGTTTTGTCAATAAAATAAAAGGCGAGACAGGAAGGAATTGATGGGTCATAAACACCTCAAGAAAATAGTCACGTTTAAAATCAACTATGTGTATATTAGCACAAGAGTACCTTAAACGTCTGAATCAAAGCTACATTTTGAATACAATTCTGACATCGCACTGAACTGACAGCAGAAGAAATCACTTATACTGTATACAGATACCGATTACAAATTAATCTGATCGACGATCCACAGTAATAGTAATTTAATATAGCATTTTTGCCACATTTGTTGTCAAGTCCACATCTTTACCCTCCTAATATGACATGTAAGAAAGAAGAATGCTACATAAGCTTTCAATAAGCTATATTATTATATATAAAGCTGAATTACCCTTTTCAAACACTCAACAATAGCAATACTGTATTCCGTTGTGAAACCATGACACCTAATGGCTCCGTTCGCCACACTTTCAACTCCCAACACATTCTCCCAGGCCCTAAAGTGGAATGGATTCAGTACATGTGAATGCCCGACTCTCGACAGTGTTCAATTTCGCCAAAGCGACCGGCCGGTTGCAACTCCCTGAGATGAAGACCCTATTTAAACGAATGCGTCGTAACCAGAGAAAGCCTATAACACTTTCGGCTGCGTTTACGCGGCAAAGGAGAATCGTATCAGGCTCCTTGGGCTTCCTCCCTGATTCGAAGATCAGACCTGATGCAAAAGGTTTCAAAATGAGCAGGATTCTTTTGCTGTGTAGATGCAGTCATCTCTCATTGATTCTGCTGGTCTCCTTAAAGCACTAACAAGACCCACAGAAAATAAATAATTGACCATTCGATAGAGCCAGTAGAACACGGTACCATCACAACATAATAGTTACAGTCCAGCCTGTCTCATTATTGCCATTGACCCCTTTAAGCCACTAGGGGGGTTTTAGGATGTATATGCACTAACAGCATTAGACTTACATTGTGTGTCCTATATCTGAGGGGAAAAAGACAATGATTTACTCATAGTTAAGATCACAAAATGCTAAATGACATTTCCCCCCCCCCTAATAAATAAACGTTGTATTTCATCAGAAAAAAGCAAACAAACTGTATAGAAAAAGACACCCTCATATCCTTTCCCGTCAAAAGTCCAGTCTTCCTCTCTCTTATCCTCTTAAAAAATAAAGTACAATTGAGTCCATGCATTTTTAGAGAGGCTGGCGTTCCGATCCACTCCAACGCTCGCAGACTTGACACCTGATGAAGAAACACACCCGTACACAGACTGTGGAATCTCAGAGGTCAGAGGTCAGAAGAGTGGCCAGCAATGTGGAGACAGTCTGTCGAGGCTGTACCGCGCGCCGACAGGTGAGAGAGTCGATGCGTTTGCTAAGAGTGTTCAAGAAAAAAACAACAAAAAGAAAAAAGCTCTTTCTTTTTCCTCCTTGCCACTAGGGGCCCGGCGGAGAAACAGACAGAAGTGAGAGACAGAAAGAGAGAAAGAGAGAGAGAGAAACGGATGCGGAGGAGAGAGGAGCGGGGCGGAGGCAGAAGGAGCAGGGCAAGCTGACCCACAGCTTGTCTGACATCAATCCAATGGTTGGCTTTCATTCCTCACCCAGCGCTCACTGGACACATATCTGATTCTTCAGGCTGTCAGAGAGGGAGAGAGAGAGAGAGAGAGAGAGAGAGAGGGAGAGAGAGAGGGAGGGAGAGAGAAAGAGAGAGGGAGAGAGAGAGAGAGAGAGGGAGGGAGGGAGGGAGAGAAAGAGGTTAGGGCTGTCAGTGATACAGAGTATGTCCATTGTCCATCTTCACAAGACAGTTATGGCTCTATTTGGCTGACCGGGCTTTATAAATCTCTCAAGCAGGAAAACAATAAGATCCAACGGTTTTCCATTCGGACTACACATGTGACTGTGGTGTGACTGACTGTCAGCCAACATAGACACATCATGCACCAAGCGCAGACACGGCCAACGGGACCTTTTTCAGAGACGCCATTTTGTGTCTAAAAGGCAGGGTAAACACAGGTGAAAGCAAATGATTCATTAAGACCCCAGCACTAGAACACCTAAATGGACTGGAAGTTGGAAAACCTAATTCATGTTTTGGCGCACCTGTGTTACTTCCTACCTTTTAGACACACAGAATGGCTGCTGTGAAAAAGGCCTATTGTGTCTGTAGGAATGTCTGACCAAGACGGAAGTGCCGGAAATTGAACCAGGGCCTCCGCGGTGGTAGGCGAGTGCTTTTACCTCTACACCACCCACATGCCCCCATCACGTCATTCTGATTGGTCCAAACGACAGTTAGACATATCTGCACACGGTCCAAACTGAATTACAGATCAGCAGTGATGTCTGCTGATATAATTCAGTTTTGGACTAGGCAGACTGAAAGTCATATTCATCAGTCATTATGCTGTGCATGATGTTGCTCATGCGAGGCTTCCCATTGGATATCGGCCCAGCAAAGGATTGAACCACATGTGAATGGCAGTTTCTGTTGGTGCTGTGTATAAGATAAGAGTTAGAAAATGCCATGAAATACAAAGAGCTTATCATCAAGGAATTTGTGGCGAACGAGAGCCTCGTTCACTAGAGAGTTGTGGCAGAATTTGACAGCGTATTGAATATTTATTGTCTACAGACACACTTGAGGACCTCGATGAAGTCGGGATGGTCTCAGAACACTAGTCTTGTTGCACAAAGTAAATCCTCTGTATTTCCCAATGACAGCTCTTGTCGTGTACGGGCTGCCGCGTTAAAAACCCTGTCAAAAACTCCTTATGCCTCCCCCTAGACCTGAGGAGAATTTGCCAGATTGTGGCCAAGATTCCCCCCTCCCAACTATCTCGAGATGGTTACTTATATTATCATACATACACTATGGTTACTGATATTATTATACATACACTATGGTTACTGATATTATTATACATACACTATGGTTACTGATATTATTATACATACACTATGGTTACTGATATTATTATACATACACTATGGTTACTGATATTATTATACATACACTATGGTTACTGATATTATCATACATACACTATGGTTACTGATATTATTATACATACACTATGGTTACTGATATTATCATACATACACTATGGTTACTGATATTATTATACATACACTATGGTTACTGATATTATTATACATACACTATGGTTACTGATATTATTATATATACACTATGGTTACTGATATTATTATACATACACTATGGTTACTGATATTATTATACATACACTATGGTTACTGATATTATCATACATACACTATGGTTACTGATATTATTATACATACACTATGGTTACTGATATTATTATACATACACTATGGTTACTGATATTATTATACATACACTATGGTTACTGATATTATTATACATACACTATGGTTACTGATATTATTATACATACACTATGGTTACTGATATTATCATACATACACTATGGTTACTGATATTATCATACATACACTATGGTTACTGATATTATTATACATACACTATGGTTACTGATATTATTATACATACACTATGGTTACTGATATTATTATACATACACTATGGTTACTGATATTATTATACATACACTATGGTTACTGATATTATTATACATACACTATGGTTACTGATATTATTATACATACACTATGGTTACTGATATTATTATACATACACTATGGTTACTGATATTATTATACATACACTATGGTTACTGATATTATTATACATACACTATGGTTACTGATATTATTATACATACACTATGGTTACTGATATTATTATACATACACTATGGTTACTGATATTATTATACATACACTATGGTTACTGATATTATTATACATACACTATGGTTACTGATATTATTATACATACACTATGGTTACTGATATTATTATACATACACTATGGTTACTGATATTATTATACATACACTATGGTTACTGATATTATTATATATACACTATGGTTACTGATATTATTATACATACACTATGGTTACTGATATTATTATGCATACACTATGGTTACTGATATTATCATACATACACTATGGTTACTGATATTATTACATACACTATGGTTACTGATATGATTATACATACACTATGGTTACTGATATTATTATATATACACTATGGTTACTGATATTATCATACATACACTATGGTTACTGCTATTATTATACATACACTATGGTTACTGATATTATTACATACACTATGGTTACTGATATTATTATACATACACTATGGTTACTGATATTATCATACATACACTATGGTTACTGATATTATCATACATACACTATGGTTACTGCTATTATTATACATACACTATGGTTACTGATATTATTATACATACACTATGGTTACTGCTATTATTATACATACACTATGGTTACTGATATTATTATATATACACTATGGTTACTGATATTATTATACATACACTATGGTTACTGATATTATCATACATACACTATGGTTACTGATATTATTATACATACACTATGGTTACTGCTATTATTATACATACACTATGGTTACTGATATTATCATACATACACTATGGTTACTGCTATTATTATACATACACTATGGTTACTGATATTATTATACATACACTATGGTTACTGATATTATTATACATACACTATGGTTACTGATATTATTATACATACACTATGGTTACTGATATTATCATACATACACTATGGTTACTGCTATTATCATACATACACTATGGTTACTGCTATTATTATACATACACTATGGTTACTGATATTATTATACATACACTATGGTTACTGATATTATTATATATACACTATGGTTACTGATATTATTATACATACACTATGGTTACTGATATTATTATACATACACTATGGTTACTGATATTATTATACATACACTATGGTTACTGATATTATTATACATACACTATGGTTACTGATATTATTATAGATACACTATGGTTACTGATATTATTATACATACACTATGGTTACGGCTATTATTATACATACACTATGGTTACTGATATTATTATACATACACTATGGTTACTGATATTATTATACATACACTATGGTTACTGCTATTATTATACATACACTATGGTTACTGATATTATTATACATACACTATGGTTACTGATATTATTATACATACACTATGGTTACTGATATTATCATACATACACTATGGTTACTGATATTATTACATACACTATGGTTACTGCTATTATTATACATACACTATGGTTACTGATATTATTATACATACACTATGGTTACTGATATTATTATACATACACTATGGTTACTGATATTATTATACATACACTATGGTTACTGATATTATCATACATACACTATGGTTACTGATATTATTATACATACACTATGGTTACTGATATTATTATACATACACTATGGTTACTGATATTATTACATACACTATGGTTACTGCTATTATTATACATACACTATGGTTACTGATATTATTATACATACACTATGGTTACTGATATTATTATACATACACTATGGTTACTGATATTATTATACATACACTATGGTTACTGATATTATTATACATACACTATGGTTACTGCTATTATTATACATACACTATGGTTACTGATATTATTATACATACACTATGGTTACTGATATTATTATACATACACTATGGTTACTGATATTATCATACATACACTATGGTTACTGATATTATTATACATACACTATGGTTACTGATATTATCATACATACACTATGGTTACTGATATTATTATACATACACTATGGTTACTGATATTATTATACATACACTGTGGTTACTGATATTATTATACATACACTATGGTTACTGATATGCATACATTATCTACAAAAATAAAGACCAGGCAAGCCTAGTTAAGACGGACCCAGACTGCTGTCCACTGTTGTGCAAGTTCACATAAGACCTAGCTCAAAGTCCATGCTCATAGTTTTCAATTTAGAAAAATCTGGGTGGGGAACCACTGCGGTGCAGTGGAGCTGCTCAGTGGCCATCAGATCAGACTGTGGTTGTACTGGTCAGCATCCAGGTGTGAATGTGTGTGAGTGTGAGCAGGGTTCTCCTGAACAAGCGCAAACCTTTTAGACTACCCTCGAACCCCACCCCCACCCCCACCACCACACATATGCCCCTACAGGAGTCACCCCTACACACCCCTCGAATCCCCACTCCCTATGACCGCCCCCTTCCCCCCACCCAAACTTTGTGGAAGGGTGTAGCTAGCACGGGCCAAGGAAGCGGATCCCATCCGACTCACAACATGTGCATGACTGGACCATTGACCTTGGCTCTGCACTCTCCCAGTGCTCTTCTAGTAATGGACATGGAGAGCAGGCTGGTCGGAAATGAAGAGGGAGAAGAATCAGACATTATCCAGCGAGCAAAAGACCCATATAAAGCAACACTCAGAAGAAAAGACGTATGAAACAATGTGGAAAATGAGCAGATTGGGAGAATACCGGTGATGGATTCTTTCCATTTTGCATTCTGTTTTAATTTGAGGCACCATTCATGAATATGTATGAATGTACACTCATCCCAAAGCTTTGCTGTGAAGCCTCACTTAATTATAGTACATTCAGGATTAGGTGGAATCAAAAAAAAATTCTCCTCCCGTAATTCCCGAGAACGTGCAGCAGCACGATCTCATTCGGGGAGTGCGTTTTGTCCTTCGGGGCTATTTGCATCGCTCTATTTGCATCGCTCCTTTTTCAAATGAAGCCGCGTTTACTTTGGGGATGATGTAGCGGGCGAGCCTGAGCAAAAACACGGAGTGTCTCTTTGTGAAGGTCTCAGGAGCTGGAGTTCAATTTGTCTAATTTAGCACCTCATTACACCAGTGAGCAATCTGATCAGCCCACAGCTGGATTACAAGCCCACCTCTGAGACCTGGGCTCAGATTCTGCTTGTCGGTGTGGCTAAAACAGAAGCCTAATGCTCAGTGAAGCCTCTCGCTAGCCCGTCACAGGCTTGATCACTGCAGCAGCCAATAGCAATGGCTTTCCGTTCAGGTTCTGCGCAAATTGTGAGCGAACTTCCGAAAAGTCGACAACCTTAAAATTCGAATCCGGTGCGTTTCCATTAACAGCTGTTGCTGTAAGCGAATAAGTAGGTCGTGTATGGGGGGAGTGAGACATGCACAGAGCTTTGGAGTGGTTACTTGCCATACTGTAGGAGAAGTGATAATTAATAATTATCAACTTAATTAATAATTATCAACTTAAAACTTAACTTACTTACTTATAATTATTGTGTCATATAGTCTGCTGGTGGCCGTATTTCTTTCTGACGGTGATACGGCCGATATCACAGATCAATTCATAAAACAGTTGGGTGCGACACTTTAGCATCCAGAACAACAGTTGATCTGCTGCAGGATTATCGGGTCGTTTGTTGGGCTGGTCGGGCGCCGGCTCGGTTCCGCCAGTAGAACACATCGCAGCAGAGCGGACAACTTGCCAGTGTGTGTGTTTCCAACTCTTTTTCGAAAAAGGCAAAAAAACACACCTCGCACGAGCCTAAAAACCTTTTTTCTTTGCAGAATAGAGGATTTTTTCTTCTTCAAATGTTCCTGTTTCCATCAATATTTTCTAACGTGATACTTTACAATGTGCATAAAACCAGGTGGATGGAAACGCACCTATTCTCTGGGGGGCTCTTATAGCAGACTACCTGAACCCTCTGCTTGCCGCTGGATGCCAAAACAAACTCTTAATCGCACTGAAGCATTCTCAACCTGCTGAGTAAGCTACAGCACTTTTGGGTTGATGCATGTAAACATCAGAACTGGGTTACAATAACATTGGTAAATTATACTATGAGATAATTATGATGCCTGGTCCACTCCCATATTTAACTGGTTACTGTGGCATGGAAACCTCTCACTGCTTTCACTTTAGGTTTCCGCTGTCTGGCATAGTGCTGCGAGTTTGACAGAGTTGACACCCACATCGGTACATTCTGATGTCAACACAAACCATGGCAGCAGCAGTGAGGATCATCATTTCTTTGCCCTGTAAACTCCTGTGGCTGCGTCAGAGTGAGGTGGAGGGGGAGAATCTCTCAACTGGTTTATTTCGGGCAACAGGGAGACGAATTACAGGGAATCAATTATGTAAACGGCTTAACCCGAATGAGACATTCAACAGTGTGACACTGGTACATGGAGTTTCACTGCAGTGTGACACGCTGATTTACTCTACTGCACGCATTGATCCTAGGTTTTACTCTTCCCTCTCATCTCTCCACCTACAATATGAGCAAAAATAATAACCGACAACAATAAACTTCTCAAATGTTATATCGCAGCGGTTCCCAACTTTTTCCGACTCATGGCCACCTTGAAAATAAAATAAAATGTGCACAGCCCACATCCATCCGTAAACAATACAGAGGCCACATAATGTGTTATCAGAGCACCATTTATTTTAACGATAAAAGGAGCTGTCCATCAGCACCACACAGAAATCAGAAAGTAAAAGTGAGGGGCTATCTGCCTATTAAAGAAAAACTAATTGATAATTGATTTCCAATTAACTCATTGAGTGCCAGCCACTTTTGGAGAACGGACGCTCCCAGTGCCAGAGTTTCAGAGCGTTTTCAGTGATTTCTCGAGGCCCACAGAATATTGTGTGATATTACTATGTAAACACCGAACACGCACAAAGAACGATGAGACTCTCTTCTATCATCTGCAAAAAAAGTTTATTGATCCCATTTTCCGTTCTTTAGTTATGAGCCGGAGAAGATAGGCTGTTTTGAGCAAAAATACACTTTTCAAATTAGAAGCTGAGTTATTCCGCCTTTTGTGAAATGCAGCATTTCAAGCACATTCACTGAGTCTGAAGATAATATTTTCTGATGTAGTGACGTGGTGTAGTTGTGTGGTGCCTGCGTGCCCCACCCCCCTCTCCCCCCCTCAGCTGCAACCTCCTCCCCACACTAACACACAGCCACACGCACCCAGTCTATTTTCGGAGAGCTCCGTTTTTTTGCGCCGGCTCCCAGCGCGACAAGGAAATGCCAAACCGGACTGCAGGGAAAGGTTTGGCCCTTCGGCGTCGGGTGCTGCCTTTCTGGCGGCTAATCGTGTGAAGAAACTATGCAGACAGACAGACAGAGGCAGAGGGGCTCAGTTGTGTGCGCGGATTGACTGCTGTTCGCAGCCAACAAGCAACAGCAAGTCAGAGCCATCTATATGGCTCTGGCTGCAGCATGAGCGGTTTCTCTTTGATCACGGAGGTTTTTCCTGCTGTTTTCGGACCTTCCTCTAATCTGGAGAGCACTGTCGCCACCTAATGGGTCGGTAAAATAGGTTATACACCTTCAACATGCCCCAAAATTTTACAGGAGATATATTAGGCTTTGATCCACGTCCCACCATCAAAAAACGCAATTGACGACTTTAGTCGTCATTGGCACTCAACGTTACTAAAGCAATTGACGACTAAAGTCGTCATTGGCACTCAATGAGTTAAATAATGGTATCATTTAACAATAGAGAAATACATTCTCATAATAATATATATATTTTTCACAAAGATTGTAATGTTTTACAAATGATTTGGCAGCCCACTTGCAATACATTCACGGCCCACCACCAGTGAGCCCCGGGCCCACTTTTTCTTCTTCTGTGGTGTTTTATGGCAAGTCGGCATCCTTCTGGATTTATCCATCCACTGTTTCCCTACCGTCTCAGCCCCGGCCCACAGGTTGGGCTTGACTGGCTTTATATTGTGTTGTGTCAGTCGTCCTTCATTCCTTCACATTCATCACCTCTGGAGACTGGATGACAGAAAAGCTACTTTCCACTTCATCATTTCCGCTCGAGCGCCGCCCGTCGCTGACGAGCATTTTGATCCGTTTAATCAGTCAAACGAAGACATGTCCAGTGCTCTCCTCGGTGCAAAGTCATATAAAGAGGTAAAGATTTATTAACGGTATGAGTTCCCCTTTCAGATATTTTACAACGCCCACCTGGAGCCAGGTCTGCTCGAGGTTTCTCCCTGTTAATGGTGGACTTTTCCATGCCGCCGTCGGCCCGTCGCCGAGTGCTGCTATGCTCTGTGGGAAGTGTTTCAGTTGTTGAGTCTAAATTAAAGAGGTCTTGACCTGCTCTGGATGAAAACTGTCATGAGATTACTTTTGTTATGATTTGGTGCTACTGTATCTTCTTACTTAGAATTGGCTAAAAGTGGCTGGCAGTGTCCGTGGCGGTGTCAGTCACGATTGTGATGTCATCAGTGATGTCATCAGTGATGTCACTCAGGCAGTTGTGATATCATCAGTAACACTGTTTCCCTGCTGAGAGCTTGCTCTCTTCTTCTTCATCTTTGATGTTTTATGCCAGCCGGCATCCTTCACCTCCTCCTTCTGGATTTATCCACCCACTGCATCAGTGATGTCACTCGAGCAAGTGTGATGTAGTATGAGCCAATAGCGCACAGTTGCACGATGGGTGGGTGGGTGGGTGGAGTCTGTCTGTCTGTCTGTCAGTCATGATTTTGGGAGCCCGCGGAGCGGGTGATTTCCATAACTGCAGCCATGGCGCATCATCTCCAGAGTCTCCACCCAATTCTTAGTATAAATACAATCAGATTCAGATTCAGATTCATTTATTTAAAGAATGGGACATTGCACATTGATGAACAGTACAGCCGTACAGTAAACATGCCAGGTTATAGCCCAAGGGCTAGTTTCCACCTGTAGTCCCATGGCAGGTTGATGTAATCTTGAAAAAGAAAAAAAATTAATAGTACAAAAAAATTAATAGTACAAAAGGTTAGTAAAACCTAAGGTGAGTAAAACACACAGAGCATGCAACGAAACATGACAGACGATATGTTAAGTATCGACTTGACTTGGTCACCTGCTGCATTCAGGGAAAAAACAACCCCCCAAAAAAAAAAAAGATTCTCCCCCGAGCATCTGAGATCCGTGCTGCTGTTCGCCTCCCTATCCATCAAAATGTCAGCGCTCAAATGTGCATCCTCGCCAAACTGACAGCGAGGCGGGCTTTTAAAGAAAGCTTGGGAATGATACATGGCCTTCAAATCACACTCACGGGTTTCAAGTCAGAGCAAAGTGAAACTTCTCACAGCTGTATCGAGGCTGGCAGCTCTCGCCTCCAAGCAAACGGCTTCATAAGTTATTCACCATGAAGCGGGTGTGGGTTACGGGGGCCGCGCAACCTCCAGCGGGGCGGGGAAACCACACCACCTGAGTGCCTCTCTGCCCTACGCTCTGTGGGGAAACCACACCACCTGAGTGCCTCTGCTCTACGCTCTGTGGGAAACCACACCACCTGAGTGCCTCTCTGCCCTACGCTCTGTGGGGAAACCACACCACCTGAGTGCCTCTGCTCTACGCTCTGTGGCTACGCTAACGCGGCCGCGCTGCAACTTAGGTATTCACAGGGCGTGTGACAAATTGTGTCAGCACATTACTCTCGTTTTGCATTTTTCCATCCATAATTCATCCCGGAGCCTACATTCCACACGGACATTTTGAAATCCCTTTGAAGTTAATCCCCCCCCCCCCCCCCTCCTCCTTCGTGATAAACAGCCTCGCTCGTTTGGGCTGCTTATGATTGCCTGTGTTGTCGTTAACGCCCGAGACAATTTCACTGTACAACGCCGGAGTCCTGGCCAGATTTATACAGCCAGGCGAAGCCAACTTTGCTGTGTTTCATATGTATATAATGTATGTCTGTAATGTATTCCTATACGACGTCTCCGGGGACGAGAAACAAAGCTACTGCCTCCGAGACGGAAATCGAACGGGACTCGGCATCTTGGAAAAAAAAAAGAGAAAAGAAACAGTTGAAAAGGGCGTCTTCAGAGGGATGCACTTCTTACGCGTCGATATGACGTACGGGATACTTTCGGTACATAATGGAGTGAACTCGCTTTATACAAAGAACAAAGTGAATATCTGTTCGCCCTCTGGTGAATGACGGTGAGCTAAACGAATGGGGGCGGTCGGTATCGCTTCTCGCCACGGCGTCACCGGGCCCAGGGACGAGAGTATCAGTCAAGAGAAAGCGAGAGGGAGACTCAAGCAGGTGAACTGATAAGGTTTGACAATTGCCTGTTCTGTCGGCAATTGGATCCCTGAGCTATCTCCTGGGTGCTTTGGGAATTAATTAGCGACTCAATGACTGGGGAAATGAGGTTGCAATAATACAAAAAAAAAAGTGTGACAATCTCTCTGTATACGGCGTCGCTGCCTTTGTCCCGTGCCTTTGATGGTGGCGCCCGGGAGTCGCTCTCGTCACGGATACCTACCTTGCTTCCTCACAGAGGTAAAGTGCCTCCGCTGAGCAGCTAATGGGCACGAGGCGTACAAGTGGCCCGGCTCTCCGCAGAGAGGCAGAGAGGTAACATTGTTGTAAATCATGAAACCATTATGGGGGGGAGGGGGGGGGGGTTGGATTTGGCACTTGGAAAATATGGGCACTGAAAATCGCCCACTTCCCTGCTTTCTGCTTCAGGGCACTTGCTCAATATTTAGGCGCTCAAAGTCTCTTTCCACAACCAACAACTGAATTCAGTTCCAAAACACTAGATATCAAAGTTTCATGTTTCCCCATTTCCCAGTTTAGATACTGTAGAAGGCATTATTAGCTGACACATGCAGCAGCCTTTCTGAAATGTAGACGAGAAGTGTTATAATTTCGATAATCAAATGGCTAAGTTACAGCTGTTCTAGGCAATTTCGCACATTGGCAGTGTAAGGAAGTTTGTGTGCTTGCCTTGTGTGAAGTTGCCGGATCTTAGGTAAGGGCTCACGGGCAGTGATCGATCAGAACCACAGAGATGTCTTTCAATCTTTAATGAAGTATCACAGGCAGAAAAGCAGCATACAGAGTATACAGATTGCAGAAAGGGATTATGGGAAAGACACAGAAAAGGGAATTATTGCAAAGCAGACCAGACGACGACGACGTAGATGATGGAGAGGATGAAAATGGTGATGCCGATTCCCAGGGACACGTGGTTCAGTATCATGGCCATCCGGCTGTTGCGCTCCGCCATCAGCTGGTCGCCCGAGTGGTTGGCTTCACGCGTTGAGATGGAGTCGATAGACCAGACAACGACGACGTAGATGATGGAGAGGATGATAATGGTGATGCCGATTCCCAGGGACACGTGGTACAGTATCATGGCCATCCGGCAGTTGCACTCCGCCATCAGCTGGTCGCCCGAGTGGTTGGCTTCACGCGTTGAGATGGTTGATGAGTAGTGGATGAGGGCAGCTATTCCAAGTGCGAAACAGCTGCACAGCATGGTGAAGATGGAGTAGGCAAGGTAGTCGTTGAGTGGGTGCTCCAGTGGGGGGCAGGTCATGTACACTGTGGGTTGGACAGTGATGGTGGGGGCCCCAGGCTGTCCGGTGTACTGGCCAGGCTGTCCGGGGTACTGCCCAGGCTGTCCGGGGTACTGCTGCCCAGCACCCATGGGGTATGGCTGTTGTCCATACGCTGGATCCCCATACTGCGGTGGGGAAGGGTAGCCCTGCAGGTTAGCTGGGGGGTATGCTGGGTTGTACTGGGGCTGGTCTTGGTAGGGTGGAGGGGAGTGTAGGGGGACCGGCCTCTGACTACTCGTGGCGTATCCAGGTGTTTTGGACTGCTGGGGAAGGAATTGCTCCTCTGGTTGGTGGGGTGCCGGATCCAGAGCGAGCTCACCTGACTCCTGTTCCATCTCGGAGCGTCGTAAGTCCTCGGATCCGTTCGAAGGACCAGTTTGTAAGGAAGTTTGTGTGCTTGCCTTGTGTGAAGTTTGCCAGATCTTAGGTAAGGGCTCACGGGCAGTGATCGATTAGAACCACAGAGATGTCTTTCAAGCTTTAATGAAGTATCACAGGCAGAAGCAGTATACAGAGTAGCATACAGAGCATACAGATTGCAGAAAGGGAATAGGACCATACATATCATAACAGAACCTTATATACCCCCCCCCACCTGGGGTATGACATCGTTGGTGATGTCACAACGTCCGGGGAGGTATGACATCATCGATGACCTCATAAAGTCACGTCTGCCATCACAGTCAGCCTAGACCGTCTGACATCGCTGATGACCTCACAGGGGAAACTCTGACATCACCGATGACCTCACGAGGTGAACTCTGACATCATCATCGATGATGTGACATCATCATTGCGTCGTGGGCTGCGACGGAGCATTTTCTACAGGCAGCGAGAGGTGACTATTTGAAAAACCTGAACTTCAATAGCCAGAAATCCTGCGCAGTGTGAGGTCAGCAAATGTCACACAGCTCACATGCCAATCGCTCTGTGATGCTTTAGGTTTCCACCAAAGATACCAAAGAGACGAGAGGAGAAGATCTAACGTTGGTGAGTCCAGCTCTGTTTAGTCTGGATTTCAGTGTCCACACCACACAAGAGATTCATTTGGGCAAATCGACAGTGTCTCAATAAGTAGGGACGGGCCGCTCCTCTGTGGTGTAGCCCCACGTTAGGCCGAGAAGGTCGGTGTTATTTGTACATAAATAAATACAAAATCACACCCAGGTGTTGAAGTAAGCAGTGCAGGTTTAGGAGCAAGTCACAGGCTACACCTGATTGGTCTATCCTCTGCTGCGACAAACGGACGCACGCGTCACGTATAGAAGTGGCTGCACAGCTTAAAAATGTGCCTAGTGCAACTTTAAGTACAAGTCAAGTACTTTAAGCCCCTGTCTCCCATTGTATATTGCATCCTGCAGCTTTAACTTCTGCACTGACCTTGAGAACATTTTTCTCAGATCGCTCTGTTGATCCAGTGAGAGCAGCAGTGTTTTCTTTCACGTGGTCGATTTTTCATTTTGGAGTGAAACTCCTCGACGACTCCTTCAAAATCAATTTGCCTTAGCTAGTCCTCACAGCGACACCTGCAGCGAAGTCGCTAGATTGATGGCCCCCCAGGACACCCCCTATGGCCATTTTATCCCGCTATTGACGTCCATTACCTGCCCGTGTCTGAAGGAACAGCACTCTGTCTTTCCGGGAGGTGATTCTAGCTATAGCGGCGCACCCCACCTCTCATACTGTACACAACACAACGCATGCTGTTGGCATAATCCTGCTGCCTGTGAACAGACAGAATAAATATATATAAATATATAAGTATAAATATGTGCCTCTGAATCGCAGGGAGGGAGCATGTCAAGGCTGATCAGAGTGTTCTCTCTTGCTTTGAAGGCGTGATTGTTTGCACGCACGTGCTCGGCTTGTTGGAGGAGGAGGGCTGCATGCGAGAGGGTGACGGTGAGGTTTTGCAGCGTGGAGAAGAAGAAGAAGAACAGCGCCTCGAGGGACCGGCTGCTCCCCAGGCTAGCCTCTGGGATCGACTATCATGCCTGAGAGAGCACGGAAGACTACAGACAGACCTGTCAATGGCACCCGGAGGAATTCTCCGCTGTCGGGTCGCTGCGGCGGCACACAAAAGCCAGCAGTTGCCGCGGGGAAGGAACTCGCAATTTCCCAGAGAAACGATGACGTGCGGGGCTTGAGGCGTTTTATGTGTACGAATTTGCCCCACAGCACCTTCACATTCTAACAGCGCCGGCTGATATGAATAATTCCAAAGCTATGACAGAATAAAGAAGGTGACTGTAAATATTAGCTCGTCGTAGCCGCTGTGTTTGCGCACTTTCAGTGAGGGTTTGACATTCATTTGATTGCATATTTGCCAGAGCAAAGACGGTGTCAGAGAAGGATGAGAGTTTTTTTTTTTTTATTGTTTGACTCGGGATATGAAAATGAATGTAAAAAAAACCCCACCTTGGAGTTGTGCCGTTGCATCGTGTGAATAATTCTTGTTTATTTTGGCAACCAAACTGTAATAGGAGTGAAATCCCCTTTGAGGAGCGCAGACACTAGCAGCCAGCAGCAGCAACAACAACAACAACAGTGCAGAGGAGCCGGGGACAGATAACACTGGCAGTAAATTGGACATGCACAAAAGCAGTACAATATGAAGACGTGTCAGGCAGCAGAATACATGAGGTTGCCTCTGTGCTGCCACGGGCCGGTCTACAGGAGGGGGTACACACAGTACAGGAAGGTGAGTGAGCTCTGGCTGCTGGGGGGAGGACAGATGAGGGCCGTGGAGGGCAGACAGACACAAGGCATGGTGGGACACTGGGGGAAGACACAGGTGGGAGTGCTTCAGAGAGCTGGCACTACAGCAATATGCCTTTCTGTTACTTTCATGATAAACAGAAGAGATCACCCTGGCCTTTGTCTGACAGCGGAAACGGCTGGATTCAACCTGGGCGAATACAGATAATGACTAGTTATATTCCCCCCAGGCAGCGCAACCGTAGATGGCATGAGTCATACTACTGTACAGTATCCTACCCACAGGCATGTCATGCCCAGTCGCACACAAACACATTTAATAAAAATAACACTGCAATTAAACCTATTAAAGTCGGCTAAACGAACGGGGAATTATGCATTTTGCCGATGACAAAATTGGTCCAAATTGCTCTTTTCGCACGATGTCGCAAGCAGCGTCGAGGTTCACGGCAGGACGAAATGGCCGTGATATTTCAGCATCAATTTGAAAGAAGGCTTTTGCATGAATTATTGAGAATCCTCCGGTCCACGCACACCGGTGAGTGTCACTGTAATGGCTGCCATGCGACTCGCCATTAGCGGGATATTACTCTGAATGATTGGATGGCTGTCGCCTCGTGTCGGAGCTGCTGAGAGTCTCACATTTGGAAGGAGGAGGGCGAGAAATCGTTCAAAGTCAGAGAGATTCATTAGGGCCTTTCTGTTGGCAGGCCTGTTCCATGCAACGTTAACGATTGCTTCTTCACCGACGACCATGTGTATTTTTGAAATTATACAATGTCTTGATCAGGTTTCAAGTACACAAGGGGTCATGGAAGCAACTCCCATTTAAAAAAAGAAAATGCCAAAATTGCATTTACGTGGTTTCTTCACAACAACAGTGTTGGAGTCAATATAAAGTCAAATCCGGAATGGTAAGAAGAATAGCTTTCTGGAGATGTCAGAGACACACTGTCAGACACATTCAACCTGGAAACCAACTGTCCTAACCTCACCTCACAGCCTAGGTGCATACGCTAGAAAAAAGTAATTTAATGGCCCAATTATACTCCATTTTCATACGAAAATAAATGTGTCCGTGTCAAATGGTGTAAACGTCACTGCCCACATACTTCCATGCGACTTTCACGGTGGTATCATGTTAAGCAATACATCCGCTAGTGGGCAGTAGAGAGTCAAATGTGCTAGTGTGTGTGGCACTGCTCCATTTCGTCCGTATCCGTAAGCTTTCAGAAAACGTGCAGAATTACGCATTGCCCCCCCCCTCCCGACTGATACAGACATTTGTTTACATTCATCGGCCTCCCAGAGCAGCTGACTTTTTACGCATTTGACCTGGCAAAAAGTTGCAACGTTGTAAAGCTTGTTGTAAATCCATCCAGTTATGTCCCAAAGTGAGATCTCCACTATTTGGAAAGCAACAGCTTCAAAACAGTTCTCGGAGAAAGCAACGTTATCTCAAATAAGCTCTCAAGATAATGAAATTCAAGTTACATCAGAAACGAGATGACGATATGATAGCGGGGGAGTGCTTCTGAATCCTCGTTGACCTCATTAACAGTCAAACAGATCTCGAAAGCACAAACAAGCTGACTTACAAAGGCGTAACAACTGGTGTCTGCTGATGGAGCGTTTACAACCTTATGTTGCGGAAACAGTTTCTCTGTGCTCATAGCCTCGAGAAGCACATGTAGTCAATACCATCCATTAGAATTGTATTGTGCAACAGATGCCTCCGCTTCTCTGAGGAGAGGAGATGTTATCTCTGTCTCCCGGCGGCATCCCTCCGCCACCATAATGAGGGTTTCCAACTTCCTTGATTGGAAGTTGGAAACCCTCATCACTGTTTTGCTTGCACCTGTGTTTGCCCTGCCTTTTCGACACAAAATGGCCCCCGTGAAAAGGGTCTACTGCAGGTGGCGGCTGGTGATTGGATGGGAGACTGATGGGGCCGGCTTTAAAAAGGTCTCCGAGGCCTCTTCACTCCTCCTCCTTCCTCGCTCCCAACCAGACCGTGCCATGCCATGCCATGCCATGTCAAGTGTTTGCTGTTAGACTTCTTGTTAGATTGTCTTTTCAACTGTAAACGTATATACCTACTTAATGCAGTCCTATAGCCTATAGGAGTGAGAAGCCCCTTTTTTGTTATTATTATTTTCTCCTGTTTTTGCTTTAGTTTAGTAAGTGGCTTGTCTTTTATTTCCCTTTGTTTTGTTTGATAGGTAAGATAATTAACTTGAACATAGATTTTGTTTTATTTGGCTGCGCCCACCCTGACTTCATCTTGCTACTCTGTTTTGTCAATAAACCAACTCCGTTGTTGTGGACTGCAAACCTTGTGGCATGGTCATCTTTGGGAGTTGGGAAAGAGGGGAGTCAGCTTTTTATGCTATGCTCAGGTTTCCCCAAGGCCGGGGATAACATAAATTGACGCTGAAGAAAAATGGATGCAGTATTGAGGGCTGGCCGTCTTATATACAGTGGGGCGCAGTCACATAGGGTTTGAGTAGACCCATCCTGATTGGGATAGGCATGTATGAACGTTATACGTTATTAGGGACCACCACCATTATTCCACCGGAGGGAGCTCTACCGATTTCGTTCCTTACAAGTTCAAAAACCTGATGGGGAAAGAAAGATTCTTATACTGTGCAGCTGCACAGTGGAACAGTTTACCTAAACTAATCAAAACTGGCCAGCTTTAAAAGAGACTATCTAGTATCTAGGTAATGTTTCATGGGGATTTGGATCTCGTTAGGATCCTCATTTCATAGGATCACTGAATCTATTAGTCATTGCTACATTTTGTATTTTTATATTGTGTTTTTATTGTATGTATGTATGAATGGTACATCGTGAATTTGCCTTTCATGTCTACATTTCTTTTCTCTTCTCCCCTTTTCTACTTCTCTTAAACACCAAAGGAGCACAATGGAAATAAGCCCCAGGCTTTCTTCTGTTATCCTTGATGGTTTTTTAAATTCATGTTTATGTGTATACTTTGTTTTAGCCTCCTTGGAGTTGATAATAACAATAATAATAATCATAATAATAATTGATTGGATTTATATAGTGCCTTAATCTAGACACTCAAAGCGCTTCACATATCAGGGGAGGGAGGGGGGAGGGAACTCAACTCATCCACCACCGATGAATGTAGACCTTCTGTGTTATTGACGCGTCAAATAAATTCATGCCTTCGTTCATTAAAAAGAGCAGAGCTGCACGTCCCCATGCTAAATCAGCCGGCACACTCCTGAACCCGCTGTGACTGTGAGCGCTGGAGATAATGGCTTTATGAGAGTCTCATAACCAGTCTTATATACTTCAGTTAGGTGACAAGGCCGCCGGAGGAGGAGGCCTTTCATCAGAGGGAGAAGGTGACTTTGACAGGAGACTCCCTGGCTCTTCTTCGCGTCTTCATGCTAATTGGAGCAACATCACCTTCGGTGGGGCTTCGGTGAACATAATAATTTCACCGAACCCCTGAGAGCGCCCCCGCTGGTCCTTTGATGAAGTTTGGAAAAACACACTGCTTTTAATATCTTGTATTCTGGGGTCAGTGTGATAAATGTATAAGTCACCATAACTACTGTATCAGCTGCAGTGTTGGGCAAGTTACTTTCAAAATGTAATATACTACATATTACTAGTTACTTTCATTTGAAAGTAATGTTACTTGCTACAATTTTACTGTCTGTGTAGAGCAACTCGTTACTTATTACACTACTTTTGCATTACTTTCACCAAAATAACAGCAGCAGCAGAATGACATCGCCGACTTGTAAAGATTAGTGTAAACAATCCAAAATTCGAAATGTTATCCTTTTCCTTTGTTATTGTCATCTATAGTGGGTATTTGCATAAAAACACAGTTTAATTAGGAAATGATTGTATCTTTATTTAAATATGTGCTTTGATTAAAAAATAGAAAGTAACTAAATTTGTAACTTGTGTACTTGACAAAGTAACTGGTATAATATTACTGAAATCCTACGTAAAAGTAATAAGTTATATTACTGAGTTACTGCTAAAAGTAATATATTACATGTAATATGTTACTTTTGTAATGAGTTACCCCCAACACTGATTGGGTGAAAGGGAACATTGGTCTGAAGGCTCGTTTATTTGGCTTCCAAATACATTTCCGGTGCATTTTGCTTCATCTTTGCTTTCAATTCCAATGGTAAAATTCTCAACCCTTTTCATATCAAGGACCCTTAATTTAGTCCACATTAGGGACACAGACCCCCATTTGATGAGATTTTATCTTTCAGGCCAAATCTGAGAACATATTCATTGTTAGATTGTTTGATTTTGTCCAGAATCACATGACAATCTATCTGTAACGTAGGTTGAGAGTCAGAATAGTCATTTTTCTACATTCGCTAACGGCGTTAACTTGTAAATGAAATAATGCTGAAGTTGACCAATTCATCAATTTGCTGGGGAGCCCCTGGAATGCCCTCAAGGCCCCCTGGTGGTCACCGGACCGCACATTGAGGTGCCAAGATATGGATTCTTGCTCTACTTTACTGACACCCATGACTGTAAATGCCATACATCAACTACCCTCACATGCTCAACGTGTTGGTGAAGAGTGAAGAGCAATAGAGCCCTTTTCACAGGGTTCATTTTGTGTCGAAAAGGCAGGGTAAACACAGGTGCAAGCAAAGCACTAATGAGGGTGAAAAGGGTCTATCCCGTTACAGTATGTTCTATGTTGCCATCCCCTAGCGGAGGTCAAAACAGCTTGAAACAGCAGGGCACATCCTTGAATTGATTGCTAAGCGCCTACTGCCCTGTGGTTATTTGCCTCTGTCGATGGGGGAGAGAGAGACAGAGACAGAGAGCAGGATGGGGGAGAGAGAGACAGAGAGCAGGATGGGGGAGAGAGAGACAGAGAGCAGGATGGGGGAGAGAGAGAGAGAGAGAGCAGGATGGGAGAGAGAGAGAGAGACAGAGAGCAGGATGGGGGAGAGAGAGAGAGAGCAGGATGGGGGAGAGAGAGACAGAGAGCAGGATGGGGGAGAGAGAGAGAGAGAGAGAGCAGGATGGGGGAGAGAGAGACAGACAGAGAGCAGGATGGGAGAGAGAGAGACAGAGAGCAGGATGGGGGAGAGAGAGACAGAGAGCAGGATGGGGGAGAGAGAGAGAGACAGAGAGCAGGATGGGGGAGAGAGAGACAGAGAGCAGGATGGGGGAGAGAGAGACAGAGAGCAGGATGGGGGAGAGAGAGACAGAGCACAGGATGGGGGAGAGAGAGACAGAGAGCAGGATGGGGGAGAGAGAGAGAGAGACAGAGAGCAGGATGGGGGAGAGAGAGACAGAGAGCAGGATGGGGGAGAGAGAGACAGAGAGCAGGATGGGGGAGAGAGAGACAGAGCACAGGATGGGGGAGAGAGAGACAGAGAGCAGGATGGGGGAGAGAGATTGAGAGACAGAGAGCAGGATGGGGGGGAGAGAGAGAGAGAGAGCAGGATGGGGGAGAGAGATTGAGAGACAGAGAGCAGGATGGGGGAGAGAGAGAGAGACAGAGAGCAGGATGGGGGAGAGAGAGACAGAGAGCAGGATGGGGGAGAGAGATTGAGAGACAGAGAGCAGGATGGGGGGGAGAGAGAGAGAGAGAGCAGGATGGGGGAGAGAGATTGAGAGACAGAGAGCAGGATGGGGGAGAGAGAGAGAGAGACAGAGAGCAGGATGGGGGAGAGAGAGACAGAGAGCAGGATGGGGGAGAGAGAGACAGAGAGCAGGATGGGGGAGAGACAGAGAGCAGGATGGGGGAGAGAGAGACAGAGAGCAGGATGGGGGAGAGAGAGAGATACAGAGAGCAGGATGGGGGGGAGAGAGAGAGACAGAGAGCAGGATGGGGGAGAGAGAGACAGAGCGCAGGATGGGGGAGAGACAGAGAGACAGAGAGCAGGATGGGGGAGAGAGAGACAGAGAGCAGGATGGGGAGAGAGAGAGAGACAGAGAGCAGGATGGGGGAGAGAGAGAGAGACAGAGAGCAGGATGGGGGAGAGAGAGAGAGAGAGCAGGATGGGGGAGAGAGAGACAGAGAGCAGGATGGGGGAGAGAGAGAGAGACAGAGAGCAGGATGGGGGAGAGAGAGACAGAGAGCAGGATGGGGGAGAGAGAGAGAGACAGAGGGCAGGATGGGGGAGAGAGAGACAGAGAGCAGGATGGGGGAGAGACAGACAGAGAGCAGGATGGGGGAGAGAGAGACAGAGAGCAGGATGGGGGAGAGAGAGACAGAGAGCAGGATGGGGGAGAGAGAGACAGAGAGCAGGATGGGGGAGAGAGAGACAGAGAGCACCGGAGGTCAAACAGGTCCATTTCCCCTTACTTAACACTGACCACTCACACCAGGCCAGCGTCTAATAGCATCTCTGCCGCACTCGGCACCAGTGTTGGGCAAGTTACTTTTAAAATGTAATATACTACATATTACTAGTTACGTTCATTTGAAAGTAATAAGTTACTTTACAATATTACTGTTTGTATAGAGTAACTCGTATACTTATTACACTACCTTTGTATTACTTTCACCAAAGTAACAGCAGTAGCAGAATGACATCGCCGCCCCGGAAACTCTAAATGTTATCCTTTTCCTTTGTTACTGTCATCTATCGTGGTTATTTGTATAAAAACACACAATTTGATTAGGAAATGATTGTATCTTTATTTAAATATGTGCCTTGATAATAAAAAAAAGTAACTACATTTGTAACTTGTGTTACTTGACAAAGTAACTGGTATAATATTACTGAAATCCTATTGGTAATAAGTTATATTACTGAGTTACTGCTAAAAGTAATATATTCCATGTAATATGTTACTTTTGTAATGAGTTACCCCCAACACTGCTCAGCACCGAGCCCTCTCTCTCCTCCCGTGCCGGGGGACCACACAAACCCCCCCCCCCAAAAAAAAACATCCACCTATTTTTGTTGACGGCAGATGAGCTCCGGCTCACTCATCAAGACAGTGGAGCTGCTTGAAGTTTCTTACAGTACTTTGGGTTTAGAAACTCCGGCGCTGAGTGCAAAGGTAGGACACGGCTGTAAATAGAGAGAAGGTGGGGTGAAAAAAGGAGAGGAGAGAAATATGCCATGAAGCCAAATTGAGTTGGTAAATCAAAAGACAACATCCATTAGGGTGGACCTGCCTGCTTGGGATGCCAGCAGCAGCAGCAGCAGCAGCAGCAGCAGCAGCAGCAGCAGCAGCGGAGAGGAGAGGGCTGAAGCATCAGGATGTTGTACTCGTGTAGCTGGCTCGTTCCAGGCGTATCGATCAGCCTGCTCATTAGTACCCTTGTCTTGAGCGGGTAATTTGTTCCCCGCCCTCCCTCCTGTTCTCCTCATTGCTTCCCTCCCTGGCCTCGGTTCAACTTAGCGAGGGGGCGGGGCCATTATGGCTTTGTGGGGGGTTGTTTGTGTGACCCCTCTTTGCTGTCTGTACACGACTCTGTGTCGATGTCTATACATGACAACATCTACACAGGTGGTTCGGATGAGGCACTCCATCACCCGAACCATCTGGCGAGTGATACCGATCAGTGTTGTTGGCGAGCCCGAGTCCTGGACTCATTTTCAGGACTTGTACTTGAGTATTTCGGACTCGGAAGTTGTAGACGAGGACTTGTAAATACAGCAATTTTTTTTGTTTTCATTATTTTTTGTAATATCATTTGACATAAGATATTGATAGCTAGCTATATTAATATGGTGACATTATTCAATTTCGTGCAAAGGACAGGCACGTGTGTTCTACCTACACAGCGTACATGTGGATTCACACTCAGGTTCAGTAACTCCGGACTCGGACTCAGGTAATGGGGACTCGAGACTCGACTCGGACTCGAGATATAGTGACAATCAATGTCAGCCAGCATCTGTGGGCTCTGATACTGACTGATTGATCTGATGAGATTAGCTTTAGTAGACAGAGAAAAGCATGCTTTCTGTTGACGACCACATTTAAGAGAGAAAAAAGAAATCCAGCAAAAACTACGGTGCAAAATGAAAGAAATTAATTTCCTTTTGGGCCCGGATACACTGTACATATTATTATTTTATTTTTTTACTACTGCAGAGATGAAGAATAACACAGATGTAAACTGCTGTCCCTAGCGCCTCTCTCTAAAGCAGATATGCCTCTATTCTCTGTGGAAACTGACAGTAAGCAATGACCTAAACAGACCCCAGGGTGGGAGGTGGGAGGGGGGTGGTTGCGTGTGGTCTGAAGCAGCCATCCCTGCGAGAGAGCGCTGGAACAGCTTGGGAGAGGGGGGAAGGGGGGGGGGGTTGATCTGCAGGGGGAAGCACTGGCTCCAGCACAGCGGCGCAGGCGAGTGTGACTAAAGCGTGGGGCTGTTAAACGGCATGTCACGTCTCCTGATGCCGGCATCCCCGCGGATGTGTGCAGCCAGAAACTGCCCAACAGGGGGAATTAATTCCAGGACATGCACCATGCAAAGCCCCATCGCCTCAGACTTACTGGACAGGGCCAACACGAGAAAAACAAAATCCATAGACTTTGCAGTCCCCTGGCTTCTACTGGATCTTCCCAGCAAGCACGGACGGACCCGGACTAATCGAGAGAGCCCAATCGGGGCCAGCTCAAGTCATATCACGACGAGTCAGATCTGGTCCAGATTATCACTGTATCACTATCCAACTAATTTCACTCACCAGTCACCACTGAAATATCCATGAGGATAACTACCGGTAAATGGTTCCAATCAATCACGTATTTCTCAGCCTGGGCTATTTATTTATCCAAAATCCGAGTGATCAGCACTTGCATGTGGACGATCTGCGCTGATTAACAAACTGTTTATTTGTGGAGGTGGGACTACGAGGAGATGAATTGCGGGGAGTCCTGCAATTGTCTGCAATGTGTTTCAGGGTTCTTCTTCTGTAGACGGTTACACTGTGATGTCCGATCCAAGACTTGACGCCAACGTTTTAAATATAAAACAAGTTTCTGACATAATCCTACATAGGCTATATTCGTGTCTCATAGCCTAACAGGAGCACTGGGTAAACAAACGTTATAGGGTGACACTTGAGGGAATTCCTCAATGATTCTTCGAGATTAAGGTTTGAATTAAATTAGCTTTCGTTTGTATTAAAACTGTCCCGACTCCATGGATGTATAGGCTACATGGATGTATACGATTAAAAAAACACGATTTCAGACGGACAAGCCCGTCTTTATTGTCACACGGTTACACATCAACACATGCACGGAGGGCCACAAACACACACATGCTGACGGTGGCCGGTGAAATTTGTCCTCTGCATTTAACCCATCCTGGCTTTGTCCTTTCCTCCGGGGGGCAGGCCAGGAGCAGTGGTCGCTTTCTCGTACAGCGCCCGGGTATAAAAAGAACAAGGGGTCCATGTTTTGAAACGGTAGGCTATATTACTCCAACATACAGCAGAAAATTTCAGCAAACAGTTAGCGTAGTGGTAGAATAGCTGTTCCATAAGTTGTAGATCCTGAGTTCAAATCCCACACGGGGTGGTATTTTATTTTTTGGAAAGGTAGCATAAATTGTTAATCTGCACATAATCATAGCTTTATGTATAAAGTTGGTGAATATACACTGTGTCCATAGCAGAATAACTGAACATGCCCATTCATGGTAACGGTCATATTTCGACGTCAGCTTGACGTCCCCGTCTAGACGTCTAAATCATCCCCAAATCACCCTGTGATCCGGCCTAGTCCTGAACGTCACTGAAACACGTCATCACAACGTTATCATGGCGTAATTTTGCTTGCTGGGTTTTATCTGTTCAAAAAGATCAGCGCTATAAGGACACGACACCAATGGTCCCCGAAAAAAGTGTATGGAACTGGAATTTGAGTAGAGCAAAAGGAAGACTGAGGCAAGGCAAAACACGATACATGTCACTCTTTGGCGGCCACAAGTGGCAGCAAGAGATAACGGGTTGAATTTTTTGAAACGTTTGAAGTACAGTACTTTATTGCCTGGAAATCATTTAACATAATGTAAGTAAACTGGTAGGGGAGACAGTAGTTTCAGTGTACAGAGCACTTGCTCAGTGCTGTTAAGTACTTGATGAACGTTGCGACAATCGTCAAGACTTCATCTGGATTCAACTTTGACCCCATCGTGGCTCTGTTGTCATGACAACCACCATTTTTTTCTCTCCTACCACAGTTTCTGAAGCCACTAGTCAGCTAGCTAGTTGAATTAACAATGGAAGAAGATCACATATTTTTTGAAAACATAATAAACACAATACACGGTTCCCGTGCCTTTGGGCTAACGACCGGGGCAGATTATAAAGATGCTGTTAAAAAGGCAAATGCAACCCCAGTGTCATTAGGCTTATCAGGATAGGATCTGAATGCATTGTTTTTGTTTGGTTTGGTTTGTCCAATAGTCTTGTTTGTTCTTGGATTATTGTGTATCTTATGCAGTTTTCTTGTTTTGTTTTGTTGTTTTGTGGGGGATATGGGATATGGGGTATGATAGTCCATGTACAGTATGTCGTGTAAATACCATGTTCTTTCTTAAAGATAATAAAAAAAAAGCGGACATTCTCAACACAGACGGTAAGTAACAGTTAACACATCGTTAGCATGGATAATCATACACCATGTTAGCAAGCAGATAGACAGTTTTGTAATGTTGCAATCAAAACGGTAACGTTATACCTTGACTGGCTAGCTTCTCTGTCCATCCGGCATTAATCGATGTGAAAATATCGCAACATCCTGCTCTGCGCCTCTGCGATGCGTTCTCCTATCGCCTAGGTGTGTGTATACATTTTACGAGCGACAGCGTCCAAAATCAGCGTCGAGTGACACTGGAACGGACGTCATGTTCAGCGATGCCCGTCGGGCTATGATAAATCGCTGGACTCTAACCTGCCCTTTACACTACCGTTATTGTGAAACTAATTTTAACGATATTAACAATTGCAATAAGCAATGATCTAATTGGAGACACTCTGAATTTAGGCTCATTTGTATAGAAAGGGGTCGCTTTTGCACACAATTTTGTCGGCAGCACAATTAAATGCACTTTGCACCCACTGCGGGTGGTTTGTGAATCTTTTTTCTCCCAATTGCTTCTATATTATAGGTCGTTGCTTCTCTAGACGGGGGCTCGTTTAAACGTGAACTCTGGCTGTTTGTTGTGCCTATACGGTAAGAGAGTCTGCTTATTCTGCGCTCCCGATTGTTTGTTGTGCCTATGCGGTAAGAGCCTGCTTATTCCGCGCTCCAGATCGGCCCCTGCAGGCGCCACAGCCACCAATTAGCAGCAGTGCGAATGAAGTGGGGAAATGGTTCAATTAGACAAATTCCCCCCTTTGCTTTTAGTAAGGCTAGACCCAAAGACGAACTCGTCTGGCATTTCTGCCTCTCTCTCGAAAACACTCCATATCTGAGGTGCAAAAGCCTCCTTTGAGCAGAGGATTTCAAAGGCCCAGATGAAAGGGATGAAAAACAGAAGATCTGGAGCGAACGCAGCAGAATGTTGAGCTCTATAAGAGGCGGAGATTTGCTCGGCCGCTGCCGGCGTGCAAGACGGAGACGGACTCACTTGTTTTGGTGCTTGGAGCCCTGCAGGTGTGCGTGGTACTGTGCCACCGAGTTCAGTGTGACGCTGCACACTTCACAGGTGTAGCTTCGTTTCAGACCTGCAAATCAAACACAAACACACACACATCAATTAGTTGCTGCTGAATATTTGTTCTGCGTATGGAGTAGATTTTGATGTGAAATATAATGCTTTAAAAGAGTGTCATTATGGTTTGCAGAACAAGAGATGATAAGGACCTCTCCTTCCCTTCTTTGTATTGGTCAGGACAGGTTCTGGAAGTGTGCTGTAAAACCAAGTATTTGGGTGACATTTTCACTGATCAAATGAGCGATGATGATGACATGTATAGGCAGCGGCGTGTCTTGTATACACAAGCTAATGTGCTGAGGAAAAAGTTTCATTTTTGCTCTGATGAGGTGTCAAGATTAGCCTGTTTAGAGCCTATGTCCTGCTGACAAATCTGAACTACAAGTTTATCTGTCGTCTTAATGTGTCTCACAACTTGATTATCATGCTGCTGTCTCAACCTGGTCTCAGTGCTATTAAGTACCAGTCCAGCATTTGGGCACATTGGTACAACTCTTTAATGTAATGTATTGGGGTATGTATATGTTATGATGTTATGTATTGTCTGTTTTTATACTGGACCTTGTGTCTGTTAATAAAGTGATGATGATGATGATGATGAATAGTCTTCCTTTACCATTCCCCCGCATCGTCGTAGTGTCATTTCCACCCATTTTAACGACCCCCCTTTACAAAAAAAAACTGAAAAAAGTCAAACCAAACAAACACACAAAACAGTCAACACTCAATTACCAAGTCACAGTCCTCGTCTCCAACTTCCGAGTCTGAATCCATGAATGCTCCAGTCCAAGTCCGAGTCATCAGTGCTCAAGTCCAAGTCAAGTCACGAGTCCTGAAAATGTGTCCAGGACTCAGACTCGAGTCCGACTCAACTGGACTCGACTACAACGCTATCTACTTTGAATAATCCTTTGTGTCTGACATAGTTTTTCCAACAAAAAAGTTTAATTATCTTGTTAAAATTCTTAAAATGAAATCCACTCCTCCACCATTAATATAGCCAGACTCTAAATATGCAAATATATTTAATCTCAAACGTTTTCCTGTTGGGCACAATTATGTCTCCTACTTCACTGTAAAGTCCATTCTCAGTGGATGTGCACTGAAGGCTTCAAGTTTCCACATGAAACTTTTGTAAGGTGAATGAATATTATCCACATTTTGTGATGTCACAAATCATGCTCGTAGGCCCGCCCCCTAAACATTGGATTTTCAATGAGCACAGAGAAACCTTCAGCAGATGAATGTGAAAACAGCCTTCTAGTGTCAAACTCTGCACAGACCTCATTCTGCACAAGCACACATCCAACTGAAAGAACAAGAAGAAAAACCTATTTGTAACTTTAGGGGGTCTACCCTAACCCTATAACCCTAACCCTTTAATCAATTTGGTGTTTTGTTACAGTAAGGTTCAGAAATAAATAGCCCACATTTTGCAAGAAGCATTACGCAATACGCAGGAATATGATTTTCACTCTTCCGGACCCTCCGCACACAATCGATACAAAATATACCGAGCCGGGACTGGTCAGCCAACTGTCATCATCATGCAAAATCAATTTGCTTGATGCAGCTGCGTCTTTGAGCGTGTGTAGGGCAGTATCCTCTGAGTGTGTGTAGGGCAGCAGTATCCTCGTGTGTCTCCAAGATTGACTGAGTTGAAGCGGCGGCCCCCTGGTGGAGGAGTGAAGAGAATCAATTAGAGCAGTGCAGAGAGCGAAATGTCATGCACTTTCAATCCCAGGAAAATAAAGAATCCATGGCAGCATGTGAAAGGTGCTGGTTGACAGACAGCAGCCCGTCTCCTGCAGATAGAGCTGTGAGTGACATTTATGAGCCCAATCGATTTCGCTATGAAAAGGTGCTCGGGGCCAAAAGAGCGGACGTAGCCACTCTTGCCACCTGCTATTCCGTGATCGGCGCGCTGTACGATCCCTGGACAGGCGAACCTGTCAATCACGTCCAAAACAGTCTTTTCTACCGTCTATTTCAGGGGTTCCCAAACGTTTTCATCTTGGGACCCAAAAGATACATTTTGTGTCTCCCTGGGACCCAAACTCACACACACACAAAAAAAACGGTAATGAGTTGCCATGACGACCAGTTGGCAACCCACCCCCCACGGGTCCGCGACCCAAATTGGGTCCCGACCCATAGTTTGGGAAACACTGGTCTATTTGACTCTAAACGTTATATAACAAATTCACTCCCTCCCCTCCCCATGCAGTTGTCATGAAAGGTGAAATTAGCTATAGCTTAATAGCTTAATCCTGTTACAAAGTGCGGCATTTTAACATGGGGTGAACGGGGAACGACTCCCTTTTGGATACAGCCTCAAGTGGCCATTCGAGGAACTACAGCTTTCACTATTACTTCCACGGCTTCCTCTGCCAAACCCTGAGCTAGCTCACTGCAGCATGTATAGACCAAGTTTCAAACTTGACGTGAAACTGAAATGGGATTTTGATGACCCGTATTATTGTCCAATTTGTACCATCAATTAGATTTCTTGAATCACAATGATCTCAGTCATCTCATGGATGACTTTACAGTAGCATCGACCGTCATAGATAAAGAGACGGCTGTAGCTCAGGAGGTAGAGCGGGTTGTCCACTAATCGCTTTGGTTAAAAGTGGTCGGTGGTTCGATCCCTGGCTTCACCAGTCCGCACATCGAAGGGTCCTTGTGCAAGATCCTGAACCCCAAATTGCTCCCTGTGGCTGCGCCAGCACCCTGCGTGCCGTGGTAGCCTGACGCCATCGGTGTATGCATTTGTGTGTGAATGGGTGATAGTAGGCACATTGTAAAGTGCTTTGGAAAAAGCGTGATATAAATGCAGTCAGAATTGCATGCTGGTGCATATAAGAGAATGGGGATCTTACTGCGGCACATTGTACTCTTGCATACAGTGACTTTATTTCATGTTTCGGCCTATGTTTCCAGTTCTCTCTATGTGAGACTTTGGAACGACATTAAATCGGTTTACAGTTTTAAAGTATGTTTGATGTCATGTTAAAGGGGTGATCAACAAGATCCATCCAGTAGTGTGTGTGATAATGGTGGTAGAGAGCCAGTGCCCTTGTTGCTTCAGATTATAAGCGACCTGTGTTATCGCTGTCATGTTTGACTAATGACGCTGTGGAATGAAAAATGGCCACCTTGATTGCCTGGCTGCCACAAATTGAGTTAACTCCCCCATAAATATGCCTGGGAGCAAAAGGCGAACCAAAAATAAATGTCAGCTCGTGCTCATTGAATCAAATTTCCATATCCTCCTTGTGTCTTCCAAATCAAATTTGCCCCACGAATGATTGTTTTCTCGACATCATCGCAGCACCAAACCATGAACTGCCGAACCTTAACAGGAAATTTGCTATTTGTTAACCATTTTCTTTTCGGATGTTGATGTCAGTTGTTTCCCCCCTCTGCATTCTGATAAGAGAGAGAGTAAGGGGGAGGGGGGGGGGGGGGCATCTATGCCTCTTTACTCCCCCTCCAGCTGTGTTGTAACCGCCCTGTCAGACGGCCCGCTGCCATTGACGCAGATTTAAATGTTTGCAACACGAGGCCCCTCCCCCCCCCCCCCCCCCCCCCCCGCAGAGGTGAGCTGACATTGCTGGTATTGCGAGCAGCAGGGGGTGGGGCTTCCTGACAGGGTGAGATCCGTCACTGCCAGACACCTGCGGCAGGCAGCCTGCCCCCCGGTGGCGCGCCGCCGCCTCTGCATGAACGATGAAGCACCGGGGGGGCCTTCAGGCCGTCATCGCTGTGACTTCCAACTCTTTGTTTGATGCTTCGCTGGCGAGTCGTTTGTTTCGATTCACTTGGAAACTCTCCCCTCACCTGAGAGCGGGCGTGGCGTGTTCTGGGGGGAAAATGTGCACTGAAGTATCATTTATTCAAGTTAAGCTGTTTTTTTCCCCTATCCCCTGAACGCAGAGTAACAGGTTGATGCATGCACAGAAAAATACCGTCTGACATCCCGTATCTTCATTTGATCTCCCATTCACCAAGGTAACCTTCAGCAGAGGTTCCCCACCGGCAAACTGAAAAGTCCCATTTCATCCTGAATGCATCGCTATACAATCTAGCCCCATGACTCCAAACTACTGTTGGGAAGTTAATAAACCACAATCCAATACCAGAGTAAATTACATCTACCATGTTCGCCTGTTCATTCACTCTCCAATAAGCCACAGATTGCACTCTCTCATTGGGTGCTGAGTTGAGTGATTTCGCTGGCTGTCTCTGGTAAATCTCTGGTTGTCTCTGGGCTAATTGAGACCTATTGCCCGGGCCGTTTGGAGGGAACCGCAAAAGAGATGGTGGCAGTGTGATTGATCAGTGGGCTAATCCCGTGTGCCGAGTGTTTATGAGCGGGGAGACGCCGGTGGTGCGGGTCCAGGGTTCACGCTAAATTAACCAGGAGCCATCTGCCCCGCTCAGATGGTGACTGCAGGGGCGCCCAGGCTGAAAGAGCATATGCCAGCTCTGCATCCATACGGGGGTGGGCAAACTGTATGACAGTTGGACATGACTGAATGAAACCATCACTCAAAAGCATTCGTTTTCAAGTAAGTTCAGAACTGGCAACAGTTGGAAACAAATAGCTAGTCTTCTTGGTCCAATCTAAAGTGTTGAAGGAGGAAGAGCAGCGAAAGAGAGAGAGAGAGAGACGTGCCAAATCACATCCGAGAGAAACGTTTCTCCGATTAGCCGCTGTGATGGAGTCTGGGAAAACACATTTTGTTGGTTGGAGTGTTTAACAGGCTTGGCCTTGGTCTAAATGTAGTGTTGTTGTTGTTTTCTTTGAGGCAGCCATGATCACGGACACAATCATAAAGCATTAGAGTACAGCACGTCTTCTCTTGACAGCTCCATGTGCAATCAAAAGCAACTGACTGACCCCCCTTTCCCGGTTCCTCCCAACTCCAAGCCTATTCGTAGTATTCCCATGATGTCGCGAGCATTTTCCTACCAATATGGCGCAATAATACACAGCTCATTGGCTGTTTAATGTGCCACTTGACCTGTTAATCACCTGTTAATTGATCACAATCACCTGTTATTTTCCTACCAAGATGGCCGTGTGGTGATGTAACAGAATACAATCAATAAAAGCGACTATAACGATCCCTAATTTAGTTCACATTGGGGCAATGGACCCCCCCCCCCCCATATGATGAGATTTGGTCTCTCAGATGCAAATCTGTTTTTGTTTTGTTTTTTGTTTGTTTTTGTTTTTTTAATGTAGCCTAGATATGATTTTGTCCAGAATTCCATAAGGTTGAGAGATAACAGAGAATCCTGGAATCCTCTCAAGGACCACTGGGTCCTTGAGAGGATTCTCAAGTTTGATAAGTAGCCCACATCTACTGTATATCAATGGATCTTTCTCTCAACCCTTTCAGCCAGAGGGTGGTCTGTATTGGGGAGGGTGGTCTGTCTCGGGGTAGCTGTCTGGGTCCTTTGCTGTATAATGTAAATTACATCTCTCAGGCACTAACTCAATCTCAGATCACAATTGACAGTATGCTGATGAGGGAATTAGATTGAAATAAGCTTGTACTTCATCATTTTGAGAAAAACACGTGATGTTAATTAGTTCCACAGGGAAAAGGCAATCCCAGAATCCACAAGTGTACTGAAGACGTGGCAATACAACAGCTATCGGGAAACAGTATTGCCTCGACAAATCATATTTTTTGTGGTTTTTGTATTTGTTTAAATATGTATTGATAAAAAGCGTTAACACCGGGCTTTTGGAAGGCTCAAACCTCCGTGTACTACAGTACCCCAGTAGGCCTACACCAAACCAGCTCATACCTCCGTGTACTACAGTACCCCAGGCCTACATCAAACCAGCTCATACAGTACCTCCGTGTACTACAGTACCCCAGTAGGCCTACTCCAAACCAGCTCAAACCTCCATGTACTACAGTACCCCAGTAGGCTTACACCTAACCAGCTCATACCTCCGTGTATTACAGTATCCCAGTAGGCTTACACCTAACCAGCTCATACCTCTGTGTACTACAGTACCCCAGTAGGCTTACACCTAACCAGCTCATACCTCCGTGTATTACAGTATCCCAGTAGGCCTACACCAAACCAGCTCATACCTCCGTGTACTACAGTATCCAAGTAGGCCTACATCAAACCAGCTCATACCTCCGTGTACTACAGTACCCCAGTAGGCCTACATCAAACCAGCTCATACCTCCGTGTACTACAAGTATCCCAGTAGGACTACACCAAACCAGCTCATACCTCCGTGTACTACAGTATCCCAGTAGGCCTACACCAAACCAGCTCATACCTCCGTGTACTACAGTATCCCAGTAGACCTACACCAAACCAGTGGTTCCACAATAAGGATTGCCAATGCTTATGATGATTTGAGCTACTTGACTCGTCAGTCAACTGAAAATGTTTCTGATCTTTACCATGTCTCACCCTCTCTGCTTTCCAAATTGGCCCACTCTCCTCTTTGTTGTGCTATTTCTGACCAATAAGACTGAATGCCAGTTCAGAGTTAAGGTGCAAGACGGGAGCAGCCGATTGGCTAGTTCCCATTCACTCTCAGTGAGAGCAAGGCAGACGTTTGTTGGACAAATACACCAAACTAGGGGTGCGTTCGTAAATCCCCTCTGACGCTCTATACTGAAATGAGAGCGTGAAGGTACGGTAGATTACAACGGTGCTCCCAATTTACGAACGGTCCAGTGTGTGCTCCGGGCTCTCGGAGTGCTATTTCTGAACGCACCCTAAGTGACACAACCAATGAAGCAGACATATGAGAAAGTTTAAATTGGCTCCAAGTGCAACCAGCCAGCAGGGAGTTTTTGTAAAATTTTCAATTGTTCTGCTACTACATGTTCTGAATATTTTATAGTGAGAAATTACTTATATGCATAGTATGAAAAAGTGGTTATTTTCTTCTTCTTTTGCCTGCTGGGCCAGTGAAAGCAAGCGGGCAAGTGGGAAAAAGTTGAGCATTCAAGCCTGCCTTATGCCTGTTCATTTGCAACCCAACAGTATGCATGTCCCTGGCTGCTCATTCAGTTGATGTACGTATTTGCTAAACGGACGGTGCCGAATCTGTCCGTTGAGAAAGAGTTCTGTTCTGTTTCTGTCCGTCTAAACAGACAGAAATCTGACGGAGACGGACATCAGCGCTGCCCGGAGGACAGCTCTCATTGAAAATGAATTGTGTCATGATTCAGATTCTATGCAGTATGCAGTAATTCTATATGTATGCAGGAAACACAAGCTGAACTAAACGTTCAGACAATATCACGACAGTACATGAAAGAATAAACACTGTTTTCCGACACGACTGCGACTGTGTATCTTCATCTCAGCTCTGAAAGTTGCTTTTTGAAACGCACTATCTCTCCTCAGTACACTGCAGCAATTCTGGGGGAAAGCGCTGACATAGTTTGTCCACATTAGTGTCTAATTGGATCTGCAGCCAATTCATTTTCCATTCCAGCTACATTTCTGCAAACATTATACCACAGTTCATGAAAACATCTCATCTCCGCACCATCTCCATCTAATTTGAACAAGATGCGTTTACAGGGGGAAATCAGACCCTGGATCTCATTTCCCCCTTTTTGAAATATGCTGGAATTTAAATTTTTTAGACAAGGCTGTAAACATCAAACCAGACGGAAGAAGAAGAAGGTGTGCTGACTATGGATCCCCAAAGCAGCCAATTTAAAGCTACTGTATTTGCACTCAAAATGGAAATGTTCCACCAAAGTTAGATACCACTTACATTCACTCAACACAGCACAGGTGAGGGGTTAGATCCTTTATGCAGCTTAGACACTCCATTGTAGAGCACGGTGCAAGTGATGTAAAGTAATGCACGGGCACATACTTCTCCACCTTACATAAGTGTAGCAGACTTGCCCTACAGCCTTCCTGTATATACTCACTGTACAGGCAGCTATGAAACATTTAAAGAATGTATTTTTTTAAAGCAAAGTGAGGAGAAGCAGGAAGCCCTACGTCAGTGGGGAAATCTAAAATCGCGTGCTCATCCTGATCCCTCCCTGGGGACGGCAGAGTGGATTTAAAATGGTTTAGGATGTCTCAATAAACAGAGGAACAAATGGAGCAGATATGAAAAGCACAGGATGACGACGTGAAAAGGGGATAGTAAACAACATGTTTTTTTCTTTTTCTTTCAGAGCTGAGTGAGGACTGAGTGAGGACTGAGTGAGGACTGAGTGAGAGCTGAGTGAGAGCTGAGTGAGGACTGAGAGCTGGGTGAGGACTGAGTGAGAGATGGGTGAGGACTGAGAGCTGGGTGAGGACTGAGTGAGAGCTGAGTGAGAGCTGGGTGAGAGCTGAGTGAGAGATGGGTGAGAGCTGGGTGAGGACTGAGTGAGAGCTGAGTGAGAGATGGGTGAGGACTGAGAGCTGGGTGAGGACTGAGTGAGAGCTGAGTGAGAGCTGAGTGAGAGATGGGTGAGGACTGAGAGCTGGGTGAGGACTGAGTGAGAGCTGAGTGAGAGATGGGTGAGGACTGAGAGCTGGGTGAGGACTGAGTGAGAGCTGAGTGAGAGCTGGGTGAGAGCTGAGTGAGTGAGAGCTGAGTGAGAGCTGGGTGAGGACTAAGTGAGGACTGAGTGAGGACTAAGTGAGGACTGAGTGAGAGCTGGGTGAGGACTGAGTGAGAGCTGAGTGAGGACTGAGTGAGGACTGAGTGAGGACTAAGTGAGGACTAAGTGAGGACTGAGTGAGGACTGAGTGAGAGCTGAGTGAGGACTGAGTGAGGACTGAGTGAGGACTAAGTGAGGACTGAGTGAGAGCTGGGTGAGAGCTGAGTGAGAGCTCAACCCATTCCCTCCCACTCTGCTGATGCAAAATCAAGATGGTGACACCCACTGTTCGAACTCCGCCAGGAAAACGAAATTTAATGGGATAGATACGTCCGTATTATTTATGTCTATGGTGAAGACTGAGCAGGTACAGTCGACCCTGAAGGCTCCTTCCTACAGTTTACTGTACACACAGGAACAGTGGGGTGCTAATGGCTTCCCTCCCACCATGCATACAGCAGAACTATCTCTCTCTCTCTCTCTCTCTCTCTCTCTCTCTCTCATTCAGCTGCCAGGGCTGTGTTTTTATGCGGCGGCACTGCGATGTGCACAACAACAGCGTACTGGCCGTGCGGGAAATGAAGCGGTAGATCCCCTGACAGATTCCCAACATGAAGATCGCAGGTTCGAGCCCCTGTGTTTAGTTTAGTTTAGTTTATTTGACATATCCGTTTAAAATACATGCAAGTCAGGCATTAAAAAAACAACAATGTCAAGGATAACACAAAAAGTCGTGGACTTGTTTCCGTTGTGGTCCTTGGTGTCAACGTATACATAAAACACTTAAAACACATAAAAATACTTACACACTTAAAACACCAAATTACATAATACATTGTGTACATCCTAACAATCCCTCCCTCCCCTAACGTTACCTGTCTATTCATGGACTTTGGCTAGTAGCCATTTCCTAGCATTCACCTTAAAACTGTGTGGGTTCGTGGTCTGTTTGATGGACAGAGGCAGTTCATTCCACTCCCGTGCTCCTGTGTACGCAAAAGAGCATTGCCCCATTTTAGTTCTACACCTCAGGGGGTGCAGGTTGGCTAAGCTGTACCTAGTCCTGTGGCTGTGTGATTCCCCGGCACTGGAAAAATAGCTGCTTAGGTGTTACCTCCGGCATACAGGCACAACTGGCCGTATCTGCGAGTGGGAAGCCGGATTAAAGTCGAGCTGAAATGCCATCTGCATGCATGCGACTTCCTTTTCGTGACGTATTCCGAGTGAAACAGGGTGGGGAGGCGGGGCATAGCGTGTGTGGAGGAGTTTGATTTGACCGTTGAAAAGTGGGCGTGTCTGGGATGAGGGACTGGAGTGGACTGACTGAATGTGAGGGGCGAGTGCTCTGCCCTAAGTGCCTCGGAGCAGAGCGAGACAGCAGTCCACTAAATAATTAATTTCACCGGACAAATCTGAAACCTACCAGTCACATTTCAATAACAGTGTTATGAGCAATATAATGTAAATATAGCCCTGTGGACTGCACACTCGATGGCTGGCTCACAGCCCCAAAAGCAGAGAACCGCTGGTTGGTTCCCTTCCGGATGGACAGCCGTTTCCAAGCCAAGGGAGAGTGCCGGCCGACGAGCCGCGGTAAATAGCGATATTCCTGGAATGTGAGTTAATGAGCCAATTAGATTTTGATGTGAAAAAACAAAGGACTTATTTTTGGCATACATTGTTAAATAGAATAATAGATGCAATCTATGACCAGGGATGTGATCTAAAGTACCGGTAGTTAAAAAGTCAATTTCATTCATTTTTTTGTAAGCATTATGTGTCCTGGTCGCTGCACCAGCGCCTCCTCTAGTTGGTCAGGGGGAGCAGAACTGGGGGGGTAATAGCGAGATCCTGCCACGTGCCACGTCCTGGTAGTGAAATCCCTCGCTGTCACGTGACTGCACATGTATCGGCATGTGCTAGTCTACAATTCTCCCCAGATTGGTAGAGGGGGTGGCGCAACGACCAGGACAGCAGGCGGAATTGGCCACGTACAATTGGGGGAGAAAATTCATGCTGGCCCCCGCGCGCTAGCGGCACCTGCTCCTTCTTGAATATTGGGACGGGCCCGCCAGCTGCTGCTCTGCAGCCCATGCATCCGGCAGCCTCCCCATCCGCGGCCCTGCCTGCGCCGCTGCCTGCTATGCGCGCCGCTGCCGTCCCATTCTCTTATCCACAGGCTCCCGATGCTGCTTTCTGCCTGTTAGGATGATTTGCCACTTCATTACTAATTGATAATCGTCAGAGAGAAACGCTCATTAGGCCAAGTGCTGAATAGTGCAGCGAGCACGCTGACATTTCCAGCCTGGCCGTAATGATCGGCTTGACGTTGGCCAATCAGGCTCTCCCGAAAACACAAAGTGCAAAACAGGCATTGTGCAACGGAGACGAAACCTGAAGATGCAGAGGGGCTTTGAGTTAACGGACCATCTACTCCCAAGTGGAGAGGCGGAGAGAGGCAGCCTTCGCTGCAAAAGGCATAAGGGAGAAATCTCTTTGCTTTTAGCAGCAGTGTGAGCGTTCAGGACCAACGCTGCGCTCGAAATAAGAGATAGCAGTGTGCTCAAAAATCTCCAAAAGCCAACGTGACAAAGCCGAGCCCGCCTGCAACCGCTCAATTTGCCTTCAAATCAGCACCAGTGTGCCCGCGGGGATAAAGAGCCAATCAGGCCCGGAGTTAGGCGGCGTGTGTCCAATCAGCTGTGAAGAGTTATCTCTCCCATTCTGTCCGGTCGCGCACCGATGCCCTTTACAACACCTCTGGGCTCCCTCAGCCGTGCTGGCAGACAGCCCCTTCACCGGCTCCAATAATACCGTGTAATTGTTATTGACATATTGTGACTGGAGACGATAAGCGGGGACGTTCTCTCCTCCTGCTCGCTAAAATTAACAGCTTGTGACATGCTTCAGCTTCCACCCAGAGTCACGCTGACAGCTCCGGTGGAGAGAGAGCGCTTTCAACTCTCCAACGGGAAGGCTTACATTTAGGGCTGTGGCGATTCACTTATCTCCCGATTCGATACTATCACGATTCTTGGGTGCCGATTCGATTTATATTGCGATTCTTAAGTATTGCGATTCTTAAGTATTGCGATTCTACGATTATTGCGATTCGATATTACGATTTATTGCGATTTTTGTTTATTTTTTTCTTTTCTTTTTTCAGTTTGTTTGCTTTTTTACACTAGATTAGAACATGGGAAAAGTTGAATCATACACTAGAGACTGTATATTATATATCATGAGTAGGGCTGGGCGATATAGTTAAAAACAGGGGCGGACTGGGATCATAATTCAGGCCGGGCATTAGATACCAAGCAGGCCAGGCCGATATGGGCCGACGCGCGTGAAATTTGGGCCGTTTGAAGCCCAATTTGGGCCGTTTGAAGCCAGATTTGGGCCGTTTGAAGTCCAATTTTACAATGAGATGCACCCACTTTAACCCTGAAGTGTAATTATTACTTCAGACTAACTAATAAAGTAATAAAACCACTAGTAAACCAGTAGGCGGCGCCTGGCCTGCTGTTCAGTGAGTGGCCTGACTGCAAGCACCCCTTTTTTTTTTTTTTTGCGATTATCGATTCTGGAATAAAAGATAGATCCAAAAAATCGTGACATTAAAAATCGCGATACTTAGGTGAATCGATTTTTTCCCCCACCCCTACTTACATTCAATCCGCAACGCTTCCCCACAAGAAATAGCTGTTGTGCTACTGTGTTGCTACCGAGCTACAGTAGCATTACTGAGACATTTTGGTATAAAGCAGATGAGTTGTGTTCTATGTGTGCGTCTCAGGATATTTTTGCTCTGTATTGACTTGCCAGTCCACGGTGCAAAACTAATGAGAACTCTCACTGACCTGTTCGCTCACGTACTGTAAGATAGTTGACTTGGCAACAATCCACTTTAACAACCCATGCCAGCGCACACTTATAGTCTGAGTTCTGAAAAGCATAGCTGTATTTTCCAATTTCTAAATATTAAGTGAAATTATTCAAGGTCCATTTATTTTACCTGGTGATTAAATGAAGCAGTGGTAAATGCTAAAGTATTTCACTTCAGGTCACTGTGTGGCCTCATTTATCAGCTTTATTGGACTAATGAAAAGGGACATTGATGGAGGCCAAATGGCCAATTAAGTTCATTTTTTCAAAGTACCTTTCCCTCTCTGGAGGCAGTGTGCTGTAATACTTCTTTCCCTCTCTGGAGGCCGTGTGAATACGTCTTTCCCTCTCTGGAGGCAGTGTGAATACGTCTTTCCCTCTCTGGAAGCAGTGTGCTGAAATACTACTTTCCCTCTCTGGAAGCAGTGTGCTGAAATACTTCTTTCCCTCTCTGGAGGCAGTGTGAATACTTCTTTCCCTCTCTGGAGGCAGTGTGCTGAAATACTTCTTTCCCTCTCTGGAGGCAGTGTGCTGAAATACTTCTTTCCCTCTCTGGAGGCAGTGTGCTGAAATACTTCTTTCCCTCTCTGGAGGCAGTGTGCTGAAATACTTCTTTCCCTCTCTGGAGGCAGTGTGCTGAAATACTTCTTTCCCTCTCTGGAGGCAGTGTGCTGAAATACTTCTTTCTCTCTCTGGAGGCAGTGTGAATACTTCTTTCCCTCTCTGGAGGCAGTGTGAATACTTCTTTCCCTCTCTGGAGGCAGTGTGAATACTTCTTTCCCTCTCTGGAGGCAGTGTGAATACTTCTTTCCCTCTCTGGAGGCAGTGTGTGCTGAAATACTTCTTTCCCTCTCTGGAGGCAGTGTGCTGAAATACTTCTTTGACAGACTTGTCTACTGGAAACAGGAAAATCCTTGTCAGGCTGTCCGTGTCTGAAAAGATGTCCTCCTGCTCGCTGCTTTTGCCAGTATGTTAGCGATATTGTTGTCCCTCACAGTGGGTGTGGCTTTAAACGAATGACACGCAGTGTCTCTATGGTAGGCAGACCTCCGTGGCATTACATAACACCTTGCCATGGCTGTTCCCTCTGTCATTCTGCATAACTTGAGTCAATAGCAGCGCCATCGGCAAGGGGAAGAACCAAGACAGGCGTCCTGCACGGGCGCTAGGAGTGTGCCAATATCGTATCGTTATCGATAATATCGTTACAATTCATTATCCTATCGTCAAAAATGCATATCGTGATATCCTGATAATGGCAATATTCCGACTTGTTGATGTAATGACATCACACCAATGGTATGACATACACACAGCAACAACATACCTGGCTGAAAGCGGTTATTTCCAAAAAGGGGAGTGACTTCAGTAGTGTGGAAGTGGTTTGGTTACAAAAGAGCATTTACAACAAACCATGGCAATATCTGAATGCATATTTGAATATTTGAAGGCAAACTGTTATGTTTATGCTGACATAAAACTATAACACTTTGTTTTTGCAATTGTATGTTCTTGAAATTAATAATGAAATATTTTTCAGTATTTTGTCATATCGTCAATAATATCGTGATATTATTATTTTTTATTTTTTTATATATTTTTTCCATGATTTTTTATCCCATTTTTGTCCCCCATTAGTGCTAATTTTAATTTATTTATCCTGGTTGCTGCTCCACCCTCTGCCAATCCGGGGAGAGCCGAAACGGGCTCCATGCTTCCTCCGAGACATGGGCAGTAGCCAGCCGCTTCTTTTCACCTGACAGGGGAAGCTTCACTGGTAGGACATGGCACGTGGGAGGATCACGCTATTCCAACGAGTTCCCCTCCCTCCAAACAGGCGCCCCCCGAACGACCACAGGAGGCACCGCTTCAGCAACCAGGATATTGCATGTTTTGGTGAGGAGTTCCTGTATGAAGGAAACCCCCAGGGGGCACGGGAAGAACATGCAAACTCCACACAGAAAGGCCCTTTTGACGACCCCACCCGGGCGGTGGGCACTCGAGGACATGCGGACGGGCACGCACTCCTTCAGCGCTCACAGCGTCCCAGGTGGGAATCGAACCCAGGACCTTCTAGCTGTGAGGCGACAGCGCTTACCACTGCACCACCGTGCCCCCCCGAATATCGTGATATTATTTTAGGGCCGTATCGCCCGCCCCTGACGGGCGCTGGAGCCGAGGGAGAGAAAACGGGCCCATAAAGAAGATAGAGTTAGGCCATTTTTTTTATAACCCGGCAAAGGGTTTTGCTGAGCATGCATCCATTTTATTGCAGCACTTTCTACATATCCATAATACACCTGGGAGTTGCCAAGCATAAGCAGTCTTGTACGGTTGTGCCAGGTAGAGGTTAGGGCTTTGTTTGAGAATGGCATCTAATGTAGATGTAGATGTTGGAGACTGTAATAACCAGGCTAAAGCAAACGTGTTACACCCAATACTGTAGCTGGATGGATGGCTTTAGTTAAACCTACCATCATGAATACATTTGAGCCCAACACACTATTTCCCCCTCAGTAAGGTCTGTCAGACAGTGGCCGCCTATAAGGTCTACATCTTTTTGAGTGATGAGCAAACTGCTCAGCTAGCTAAAATAGCAGCTAAAGTTTTGTTGAACTTGATATCTTCTGAAAAAATAACCACTCTTGTATCCCTATCTATAGTGATTATTCATGAGAACGCACACTTTCACAGTCTGTCAGGCAACTAGATAGATTGCCCAGAACAGGGTTGCCAGGTCAGGCAACATTTTCTAAAACCCCATCTACAATTTATTCTGACAGATAATAAACTTTTCTCATTCCCGGAGTGGATGAGTAAGGGAATTCATATGATATCAGTTCACGGAGACAATGGCTTATGAGCGCTCAATGATCTACATATTGAATATGATCTTCCAGTAACTTTTATTTTATTTTATTCAAGAGCCGCCAAACAAGCCTGTGAATTTCCCTAAGGCTTAGCACTTCCCACCCATATTATTGCACACAATGTTAATGATTGGTCACATTGGTCAGGTTCCAATTGTTATGGAGAGAAAAATGTGCATTGTAATTCATTGCATTGGACAGTACCACTATCAGTGATGCATAGATACAGTCAGTCTGTGTGGGAATGGTCACAAAACGTTACTTCTGGTAGCGTTCTGTCAGTAGGGCGTGGGGGAAAACCAATAATCTCAATGCACCAATCCTGGTGCTTGAATGCTGAGTAGGGCGTGTTCTGCCCACAACTGCAGTGGGATCCATAATAACGCGGTACAGAGAGTTCTGTACAGATGTGCGTTCACTGCGGGGGGTTGAATCCCCGATCCTGTCTGCCTGGGCTGGGCTAGCAGCTAAATGCTAACTATGCTGCCTGGGAAGAACGGGAGGATTTCCCCCCGCGCTGACCCATTGACCATGCGTCTATGACGAGACATCGCCTGAATGTATTGGTCCTCCTCTCCATACCTTTCATCTCACCCATGTCCAGGGTCTTGCCCAGCTGCTCCAGCAGGTCAGCCCTGGCGGCGTTCTTCTTGTGCTTCTTGCCATCATAGTGTTGCTGAGCCATGCCGGGGTTGTTGAACCAGGCGTTGCATAGCTGGCAGTAGCGGTCCGAGTCCCGGCGCTGTCGCGGAGAGGTCGTTTCGGGGGAGCTCTTCACAGGACTGGGAGGCACCTCTGAAGGACAAGAAAAAATTTGCAAAACTGAGGTCATGCCGAATAAGCATAAAATAATTTTTGTAGAGGTTAAAACTTCATTCTGAAAACAAGATATGTATTTGAGTCAAATGAAAAGAGAAGAGGCTAATGCAGCAACATTTTTTCTTTTTTTCTTAACTCAATCCCCGCCAGCGTTTTTGATCATCTTCACTCATCTTTCGAGACCCACAGAATATTTTCTTCTATGACTATGTAAATAGTGAATATGTCAAAAGAAAGAAGAGAGCCTCTACTTTCATACAAGTACAAAAAAAACAATTAATTTTTTTATAGCTTCATTTGTTCTTTTTTTTAATCAACACTTGAATGTCGGTCGTGTTCATCAAAAACGTCCATCCGTCCACGAAAAGCTGAGAAAAATGCATATTGATAAGTCATGTTCATCAGGTCCTGAACCGAATCAAATGTGTCTAAGGGGGGATACTGTACTGACTGGTGTTACACTCAACTATGCAGCCCGTATGATCTGGCCTCCCTTTCCGGCCAAACATATCTGTGGTCACAGCTTTCACTATACAGTAACACCGATGCGTGAGGGAGATTCACCCCTGCTCTCAGGAGAGGGAAGGCAGGGTCGCGCTCTGGTCTTGGCGGGGGCATGGTTGTCCGTGTATGGATGGAGCTAATCTACCTTGTGAAATGTACATGGCATGAGAGCTAACAAACTGGATTACTAGGAGGAGTGACTTGTGTATGTTTGCAGCACCTGGTGAAAAAATCCTTCAGGTTTGACTGACAGGCTGCTCTGCTGTCATGGAGTCAGTGTTATCAGTGCGGCGGCTGTGTTACCAATGCTTTGAGCAGCAAGCCTGGAGCTTTTTCTGATGGGAGATTGTTGCTTTTCCTCTGCTCCCTGGTTTTGGGCGGATCATCACTTCGGATCGCTTCTTTGTAACTGGAAGTGCTGTCCTATTTCACAAGGTGAGTAACAGCGCCATCTATCATATGACAGTGAACGGCGTTGAAGCGTTGTCTCGGAAATGACGTGAGACGCCAACGGCAGCAAAAGAGTGAATGCAAATACAAACATGCAACCAGAATGCAGACACTAAGGGCATGTCAACAACGCCTCGAGATGTAACGTAGCTTGTTGACAATGGGAGTGCTTCAATGAGCAGCGATCAGCGGCGATGTAAGAGTGTGACTGCGGCCATGCTAGTGCATAATAAGAAGCTGTTCTCTCCATTAGACGCCTGAAGAGGAAAAGCTAAACTGTACTTGTCAAACGCAATAAAGAGCCTGCTCTTCTGGCCGCCGCCCACTTGTGCCTTCATGCATGGATGTCACCATTAACCCTGGAAAGAGCGTCCCACCGCACTGAGCTCTCCCCCCTCACAAAACGCCACTGTCCACTTCATCAGCGTTAACACTCGAGTGCTCGGCCCACCCTTTAAAGTCAACATTTACGCACGGCCCATTATGTGCCACTGTCAACATACCACAGTGCTGCTACTGTAACTGCAGTGAATAGCATAGAGATGCAATGTATAGGACCTCAATTTTTCAACCTGTTATTTTATAAAAAAGACCAAACTATTCACCTTATGTTCAGACGCGGGGGTGGGCCAAATTCTTCCGGGTCGTTTTTTTCTCTCCTCCGAGCGCAGCTCGAGCCATTTACGTCTATAAGACCCGCAGACGTTAACGTAATTCCCTGGAATGCGAGACTTAACGAGCCAGTTACATGGCGTTGCATTCTTAGACATTGCCGTTTGCTTTTATTTGATATGTTACATACAATTGGCTAAATTATTAGTTAATTCAGAGTTAGATGATATTGGAGCAGCCAGCCATTTTCTTTTTCTTTTTTTTTTAGCCGGAAGTCGTCACACGACCACACAACCGGGTCAAATGGGCGTGGCTACATAAGGTGAATAGAGAGACTGCATGAAATAGGCCACGCCCATCACGGGGGAGAGCTCTCCATTCACTTCCATACACCAGCGTCATTTTCCTTGAATTAAACATAGCTAAAAACTGTTGTGTGGTGGGGCTGCGCAGACAACAAATGTAAAAAAATCACCAATTCAAGTTTTTTTGTACGTACTCCCGAGCAAAACAAGGAAGCCGTTGAGTTGAAAAATGTGGATCTAGCTGTCAATGAAGTAAGTTGGAGTGTTCATCTTCCATATATATGATCTTTGAGTGCAACACGTGACATACAGTAGGACAGGGGTTCCCAAACTGGGGTACGTACGTACCCTAGGGGTATGTGGCGGTACTACAGGGGGTACTTGAGAGAGGAGGGGAAATGGAAAAATGAAAGAATAATTCTTGAAAATAAATGAACAATTAAAATATGTATGCACAGGAGCCAATAATTGGCTCTTTCAACTCTTTCACTCCATTTCTTATTTTGTAATGTTATATCCTTCAAAAGGTGGGTTATCGTTCATTCATTGCATCATGCTATACTTTTCTCTTGCAGTTTTCTAAGCAAAATGTTGTAGTTGGGTAAAGGGGGTACTTGGCTTCAGAAATCAGGGAAAGGGGGTACTTAAGTCAAAAAAGTTTGAGAACCACTGCAGTAGGAGAACACCAGGATTGGGGGGGGGGGGGGGGGTTCAGGAAGCAGAAAGTCAGCAGACAAACGTTGTGATCAGCTCACGTCTCGTTCGCAGTTCAAATAAATGAAGTAAACACGCACAACGTCTCATTATTTGACACTAGCCATGTTCCTCCTAAGATATCTGTACAACTATCTGTATCTGACGAGAGTTCCTTTGTTCGTCCGGTTAGCCGCGGTTTGTTTTGCTAGGACTTGCCGTGGTTTCTGAATGATGACGCGCTCCGCAGTGTCTCTTCTATAATTGCAGTCATGACTTGACATTGGTACAGCAGAGTTGCTATTTACATTACATTTGACATGAAGCACTTGGCTTGACTTCACTGCACCACATCATGCAAATCAGCCGGTGCCCAGATGAGCCGCCTCCTCTGCAGGAAGGAAGGAAGTTACAGTGGGTCGCTTTAAATCTTGAGTGGACCAAATAATGAATAAGTGCGTCATGGCTGTTTTGGCACTTCTGGCAGATATGGTGCATAACTTGATAACAAAGTCCAAAATATTCAGGCAATTAAATGCCGGAGCAGAGAGAGCGATGGCAGAATGTCAAATGGAGAATTTAGTAGCTGGAGGAAACTCCAAGAGTGTGAAATATATTTTGGGGTTTGTGGGGAATGACAGTGCGGCAAGAGAACAAGAGACAAGGGAAGGAAAATGTAACTACTTTTCATTCTCTTGTTTACTCCACGATACATGGATTCCAACTATTAGTATTGCTGTTATTAGTGTTGTTGTTAGTTGTAATAGTAATAGTAATAGTAATATAGTGGTAGTAGTAGTAGTAGTAGTAGCAGCAGCAGCGGTAGTAGCAGCAGCAGCAGCAGCAGTGGCATTAGTAGAAGTATTAGTAGAAGTCATAGTCTCCCTGAGATAATCTGCACCTTAAAATGAAACATATAAAACCCTATTACAAAAGGTTCTAAATGTCCTGACAGTAGAAGCTTTTGACATTATCTTCATGGTGACATACTGTATACGCATTAACCTCATCTAGGGTCCAATAATACTTACAGCTAAGCATCCACATTTCACATTTTAAGCAAGAATTCACCCCGTCATCCCACCAGCAGCGAGTCCCTGTGCGGCGCGCTGGTATTCACAGCCTCCGCTGAAATCTGTCGGGCCGACCATACCCAACAATTATTCAGAAAGGCCACCTCCATGACACTGATAATTGCAACTGTGACATTTACATCACCCATCCAGAAACCCTATTATTGTCGTTAAACCATTCTGGGTCACTCGAAAGTTCAACCGCCACACAGGAAAAACAGAGACAAAATTAATGGCCAGTGGGTAGCACCATGTCATTTCATCATTATAACCGGCAGCAAACAGCTTGATTAAAAAAATCTAAAGATCAAGACCTAGGCTGTCCGGGTAATGCAGCGGTAGATTCCCTGACTACCAACACGAGGGTTGCAGGTTCGAGCCCCCGTGTTCCCTCCGGCTTGGTCAGGCGACCATACAGGCACAATTGGCCGTGTCTGCGGGTGGGAAGCCAGGGTATGTGTCCCGGTCGCTGCACTCTGGTTGATCGAGGTGCCTGTTCGTGCGGAGGGGGAGCTGGCCAAGTTCAACGTCAAGCCAACCAAGTCTGATATTAAAATCACACCCAGGTGAGAAGTAAGCGGTGCAGGCATCATCAGCCTATCAGTGTCTGCCCTAAATCACAGGTGACATCACACATCATCAGCCTATCAGTGTCTGTCCCCAATCACTGATGACATCACAATTGCTTAAGTGCTTAAGAGAGAAAGCTTGTAGATTTTGAGAATGTGTCTCAAAAAAGAGTTAGTATAGTTTGACCTAAAGTCTTTCCGCTGCTAAACTCCTCCCTCATAACGGCCTGCATTATTGGTGGAGATAAACTCCTCAGTCATAACGACCTGCCTTATTGGTGGAGATAAACTCCTCCCTCATAACGGCCTGCGTTATTGGTGGAGATAAACTCCTCCCTCATAACGGCCTGCGTTATTGGTGGAGATAAACTCCTCCCTCATAACGGCCTGCGTTATTGGTGGAGATAAACTCCTCACTCATAACGGCCTGTGTTATTGGTGGAAATAAACTCCTCCCTCATAACGGCCTGTGTTATTGGTGGAGATAAACTCCTCCCTCATAACGGCCTGTGTTATTGGTGGAGATAACAGCAGCCTCACTCCGGTCTCATAGATAACCCAGCGGGTGCGTAAAAGAACGGAGCCGTCTCCTCTCATTTAGCGCATCATTACAGCCATACTGTTTAACAGCCTTCTGTGCTTTGATTGAGAGTTCAGCTCGGTTTAGTTCAGGAGGCGGGGCTCTGGCCACCGGTGGTCTGTGAGGCAGATGGCGTCGACATTGCACAGTTTGCACCTGCTGCGTAAAGGACGCTTTGCAAAATCGGCGAAAAGTCCATTGCTCTTTAGGAAACCGAGAGGATTCTCATGAGCTTTTGGCACCGAGAACACAAAGACACAAAAAAACTAAACACAAAAAAACTAAACAAAAACAAAAAACATAAACTGAGAGGACTATTTTTGAACGTTAAATTTTTTTGACATTTCTGTCTGAGAAGAACATTTTTGGGGAGAACCATCAAAACACAAGGGTATGAATCACCCCCGAGCCTGATGGTCCTGATTTATCATCATCAAGTCAAGGAGATGGATGGCACACATGCCTGATCTCCTCATGGCAGCCTTGCAGTGGGTTCATCAGCGGACACGCAGTGCAGCAGTTTATTGGCCCGATAAGCTCAGTGCCGTGTGACGAGATGTGGGGGTGAACGGTTCTGCTTTTTGGTTTGGATTAGAAGAAGTAGGCTAGATAGTGTGGCAGTCCAACACACAGACTCACCATACAGTGGCGTGCTACAGTATATAACATGGGTGTTGCAGGATTTGGACATTTGAGTGTTCAACAGATATGGGTTTTTGATAGGCTTTTAAACCATACTGATCAGGTGAACTCACATTCTGTTTGGTTCTGCAGATCAGTCTGGCCTCCAGCCCGCCCACAGCCATTTCCAGAACATTACACAGCGCACGGTCCAATCAGGGACCTGCCTGGTAGTTGATAACGTAACCGTTCAATCAGGGACACCGCTGGCAAAACAGTACAGCGTCTCCCAAACGCAATGAGCCATAACGTTAATGTTGGTAGAATAAACACAGCCGTGATCAATTATGTTTATAGATTTATAAACAACGTTCGGGAACAGAGACCACACCTCATACTCATTCCATTTCTGCCTACATAGTACTTAAGCACTTACTTACTTACAAGTACTTAACCTCACCCACTCCTCTCATCTTTCGTCTCAGCTTGTAAGCCCCTCCCACAGTACAATTTTCTATGTTTTAACACAGGAACAGGGGGGCTCATGCCATCCGACCAATGGACCGATCCCCCCAGCCGATGGCCCGATGAGACAGCGCCCTCAGAGTCTCGACCCCAAAGCCCCCCCCCCTCCCGGTTACATCCAATTGTGCCGCCATCAGCACTTCATCGCCGACTCTCCCCATTCCCTCATCCTCTGAACCCTTATCCATCCATCCATCCATTCAACATCTCAGCTCCATCTATTCTCTATTAAACTATTTCAAACCATTTTCTTGTTGGCGTGGTCCTGGTTAGTGAAGTGCAGTTATTGCAGAAATAGATTAAAAGGGGGCGGCTGTAGCTCCGGAGGTAGAGTGGGTCGTCCACTAATCGCTTTGAATAAAAGAGGTCGGTGGTTTGATCCCTGCCTCCTCCAGTCTGCATGTCAAAGTGTCCTTGGGCAAGATACTGAACCCCACATTGCTCCTGATGGCGGTACCAGCACCCTGTGTGGTACCACCACCTGAATGTACCTACTGATTGTAAAGCGCTTTGGACAAAAGCACTATATAAATGCAGGCCATTTACCAAATAGCAACAGTTAAACATGAACAAGAGTATGCACCAGCGGTGGAAAAGTCATTTTCGCCGTTCTTCCGAGTGGATTTGGCGATGCTGATTGGCTGAAGGAGTTGTCTGTCAAGGCAAATCCTCCCACCCGCTGAAATCACTGGGGGCGGGCTGGAGGACAGACTGATCCACAGAAGGAAAGATCAGTGAGGCCATTTACACCTGGCACTAACATGCGTTTTCTGTTATCAGATTGCAATCGGATAGTGCTTGACCACATTGACATGATTACATTTACACCTGGTATTAATATGTGTCTCCAGTGTCCACATTGAGATCTGATTGCGATCGTATCAGGCAAGCTCCATAGCGTAGAGCAGCAGGAAAACAGCGGTGGCTGTTGTTGTATGTGGATTGAGAGGACACATTGCAATTACAGTCACAAGGCATCCCTGACCACCTCCGGAGGTGGTTTGGCCGATCAGATCGCAATCCATCCTCAATGCGTTTACACCTGTACTTCCAAGTGGTCAAGCACTATCCGATTTCAATCTGACCACAGTTAAATGCATGTTAGTGCCAGGTGTAAATGGCCTCAAAATGGTTTACCAGGCTAGGTTTTTGAAGGCTGATACCATAATTGATATTTATGAATATTAAATGCTTTTAATTGGACTACAGATGCAAATTAGCTCTTACCTATCTCTGGTACAATATGTTTATTGTGTACTGTCCCTGCTCAAATAAACAATAAAGATGAAGATAAAGATTTAGATTTGACCAGTTTCATGCAAAAAAAAGAAGAAATCCAAAGCAATACAAATACTCATTTTTTCCCATCAGAATTTAACTGTAAAAGTCTCTGAAACAGCATTTAAACAATCGTAAAACCCTCCATTGAAAGCTATACTAATGAGATTATTTGAGGTGGGTTAGCAGCTCCTTTAGGCATGCTGACTCTTGAGTCAAATCATAAATCTTCATCTCAATTATATCGGCCGTGAACAACGCTGACCTGCTGGTTTTTATTACAAGGCCAATATCGGACCAGTATAAAACTAATATATCAGTCTGACCCTCACAGTATGTGGAGTGAAATGTACCGTCAATCCTACTGTCCCCCTTTGTTTTAGATGCCAGATCTTTTCTGTCACAGTACCAAATGTGCCAATATGTACTGTAAGCTGCAAGTTGCCTTATGTTTCTCTATCAGTGTCACCACACAAATCCTTTTTTTTTTTTTTTACCTTTATTTATACAGGGGGAGTCTCACTGAGAGCAATGCTCTCTTTTTCAGGAGTGCCCTGTTCACATTCACACACACATTCATACCTGGAAGCTGACCAGTACAACCACAGTCTGATCTGCTGGCCACTGATCAGCTCCACTGGAGCAGTTGGGGTTAAGGGCCTTGCTCAAGGGCCCCCCTCAGTGGTGGTAATGAGGGAGGGGCAAGCGCTGCCTTTTCACTTTCCCCACCCAGATCCTGCCGGTCCCGGGGATTGAACCGACGACCTTCCGGTCACAAGCTCGCTTCTCTAACCATTGGGCCACCTTTGATAGAATGTGGGAATGATTGATGATTCTGAAGCTGATAACATTAGTGGGCTTCCCCATCCTTCAGAACTGACATTCTATATGGACATAATAAGCAGTTTTTGTGTCACCAGGAAGATGCATCAACATTGTCAGATGGAACCCCCCCCCCCTAAAGAAGAAGAAGAAGAAGAAGAAGAAGAAGAAGAAGAAGAAGAAGAAGAAGAAGAAGAAGAAGAAGAAGAAGAAGAAGAAGAAGAAGAAGAAGAAGAAGAAAAAGGCTTTACAACTTTACAACACTTGAGGAAAACATAAACAACAATTTCCCCCCCCTATTGAATTGATATGATGGCTTTTAAGATCACATACACCCTCTGCTAAAGAGACCCACCAACATGTGAAGTGCGCACTAGTGCAGTAAGACTGTGTCAGCTTTCTCAATCTCAAGCGTTTTCTCATTTAATTATTCTTCTATGTCGTCCGTATTGTGCTCCAGGAGGCCTTTCGTGTAAAAAATAATAATAACGCTCTGCATTAAATAGGGTAAAACACATCTTTTTAAAAAACATGAGTCTTCAGACATGAGGATTCCTTTCATCCACACACTGGCTATGCTAAACTACAGTGGCTCTGTGCTAAATTGATGCTGTGTTTCATCTCCCTAGACGACCTAGGACATTTCATCGATGCGGCCTTTAGCCTGCACTCATTTACAGCATTGAGTTGAAAAGCCGCACTCCCAACCGTGCGTTGCATTGGTATGCAGACGGAGAAGCGCTACGGCGCACACCTACAGTATTTAGCATGAACAGAGTTATGAATCACAGAAGATTTGGCACCCATGTGAGGAGAAGAAGGGATGAAAGTTGCTTTCAATGCACACAGTAATCTCTTCCTACAATGCCTTTTCCTTTTGGGGTTTTCTACCCCCCCCCTCCCCACTACTTAACCACCGCAGCCTGCACGACCCGGCAAACTCAATATTTTCCTCATACTTTCACCGTTGTCTCAGAGGAGGAATTACTGCAAGCTGTGCCGGGCCGCGGCAGGCAGGCAAGCAAACAAAACATCTCCATCCCCGAGATCACCAAGATTATAGTACCATCTGTGTCCTTCACACAAGGCCACGTTAGGCTGGGAAAGTCAAAGGGTTTCTATAGTGGGAGACTTTAAAGTATTGCATTTGCAGTTTGGACGGGGAGTTTTAAGGTCCGCTTCAGTCATAAACATGAAGCAAATACGTGTCTTTGGGTCTAAAAGTCAAATATTTACCTCGTTGTCTCCTATACGTTCCTCACTGACAACAGCGTATTATAGAATGCATCAACAGTCACCCTACAGCTCAAGCAGGCATCTAGTCAGCAGTATTAGGGAGGGACATTGAGGAGATAATGAGGTCCAGTAAATAGTGGACATTTGGGCCCACAGTGTGGTTGCTTTATGCTCCACAGTGTGGTTGCTTTATGTTGCACAGTGTGGTTGCTTTATGCTGCACAGTGTGGTTGCTTTATGCTCCACAGTGTGGCTGCTTTATGCTCCACAGTGTGGTTGCTTTATGCTGCACAGTGTGGTTGCTTTATGCTGCACAGTGTGGTTGCTTTATGCTCCACAGTGTGGTTGCTTTATGCTGCACAGTGCGGTTGCTTTATGCTGCACAGTGTGGTTGCTTTATGCTCCACAGTGTGGTTGCTTTATGCTGCACAGTGTGGTTGCTTTATGCTGCACAGTGTGGTTGTTTTATGCTGCACAGTGCGGTTGCTTTATGCTGCACAGTGCGGTTGCTTTATGCTCCACAGTGTGGTTGCTTTATGCTGCACAGTGAGGTTGCTTTATGCTGCACAGTGTGGTTGCTTTATGCTGCACAGTGTGGTTGCTTTATGCTCCACAGTGTGGTTGCTTTATGCTCCACAGTGTGGTTGCTTTATGCTCCACAGTGTGGTTGCTTTATGCTCCACAGTGTGGTTGCTTTATGCTCCACAGTGTGGTTGCTTTATGCTCCACAGTGTGGTTGCTTTATGCTCCACAGTGTGGTTGCTTTATGCTGCACAGTGTGGTTGCTTTATGCTGCACAGTGTGGTTGCTTTATGCTCCACAGTGTGGTTGCTTTATGCTGCACAGTGTGGTTGCTTTATGCTGCACAGTGTGGTTGCTTTATGCTCCACAGTGTGGTTGTTTTATGCTGCACAGTGTGGTTGCTTTATGCTGCACAGTGTGGTTGCTTTATGCTCCACAGTGTGGTTGCTTTATGCTGCACAGTGTGGTTGCTTTATGCTGCACAGTGTGGTTGCTTTATGCTGCACAGTGTGGTTGCTTTATGCTCCACAGTGTGGTTGCTTTATGCTCCACAGTGTGGTTGCTTTATGCTGCACAGTGTGGTTGCTTTATGCTCCACAGTGTGGTTGCTTTATGCTCCACAGTGTGGTTGATTTATGCTGCACAGTGTGGTTGATTTATGCTGCACAGTGTGGTTGCTTTATGCTGCACAGTGTGGTTGTTTTATGCTGCACAGTGTGGTTGCTTTATGCTGCACAGTGTGGTTGCTTTATGCTGCACAGTGTGGTTGCTTTATGCTCCACAGTGTGGTTGCTTTATGCTGCACAGTGCGGTTGCTTTATGCTCCACAGTGTGGTTGCTTTATGCTGCACAGTGTGGTTGCTTTATGCTGCACAGTGTGGTTGCTTTATGCTGCACAGTGTGGTTGCTTTATGCTGCACAGTGTGGTTGCTTTATGCTGCACAGTGTGGTTGCTTTATGCTCTACAGTGTGGTTGCTTTATGCTCCACAGTGCGGTTGCTTTATGCTCCACAGTGCGGTTGCTTTATGCTGCACAGTGCGGTTGCTTTATGCTGCACAGTGTGGTTGCTTTATGCTGCACAGTGTGGTTGCTTTATGCTACACAGTGTGGTTGTTTTATGCTGCACAGTGTGGTTGCTTTATGCTGCACAGTGTGGTTGCTTTATGCTGCACAGTGTGGTTGCTTTATGCTGCACAGTGCACTGTCACATGTACACATGTAATCACAAATGTGATTACATGTAATCACAAATGTGATTACATGTGAAACCCATGTAAATGTTGTTTTCCACACGTGCTCCACATATGGAAAACATGTTGCTATACAACATGTGGCAAAACATGTTATCACATGTTATCTCCTCGCAAACTTTAGGCAGATCAGAAATTTACTGACTGACAATGCTGCCTTCATGTTTTTGCACTCCATGGTTTTTTCCCCACCTCGACTACTGCTTAACGAGCTGGTCACTGGCCTGTAAAACAGCACTTAAGCCTATTGAATCTCTCTTCAAAAAAGCTCTAGAAATCTATGATAAAAAGCCACTCCCCTTTCACATTTTGTAATGTCCTGAAAATGCAAAATTTTCGATAATTTTATAACTTTTAGATACGCCTGTTTTGTGTTCAAATGTCTTCATGGTCTCGCGCCACCTGCTCTGTTTTTCAGACAGAGAACCGTAGAAGGCATGACCACCAGGGCTTGCCAGAGAGGAGACTGTGAGATTCCCCGCAGGCGCACTGCCTTCGGTAACAATGTCCTATCTGTCACTGGTGGGAAAATCGGGAACAGTATCCCAGTTGCAATAAGGGAATGCCCCACATATCCAACCTTCAAAATAAACCTCAAGGAATGGCTCAAAATAAATCAACACTGCAACCATAACCAACCATAATGTCCATTTTGGCCACATTGTTGTTGTTTCTATTGGCATTTTTTCGACTGTATTCGGTTTTGTTTGTCTTTTATCTTGTATGTTTTTTTATGTCATGAGGACTACGGACGCAAATGAGCTTTTAGCTAAATCCGACATATTTACTGTTATCGTATAGATGACTCTGTATAGGTAACCGTTCATTCATGTGTAACTGTCCTGACCAAATAAACAAATAAAGTAAAGTAAAGTAAAGTAATAACATGTGATAACATGTTTTCCCACATGCGAAAATGTTCCAAAACCACACGCTTCCCATGGGTTTCACATGTGTTCCACATGTTTTCACATGTGAAATTTAACATGTGTCCACATGTTCCACCACATGTGGACACATGTGGTGAAACATGTAGACACATGTGAATCTCATGTGTTTTTCTGAAAGGGATCCTCTAGTGAGGTTCTCAATAAATCTCTCCTATTGCTTTTCCTACGAACAATCCCGTAAGCCTTAGGGCACTAATGGCTCATTTCCACCACATTTTACCGCATAGTACGGCTCGTCTCAACTCGGCTTTACTCGTCTCTCGACCTGAAGTAGTGTCTAATTCCACCGCAAATACTGTAGTACTCGCTCAATCTGCCCTCCGCCCACAACTGGTCGTCATAGCGACGCCGCATATCTGCCGCTCTCCGTTTGTGATGGAGAAAATGTAAGTTCCATTTGCCTCATTTCATTATTAGCTAATAGCTATAATTGCATACACATAGTTATCTCGGCAATAGAGGTGTTGCATAATGCAGGAGAACAATGATGATTACATTCCATTCTACAACCGTTTGTAACGTCAAAATTAAATCCCTACACTGAACTTTCAAACTGGTTATGAAATACTGGTGCCTCTATATGACCTACATGAGCAAATGACACCATTGGCTAGGAAATTGTATATTTCTTTGTTGTTATTTACATGCCTGCTGCATAGCGCAGTGCAGGATGGAGGTTACGCTACAGGGAGAAGAGAAGCCGGCTGCCCGGCAGGTCGCCAGGGAAACCCGCAGCTCCCTCCGGCCTAGCGGAGCCGCCGACTTTTCTCTCTCAAAACAATTGAAAACACCCCTCATGTTAAGGCTGAGCAAGGAGATACGTTTTATTTCACCAGAGCTGAAGGCAGCAAGACAAAAGACTGCTGGAAATAACAGGAGAGTTTGGGATATAACGTTACACACAAGAGAAGGTAAGCGACTAAACGCCACTAAACTGGTGTCCAGAGAGAGAGAGAAAGTAAACACGATTCTGCCTGACCAATCAGTCGTCTACAGTGTTTTCACGTCACCGTATGGTACCGGGTCCACAGCGCTGGAACCTCAACGCGGGTTGTCCCCGTTTTTGACCGGTGGAAAACTACAAAAAAAGCGAGTCGAGCCGGGCGGAGCCGCGCCAATACCAGCGGTGGAAATGGGCCATGAGGTCCTGACCTGTTCTCATCATTTTAGTTGCCTGCAGTTTTTAGTGACATAGGAATTCAAGCTTATTCGGCTTCTGCACTCATTGCAAGTCGCTCTAAAAACCAACTGTCAGCAAAATGCCTCAAATGTAAATATAAATGCTAAAGTATTGAAATCTGAGTCAGACCATGTGACAGTGTGGACAATAGTATGGAAATACAGAATAAATGGGGCAGTAAAATGTGCCAATGATGGGGCCCTTTAAATGTTACCGTTAAGGTTCTATGGTTTAACTGCCAGGAGTCTGAAGCTATCCTATAGCCATGTTACGATGTGAACATTTGAGCTCGTAAACTGCAGAATGCAGATTCTCCAAATGACTTCTCAGTGAACCGGCATCAATGCAGGGGAAATAATACAGGCTACGCTGCGTTAAGCTGCAGAGCCGACAGAAAGTGACATTCGTGGCAGCTATTGTACTTGCGGCCCAGACAGTGGGAACCAGGCCAGGAGGTGCCAACATGAATTGGCAACAGCGCTTAGAGAAACCCATTTGGTCGTGTGGAGGAACAGTAAAAAATACATGTGGCTGTGTAAAAAACACTGTAATGGCAAATTTACATTCGGCCAGCCTGCCTGAGACGCACAGAAACAAAGTGAATGAACTGACGACTGCTCATCACACACCGGTTAGCGGTTAGCATTCAGCTGCATGCGGGTGATTCACGTGCTATATGGGTCAGTGAGAATGTGCACACAGTATTAACACAACCGTGTGCGGGAGGCGCCCGAATAAAAGGCCAAAGGAGATTATGTATTAGCTTATAGAGACTGTGAGAGCTGAAGATGCAGCCGGTGGGGGAGAACATCACATCTATATTTCTACTGTGAGATTGAATTCCTTGCATCTTCAAAAAGTCAACTTTGAATTTAGTTTACACACTGTTGCTGTTGTTGTTGTTGTTGTTGTTGTTGTTGTTATTATTGTTTAAGTTTATCATGGGTTTTGATCAGGTTTTATGGACCCATTAGTCATGAAACCTGCACTACTACAGTATAAAGGATGATGTAGAGTACCGTAAACTTTCTGTTCTGTGTGTTGAATTGTAGTCAACAGCACCATGTCCCCGTCCTTGAAGATTTAAATATCTATGATGGTCCGTTTACCACAAAAGAATTCAATAGGGCCAAACAGCAACTAAAAGTGGGGAAAAGTGCAGGACCAGATCTGATTCCACCAGAAGTACTGAAACTATGCAACCTGGACGACATTCTGCTGGACATGTGCAATTCCTCGCTCATGGACAGGGACACGGCTGAGCAATGGTCATTGATGAATATAATCCCTGTCTTCAAGTCTGGTAACATGCTTGACCCTAACAACTATAGAGGAATTAGTCTAGCACCAGTCATTGCGAAACTATATAACAGACTAATCCTAAACAGAATACGCCCCGCGCTTGAACCTTTCATGAGAAATAATCAAAATGGGTTCCGACCCAAAAGGTCTACAACTGCTCAAGTTCTTGCCCTCCGCAGAATTATTGAGGAGGTCAGGAAGAACAACTTGCCCTCTGTCATGGTGTTCGTTGACTTCAAAAAGGCCTTCGACACGATCAACAGGCAGAAAATGATAAAAATCCTGACTGCCTACGGAATTCCTACCCGAATAGTCCAGGCGATATCTGACATGTACATGAATACCAGAGCAAGAGTACAAACTCCGGACGGATTAACAGAAGAATTCCAAATTAAGACAGGGGTGCTACAGGGAGACACACTGGCACCATATCTGTTTATAATAGTGCTGGACTATGCACTTAGGAAGGCCATTGGAGACAAGGGGAATGAACTTGGATTTACCATCAAGCCACGCCAGAGTAGGCGCCTGCAGGCCCAAGTACTAACCGATCTTGATTTCGCAGATGATATCGCGTTAATATCAAATGAAATCAAAGAAGCCCAAGAACTCTTGAACCGAGTGGAGAGAGAGTGTGCTGTGGTTGGTCTTGGGATAAACGTAAAGAAAACACAGTACATAACTCAAAACAGCAGAGATGATAATCCCATCACTACTCTGTCGGGGGAGCCACTGGAGAAGGTGGAAGACTTTAAGTATTTAGGATCATGGGTGGCCAGTACAGAGAAGGACATCAGGGTCAGGAAGGCCCTGGCCTGGAAAGCTCTCCACTCACTGAATAATATATGGAGGACAGGCCTTTCTAGAAAAATCAAGCTTGCCCTGTTCACTGCATCTGTGGAGTCAGTGTTGATCTATGGCTCTGAAACATGGACCTTGAGTCAACAGAGAGAGAACAGACTAAATGGATGCTACACGCGGATGCTTAAGCATGCCCTCAACATCGACCCTAGTACCCATATCACAAACGTTGATCTCTACCAAGAGCTGCCTAAGCTAAGTGAGAAGATACGATGCAGGCGGCTGAGGCTTGCTGGACACTGCTATAGACACCCAGAGTTAGCAGCACAGAAGCTGGTACTGTGGGAACCGACACACGGAGCTAAAAGAAGGGGAAGACAACAACTAACATACGTGGACACTATAAGGCGGGACACCGGGCTGACTTCAGGAGAAATTGGAACGTGTATGCAGGCGAGGGAGGAATGGAGATCCATCATTGCCCGAGGAACCCACTCGACCTGATGATGATGTATGGCTGGACGCCTGTGTGTTAGGAGTGACTGCACCATGTATGGCTGGATGCCTCTGTGTTAGGAGTAGTGTTAATTTCGTCGACGAAAACTATGATGAAAAATGTTAGTCGACTACCTTTTTCCCCAAGACTAAGACGAGACTAAAATGTTCAGACTTTTAGTTTCATTGACTAAGACGAGACTAAAATACTCAACCTTTTAGTCGACTAAAACTTGACTAAACAAAAAGAGGATGGGGTTGACTAAATATGATAAAAACTAACAAGGACATTTGACACAGGACTAAGACTACGACAAAATTTAAAAATAGACTACAAAAGTCTGTTTCCCCCCTTCAATGCAGCAGTTCAGGTTCCTGTGCTGCAGAAATCATAGATGTAGCTGACATGTACCGGTAGCTGTCTTAAAAACATTTACAGTAGTTACAACAGAACCCACCCAGTCTTAGCTAAGGGTCTTATCTATATGTGTATGAGGCATTGTGTTCGCAAAATGTACAGCTACTTGCTTGTCTACATTATATCCAGAGAAGTCTGAGTGCTTTCCGCACAGCACAGCCAGCCTCCCTCCATTCTCCCCTCAGCTGCGGGCTGAGCAGGGACTGTAAATACGGTCCACTTGTCGTTGCTACTGTACCGCTGCACGCCGACACTGGCCCGGGTGGGCAGAGTCACCATTAGCTACTTTCCCTGGGAAAGAGTTGCCAACACTGCTTCGAATTACAATTACTAGTGCAAGCGCATCAGCAGATTCAACAGTTTTCATTGACTAAAACTAGACTAAAATGTGAACAGTTTTCGTTGACTAAAACTAGACTAAAATACTTATGGTTTTATTTGACTAAGCTGAGACTAAAATGCTCAAACTTTTAGTCGACTAAAACTTGACTAAATAAAAACAGGATGAGGTTGACTAAATATGATACAGACTAACAAGGACATTTGACACGGGACTAAGACTAAGACTAAATAAAAAAATAGCCGACAAAATTAACACTAGTTAGGAGTAACTGCACCATGTATGGCTGGACGCCTGTGTGTGTTAGGAGTGACTGCACCATGTATGGCTGGACGCCTGTGTGTGTTAGGAGTGACTGCACCATGTATGGCTGGACGCCTGTGTGTTAGGAGTGACTGCACCATGTATGGCTGGACGCCTGTGTGTTAGGAGTGACTGCACCATGTATGGCTGGACGCCTGTGTGTTAGGAGTGACTGCACCATGTATGGCTGGATGCCTGTGTGTGTTAGGAGTGACTGCACCATGTATGGCTGGATGCCTGTGTGTTAGGAGTGACTGCACCATGTATGGCTGGACGCCTGTGTGTTAGAAGTGACTGCACCATGTATGGCTGGACGCCTGTGTGTTAGGAGTGACTGACTGGGTCAAAGAAATGCTCTGTGTTTCTGCAACACCAGCCGACAGCGGGATGGAACAACAGAGGGTCCCGAGAGGCTCCGCTGACGTTGCTTATGTAGAAATCAATAGTCTGGGCCTCCCGCTGGCCTGCATTTAACTTCCTCACATTTGATATCTGTGACAGATCTGGGCACGGTGCAACAGAGACGCTTGAAATGATCACTTCACTTCAGAGGAGAAAAACGGTTGAATCTGAAGCTAACCCTTCTTTTTCTTTCATTTCAACGGTGATACGGGGAGTGTGGATCGAAACAAGGACGACAGCCTCAACCAGTCTTTTGTCTGTTTAGTCATAGTATTCCCATATAGTCACTTGATTGTAATCACCTGTTAATTGATTACAATCACCTGTTATTTTCTTACCACGATGGCCGCATGGTGATGTAACAGAATACTATCAATAAACCATGTATGTTGTATGCCTCCCCATGATTAAACTCTGATTAAACCAATATATTGGGCGTGGCCTTTTATTATAATCAGGATCAGGATATTACCTCTAATATGATGGATATGTTGCACTTTCATTGATTACATATGTATCATATAATGGAGCGAGGGTGCGCCTCGGTCCTGCCGCATCACTGTCGTGCCGATAACGACGGTAAAGCACACGTAACGCCGCCGGGAAAACTACTCTGACGTCCAAGAGGAATATAAGATCTTCAAATCTGCGATAAGATGTCGGAAACAGGTAAGACACCGTTTGAACCACTTGGTACCTCACATCACAGATGTTATGTGATGCTGTCGCTGAGCAATAGACCCTTTTCGCGGGGGCCATTTTGTGCCGAAAAGGCAGAATAAACACAGGTGCAGGCAAAACACTAATGAGGGTTTCCAAATTCCAATCATGGAAGTTTGAAACCCTCATTAGTGTTTTGGCTGAACCTGTGTTTACCCTGCCTTTTCGACACAAAATGGCCCCCATGAGAAGGGTCTATTTGCTATGCGAACGAGGAACAAATAGGGCTAAGGTGCACCCAATCAGCCCAACGACCCAACACTAGGCTCCTGCAGAAAGGACCAGGAGAGTGGGAGGGAGCGTCACAAAAGCTCAAATCTTATCCAATGGGGGTACGTGGTCTAATTTGTGTTTGAGAACCACTGGAAGTCCTTAAAGAGAACCACTGGAAGTCCTTAAACTGAACTGATTCTAATAACAGATTTGGATCAGATGCATGTGTCCCATGATCTAAATGATGTTCAGAGGCTTTTCCACCCTGACAAGAAAGAATAGCATTCTGGAGGAAACATTGAATACTCCAGATTTTTATTTTATTTATTTAGTTATTTATTTTAGGGACAATAATGTTCAAATTCAAAGATATTGAATATCTGCATAAAATATTGGTTATCCCACATTGTTACCTACAACACTCAAACCTTAGGTAGCAAGGATACTGTAGGAAGGCTAAGTTTAACTAACTTCTACAACTCTGCCAACTGTGATGCATTATGCAAATATGTGTGTGTGTGTGTGTGTGTGTGTGTGTGTGTGTGTGTGTGTGTGTGTGTGTGTAACAGTGTGTGCGTGTGAAGTTTGCAGGGTGTCAATGCGATTGATAGCTTTGTCATCGCCTCGTTTGGCTGGTACCAGCGCTGCCTCTGTTCTGGACCATTGGCTACAGATGGCATGCTTAATGACTGTTATCTGTCAGTGACATGTGGCAGAGACGGCAAATAGCAAAGGGCTGCGTGTGAGCAATATATATATATATATATATATATATATATATATATATATATATATATATATACATATTAGGGATGTCACAATATATCGTCCCACAATATATCGCGATATCAAAACGTGACAATATGTATCGTTGAGATGAAATCTCATATCGTGAGAAAAAGAAGCTGAACATGGTGGCACTGATCTGCATCTGATTGCATGCTCGCTCTCCTTTTCATTGCTTTGTTTGAACAGACGAGGGACGTTACAGACACGGAGGATGAAAATGGTGAAATTACTCAAATTAGCGTGGAGGATGCCCCTCAACGTACAAATCGATCGCAAAAAAATATTGTTAAAATATCGTATCGTATCGTATCGTTATCGTAAACCCAATATCGTGTATCGTATCGTATCGTGGGCTGAGTGTATTGTGACACCCCTAATATATATATATATACAGTCATATATATATATATATATATATATATATATATATATTTACGGACGCCCGACCAAGCCGGAGGGCCGCCCGCGAACCTGCGACCCTCGTGTTGTAGGCAGGGAATCTTCCGCTACACTACCAAGACGCCCGTTCTAAACACAATTTAACAGAGGAACTGGTTGTTATGTTATTAATTGGATACGGTGTGCATGCAGAACCTTGTTTGTAAATCGCCGAAATTCATTCCAAATTTACACCAACTTTGACAAAACGATTGCTGGTGTTTTAGAGAATGTGGTCGTCTGTGATTTTTAAACATTATGCAATCAGATCAGGTTGACATAATTTCCCCAAAGTAAACAAATT